>NW_028125832.1:0-360155 GCF_965194825.1 Balaenoptera physalus
AGAGGTCCAATGGTGCGCCTGCTGGATTGAATGGTACCTCCATTTTTACTTTTAAACACAGCTCCTTTCTGTTCTCATTATTGGCCGTTACCCCTTTACGTCTCACCAGCAGGTAGAGGGTACACAGTTCTCTAAAACCCCGTCAGCATTTATTGTTTGTAGACTTTTTGCTGATGGTCAGTCGACTGGTGTAAGTTGAAACTTTTTGTAGATTAGATTGCATGGGCCTAACACTCCCTGAGGTTGAGCTTTTATCCATTTTCCTTTGTTTTAAAAGAGCGTGAGTAAAACGTTAATATTCATACTCTCTTCTGGAAACATTTGCCTGTTTTGAAATTTTTGTCCATTCCCTACTTCAGCACAATTTTTTAGGGCAGGTGTCCTTTACAGCCCTGAGTCCTTGTGAATGTTAAGTGACCATTAGCTGTGAGTTTAAAGCTGCTCTTGCAGGAAACGGCCACAAGGTGGCATCATTTCTCCTTTACCAAATTTGGTAACTGGGGAAACAGAGCCTTAATGGGAGTGGTGTTCTAGGTTGTAAATTAGAATGGAATGTGCCAGGAAAAAGCCCTTTATGTTTATGTCTCATTACTTGTTGTTCATATTTATAATTTACTTTTTATTTTTTATCCAAGCAAATTTGATTACAATGGTTTGTTTGTTCTAGGTGTGCAAATGTGGTTCTTTCACACATATACGTGTATCTATTCTTCCTCGCATCCTTTTCCCATATAGGTTATGACACAATGTTGAGTAGTCTTCTCCTGGTCTTCCGTACGTCTTTGGTGATTATATATTTCACATGGTTTGTATATCTCTGTTAACCCCAATATGGTAAATTATCCAATCCTCATCCCTTTCTATCTGATGAACCATAAGTTTTTTAATGAATCTGTGATTGCCTTTCTCTGTGGAAATATCTTCATTAGTATCAATTTTTATGTAACTCCTAAAAGTGATATGATAGGATATGTGTCTTTTACTTTCTCACTTACTACAGGTGGTGTGATTACGTCTAGACTCATCTATGGTGCTGCAAATGGCATTGTTTCATTTTTTTCACTAGCGAATATTCCATCTATACATGGAGGAGTTCTTCTTTGTCCACCCATCTGTTGGTGGACTTTTTGGTTACCTCCATATCTTGGCTATTGTAATACTGTGCAATGCAGATTTGCCTGCCTGTGTCTTTCCAATTCTCTCTTCTTAGATTATAGGTCGAGGAGTGGGCCTGCTGGATCATATGGTAGCTCAATGTTTACCTTTTTAAGGCACCTCCATTCTGTTCTCATTTGTGGCCCTTTCCAAGTTACGTCCCCCTTGAAGTTGAGGGTATGCATTTCTCCACAACAGCTTCAGCATTTATTGTTTGTAGTTTTCTTGCTGATGGTTTTTCTGACAAGTGTGAGCTGATACCTCTTTTTGGTTGAATTCTCATGTGCCTCATAATCCGTTGAAACTGAGCTTTAAGGCATATCCTTTTTATTTTTCAAGCTGTGATTACCCCTTAGTTCTTCAAAGTGTTCTCTTAAAGTATGTGTCACATTTTGAAATGTTTTGGCCATTACCTCCCTCAAGACATATTGAGGGCATGTTTCATTTACAGTCCTGCATTACTCCTTCCTATGAAATGACCATTAGCACAGGCCTTAAAGCTGTTTTTGCAGGTAACTGCCAGAGGGTCGCAGCCTTTCTATGTTCCCCACCCTGGTAACTAGGGAAATGCCCTTGCGGCCTGTGGTGTTTCTCGGTTATAAATTAGAGTGGAGTGTGTCCGGACAAACCCACACAAGCTGATGTCTCTTTACTTTTGTTGGATTTTTAAATTTACTTTTTATTTTTTATTGGAGTAATTTTCCACTGTGTACGTGGACCACATCTACTTTGTGCATTCCTCGGTTGATAGACATTTTCATTGCTTCCAAGTGTTGGCTATGGTCAGTATTGTTGGAGTGCAGGATTGCCAGCCTGTGACTTTTTTTTTTTAATATTTATTTATTTATTTATTTATTTATTTTTGGCTGTGTTGGATCTTCGTTTGTGTGCGAGGGCTTTCTGTAGTTGCGGCGAGCGGGGGCCACTCTTCATCGCGGTGCGTGGGTCTCTCACTATCGCGGCCTCTCTTTTTGCGGAGCACAGGCTCTCGGCGCGCAGGCTCAGTGGTTGTGGCTCACGGGCCCAGTTCCTCCGCGGCATGTGGGATCTTCCCAGACCGGGGCTCGAACCCGTGTGCCCTGCATTGGCAGGCAGACTCTCAACCACTGCACCACCAGGGAAGCCCCAAGCCTGTGACTTTTTGATTCTCATTTTCTCAGGTGATAGGCCCAGCAGTGGGTGTGATTGATTGACTGGTAGCACCGTGTTACCCTTATCAAAGCACCTTCTTTGTGTTTTCATTAGTGGCTCTTACCACGTCCCCCTTAGAATCGAGGGTACGCATTTCTCCACAATCGCTTCAGCATTTATTGTTTGCAGCATTAATGCTAATGGCCCTTCTGGCTGGTGTGAGCTGATAGGTTTTTGTACTTTGGGTTTGCATGTCTTTGAAAATTCATAAAACTCATCATTTTTCTCCACCGTTTTCTTTTCTGTTAAAAAAAGGAAACAGTCGGGAGTACAATATAACTCTTGAAATTGTCTTCTTGGAAGCTCGCCCTCTGTTAAATTTTTTGGTCTATTTTCCAGCCCAGAATTTTTTTAGAGAGCAGGTGTCATTTACCGAACTGCAAGTTTGTTGAATATTTAGTGACCTTTAGCAATGGGTTAAAAGCTGCTGTTGTAGGAATTGGCCTCAAGCAGGCAGCATTCCTCCATTCCCGAACCTGGGTACTAGGACAGCAGAGCCTTGCTGGAAGTCGTGTTCCTAGGTTGTAAATTATATTGGAATGTGCATGGAGAAACCACCATACGTTTATGTCTCATTATTTCTTCTTGGTTTTAAAAATTATTTTAATTGGGGTAAAGCTTAGAATATTGTTTGTCCGAGGTGTACACAACCTGGTTCATTTATACATTATATATGTCTATTCAAGTACAGATCCCCTTCCCATGTAAAATGTTACAGAGCGTTCCGCACACCTCCCTTCTATATGGTCGGTCTTTTTGAGATATGTATATAATATGTGTTTGTATACATATAGTAACACTAACCTTAATTTATCCACTCCCCCCACCTTTCCTTTCAGATGAGCATAGTTTGTTTTCTAAGTCTGTGAGTGTCTTTCTCTGTGGAAATATATTCATTTGTGTCAGTTATTAGATAACGCCTATAAGTGATATCATAGAATATAGGTCTTTTGCTTTCGGACTTACCTCATGTTTCGTGATTATCTCCAGACTCATTTGTGGTGCCTCAAAGAACAATGGTTCATTGTTTTCCATGGCTAATATTCCATTGTGTACATGGACCACTTCTTCTTTATCCATTCACCTGTTGTTGGACATTTTGATTCCTTCACTGTCTTGGCTATTGTGAATAAGGCTGCACTGAAGCTTTTGCGGCCTGTGTCTTCTCGATTCTTGTCTTCTCCGGTGAGAGGTCCAATGGTGCGCCTGCTGGATTGAATGGTACCTCCATTTTTACTTTTAAACACAGCTCCTTTCTGTTCTCATTATTGGCCGTTACTCCTTTACGTCTCACCAGCAGGTAGAGGGTACTCAGTTCTCTAAAACCCCGTCAGCATTTATTGTTTGTAGACTTTTTGCTGATGGTCAGTCGACTGGTGTAAGTTGAAACTTTTTGTAGATTAGATTGCATGGGTCTAACACTCCCTGAGGTTGAGCTTTTATCCATTTTCCTATTTTTTAAAAGAGCGTGAGTAAAACGTTAATATTCATACTCTCTTCTGGAAACATTTGCCTGCTTTGAATTTTTTGTCCATTCCCTACTTCAGCACAAATTTTTAGGGCAGGTGTCCTTTACAGCCCTGAGTCCTTGTGCATGTTAAGTGACCATTAGCTGTGAGTTTAAAGCTGCTCTTGCAGGAATCGGCCACAAGGTGGCATCATTTCTCCTTTACCAAATTTGGTAACTGGGGAAACAGAGCCTTACTGGAAGTGGTGTTCTAGGTTGTAAATTAGAATGGAATGTGCCAGGAAAAACCCTTTATGTTTATGTCTCATTACTTCTTGTTCTTATTTATAATTTACTTTTTATTTTTTTATCCAAGCAAATTTGATTACAATGGTTTGTTTGTTCTAGGCGTGCAAATGCGGTTGTTTCACACATATACGTGTATCTATTCTTCCTCGCATCCTTTTCCCATATAGGTTATGACACAATGTTGAGTAGTCTTCTCCTGGTCTTCCGTACGTCTTTGGTGATTATATATTTCACATGGTTTGTATATCTCTGTTAACCCCAATATGGTAAATTATCCAATTCTCATCCCTTTCTATTTGGTGAACCATAAGTTTTTTAATGAATCTGTGATTGCCTTTCTCTGTGGAAATATCTTCATTAGTATCAACTTTTATGTAACTCCTAAAAGTGATTTGATAGGATATGTGTCTTTTACTTTCTCACTTACTACAGGTGGTGTGATTACGTCTAGACTCATCTATGGTGCTGCAAATGGCATTGTTTCATTTTTTTCACTAGCGAATATTCCATCTATACATGGAGGAGTTCTTCTTTGTCCACCCATCTGTTGGTGGACTTTTTGGTTACCTCCATATCTTGGCTATTGTAATACTGTGCAATGCAGATTTGCCTGCCTGTGTCTTTCCAATTCTCTCTTCTTAGATTATAGGTCGAGGAGTGGGCCTGCTGGATCATATGGTAGCTCAATGTTTACCTTTTTAAGGCACCTCCATTCTGTTCTCATTCGTGGCCCTTTCCAAGTTACGTCCCCCTTGAAGTTGAGGGTATGCATTTCTCCACAACAACTTCAGCACTTATTGTTTGTAGTTTTCTTGCTGATGGTTTTTCTGACAAGTGTGAGCTGACAACTCTTTTTGGTTGAATTCACATGTGCCTCATAATCCGTTGAAATTGAGCTTTAAGGCATATCCTTTTTATTTTTCAAGCTGTGATTACCCCTTAGTTCTTCAAAGTGTTCTCTTAAAGTATGTGTCACATTTTGAAATGTTTTGGCCATTACCTCCCTCAAGACATTTTGAGAGCAGGTTTCATTTACAGTCCTGCATTACTTCTTCCTATGAAATGATCATTACCACAGGCCTTAAAACTGCTTTTGCAGGTAACTGCCAGAGGGCGGCAGCCTTTCTATGTTTCCCACCCTGGTAAGTAGGGAAAAGCCCTTGCGGCCTGTGGTGTTTCTCGGTTATAAATTAGAGTGGAGTGTGCCCGGACAAACCCACACAAGCTGATGTCTCTTTACTTTTGTTGGATTTTTAAATTTAATTTTTATTTTTTATTGGAGTAATTTTCCACTGTGTACGTGGACCACTTCTACTTTGTGCATTCCTCGGTTGATGGATATTTTCATTGCTTCCAAGTGTTGGCTATGGTAAATATTGTTGGAGTGCAGGATTGCCAGCCTGTGACTTTTTTTTTTTAATATTTATTTATTTATTTATTTATTTTTGGCTGTGTTGGATCTTCGTTTGTGCGCGAGGGCTTTCTGTAGTTGCGGCGAGCGGGGGCCACTCTTCATCGCGGTGCGTGGGTCTCTCACTATCGCGGCCTCTCTTGTTGTGGAGCACAGGATCCAGGCGCGCAGGATCAGTGGTTGTGGCTCACGGGCCCAGTTGCTCCGCGGCATGTGGGATCTTCCCAGACCGGGGCTCGAACCCGTGTGCCCTGCATTGGCAGGCAGACTCTCAACCACTGCACCACCAGGGAAGCCCCAAGCCTGTGACTTTTTGATTCTCATTTTCTCAGGTGATAGGCCCAGCAGTGGGTGTGATTGATTGACTGGTAGCACCGTGTTACCCTTATCAAAGCACCTTCTTTGTGTTTTCATTAGTGGCTCTTACCACGTCCCCCTTAGAATCGAGGGTACGCATTTCTCCACAATCGCTTCAGCATTTATTGTTTGCAGCATTAATGCTAATGGCCCTTCTGGCTGGTGTGAGCTGATAGGTTTTTGTACTTTGGGTTTGCATGTCTTTGAAAATTCATAAAACTCATCATTTTTCTCCACCGTTTTCTTTTCTGTTAAAAAAAGGAAACAGTCGGGAGTACAGTATAACTCTTGAAATTGTCTTCTTGGAAGCTCGCCCTCTGTTAAATTTTTTGGTCGATTTTCCAGCCCAGAAATTTTTTAGAGAGCAGGTGTCATTTACCGAACTGCAAGTTTGTTGAATATTTAGTGACCTTTAGCAATGGGTTAAAAGTTGCTGTTGTGGGAATTGGCCTCAAGCAGGCAGCATTCCTCCATTCCCGAACCTGGGTACTAGGATAGCAGAGCCTTGCTGGAAGTCGTGTTCCTAGGTTGTAAATTATATTGGAATGTGCATGGAGAAACCACCATACGTTTATGTCTCATTATTTCTTCTTGGTTTTAAAAATTATTTTAATTGGGGTAAAGCTTAGAATATTGTTTGTCCGAGGTGTACAAAACCTGGTTCATTTATACATTATATATGTCTATTCAAGTACAGATCCCCTTCCCATGTAAAATGTTACAGAGTGTTCCGCACACCTCCCTTCTATATGGTCGGTCTTTTTGAGATATGTATATAATATGTGTTTGTATACATATAGTAACACTAACCTTAATTTATCCACTCCCCCCACCTTTCCTTTCAGATGAGCATAGTTTGTTTTCTAAGTCTGTGAGTGTCTTTCTCTGTGGAAATATATTCATTTGTGTCAGTTATTAGATAACGCCTATAAGTGATATCATAGAATATAGGTCTTTTGCTTTCGGACTTACCTCATGTTTCGTGATTATCTCCAGACTCATTTGTGGTGCCTCAAAGAACAATGGTTCATTGTTTTCCATGGCTAATATTCCATTGTGTACATGGACCACTTCTTCTTTATCCATTCACCTGTTGTTGGACATTTTGATTCCTTCACTGTCTTGGCTATTGTGAATAAGGCTGCACTGAAGCTTTTGCGGCCTGTGTCTTCTCGTTTCTTGTCTTCTCCGGTGAGAGGTCCAATGGTGCGCCTGCTGGATTGAATGGTACCTCCATTTTTACTTTTAAACACAGCTCCTTTCTGTTCTCATTATTGGCCGTTACCCCTTTACGTCTCACCAGCAGGTAGAGGGTACACAGTTCTCTAAAACCCCGTCAGCATTTATTGTTTGTAGACTTTTTGCTGATGGTCAGTCGACTGGTGTAAGTTGAAACTTTTTGTAGATTAGATTGCATGGGTCTAACACTCCCTGAGGTTGAGCTTTTATCCATTTTCCTTTGTTTTAAAAGAGCGTGAGTAAAACGTTAATATTCATACTCTCTTCTGGAAACATTTGCCTGTTTTGAAATTTTTGTCCATTCCCTACTTCAGCACAATTTTTTAGGGCAGGTGTCCTTTACAGCCCTGAGTCCTTGTGCATGTTAAGTGACCATTAGCTGTGAGTTTAAAGCTGCTCTTGCAGGAAACGGCCACAAGGTGGCATCATTTCTCCTTTACCAAATTTGGTAACTGGGGAAACAGAGCCTTAATGGAAGTGGTGTTCTAGGTTGTAAATTAGAATGGAATGTGCCAGGAAAAAGCCCTTTATGTTTATGTCTCATTACTTGTTGTTCATATTTATAATTTACTTTTTATTTTTTATCCAAGCAAATTTGATTACAATGCTTTGTTTGTTCTAGGTGTGCAAATGTGGTTCTTTCACACATATACGTGTATCTATTCTTCCTCGCATCCTTTTCCCATATAGGTTATGACACAATGTTGAGTAGTCTTCTCCTGGTCTTCCGTACGTCTTTGGTGATTATATATTTCACATGGTTTGTATATCTCTGTTAACCCCAATATGGTAAATTATCCAATCCTCATCCCTTTCTATTTGATGAACCATAAGTTTTTTAATGAATCTGTGATTGCCTTTCTCTGTGGAAATATCTTCATTAGTATCAATTTTTATGTAACTCCTAAAAGTGATATGATAGGATATGTGTCTTTTACTTTCTCACTTACTACAGGTGGTGTGATTACGTCTAGACTCATCTATGGTGCTGCAAATGGCATTGTTTCATTTTTTTCACTAGCGAATATTCCATCTATACATGGAGGAGTTCTTCTTTGTCCACCCATCTGTTGGTGGACTTTTTGGTTACCTCCATATCTTGGCTATTGTAATACTGTGCAATGCAGATTTGCCTGCCTGTGTCTTTCCAATTCTCTCTTCTTAGATTATAGGTCGAGGAGTGGGCCTGCTGGATCATATGGTAGCTCAATGTTTACCTTTTTAAGGCACCTCCATTCTGTTCTCATTTGTGGCCCTTTCCAAGTTACGTCCCCCTTGAAGTTGAGGGTATGCATTTCTCCACAACAGCTTCAGCATTTATTGTTTGTAGTTTTCTTGCTGATGGTTTTTCTGACAAGTGTGAGCTGATACCTCTTTTTGGTTGAATTCTCATGTGCCTCATAATCCGTTGAAACTGAGCTTTAAGGCATATCCTTTTTATTTTTCAAGCTGTGATTACCCCTTAGTTCTTCAAAGTGTTCTCTTAAAGTATGTGTCACATTTTGAAATGTTTTGGCCATTACCTCCCTCAAGACATATTGAGGGCATGTTTCATTTACAGTCCTGCATTACTCCTTCCTATGAAATGACCATTAGCACAGGCCTTAAAGCTGTTTTTGCAGGTAACTGCCAGAGGGTCGCAGCCTTTCTATGTTCCCCACCCTGGTAACTAGGGAAATGCCCTTGCGGCCTGTGGTGTTTCTCGGTTATAAATTAGAGTGGAGTGTGTCCGGACAAACCCACACAAGCTGATGTCTCTTTACTTTTGTTGGATTTTTAAATTTAATTTTTATTTTTTATTGGAGTAATTTTCCACTGTGTACGTGGACCACATCTACTTTGTGCATTCCTCGGTTGATAGACATTTTCATTGCTTCCAAGTGTTGGCTATGGTCAGTATTGTTGGAGTGCAGGATTGCCAGCCTGTGACTTTTTTTTTTAATATTTATTTATTTATTTATTTATTTATTTTTGGCTGTGTTGGATCTTCGTTTGTGTGCGAGGGCTTTCTGTAGTTGCGGCGAGCGGGGGCCACTCTTCATCGCGGTGCGTGGGTCTCTCACTATCGCGGCCTCTCTTGTTGCGGAGCACAGGATCCAGGCGCGCAGGCTCAGTGGTTGTGGCTCACGGGCCCAGTTCCTCCGCGGCATGTGGGATCTTCCCAGACCGGGGCTCGAACCCGTGTGCCCTGCATTGGCAGGCAGACTCTCAACCACTGCACCACCAGGGAAGCCCCAAGCCTGTGACTTTTTGATTCTCATTTTCTCAGGTGATAGGCCCAGCAGTGGGTGTGATTGATTGACTGGTAGCACCGTGTTACCCTTATCAAAGCACCTTCTTTGTGTTTTCATTAGTGGCTCTTACCACGTCCCCCTTAGAATCGAGGGTACGCATTTCTCCACAATCGCTTCAGCATTTATTGTTTGCAGCATTAATGCTAATGGCCCTTCTGGCTGGTGTGAGCTGATAGGTTTTTGTACTTTGGGTTTGCATGTCTTTGAAAATTCATAAAACTCATCATTTTTCTCCACCGTTTTCTTTTCTGTTAAAAAAAGGAAACAGTCGGGAGTACAATATAACTCTTGAAATTGTCTTCTTGGAAGCTCGCCCTCTGTTAAATTTTTTGGTCTATTTTCCAGCCCAGAATTTTTTTAGAGAGCAGGTGTCATTTACCGAACTGCAAGTTTGTTGAATATTTAGTGACCTTTAGCAATGGGTTAAAAGCTGCTGTTGTAGGAATTGGCCTCAAGCAGGCAGCATTCCTCCATTCCCGAACCTGGGTACTAGGACAGCAGAGCCTTGCTGGAAGTCGTGTTCCTAGGTTGTAAATTATATTGGAATGTGCATGGAGAAACCACCATACGTTTATGTCTCATTATTTCTTCTTGGTTTTAAAAATTATTTTAATTGGGGTAAAGCTTAGAATATTGTTTGTCCGAGGTGTACACAACCTGGTTCATTTATACATTATATATGTCTATTCAAGTACAGATCCCCTTCCCATGTAAAATGTTACAGAGCGTTCCGCACACCTCCCTTCTATATGGTCGGTCTTTTTGAGATATGTATATAATATGTGTTTGTATACATATAGTAACACTAACCTTAATTTATCCACTCCCCCCACCTTTCCTTTCAGATGAGCATAGTTTGTTTTCTAAGTCTGTGAGTGTCTTTCTCTGTGGAAATATATTCATTTGTGTCAGTTATTAGATAACGCCTATAAGTGATATCATAGAATATAGGTCTTTTGCTTTCGGACTTACCTCATGTTTCGTGATTATCTCCAGACTCATTTGTGGTGCCTCAAAGAACAATGGTTCATTGTTTTCCATGGCTAATATTCCATTGTGTACATGGACCACTTCTTCTTTATCCATTCACCTGTTGTTGGACATTTTGATTCCTTCACTGTCTTGGCTATTGTGAATAAGGCTGCACTGAAGCTTTTGCGGCCTGTGTCTTCTCGATTCTTGTCTTCTCCGGTGAGAGGTCCAATGGTGCGCCTGCTGGATTGAATGGTACCTCCATTTTTACTTTTAAACACAGCTCCTTTCTGTTCTCATTATTGGCCGTTACTCCTTTACGTCTCACCAGCAGGTAGAGGGTACTCAGTTCTCTAAAACCCCGTCAGCATTTATTGTTTGTAGACTTTTTGCTGATGGTCAGTCGACTGGTGTAAGTTGAAACTTTTTGTAGATTAGATTGCATGGGTCTAACACTCCCTGAGGTTGAGCTTTTATCCATTTTCCTATTTTTTAAAAGAGCGTGAGTAAAACGTTAATATTCATACTCTCTTCTGGAAACATTTGCCTGCTTTGAATTTTTTGTCCATTCCCTACTTCAGCACAAATTTTTAGGGCAGGTGTCCTTTACAGCCCTGAGTCCTTGTGCATGTTAAGTGACCATTAGCTGTGAGTTTAAAGCTGCTCTTGCAGGAATCGGCCACAAGGTGGCATCATTTCTCCTTTACCAAATTTGGTAACTGGGGAAACAGAGCCTTACTGGAAGTGGTGTTCTAGGTTGTAAATTAGAATGGAATGTGCCAGGAAAAACCCTTTATGTTTATGTCTCATTACTTCTTGTTCTTATTTATAATTTACTTTTTATTTTTTTATCCAAGCAAATTTGATTACAATGGTTTGTTTGTTCTAGGCGTGCAAATGCGGTTGTTTCACACATATACGTGTATCTATTCTTCCTCGCATCCTTTTCCCATATAGGTTATGACACAATGTTGAGTAGTCTTCTCCTGGTCTTCCGTACGTCTTTGGTGATTATATATTTCACATGGTTTGTATATCTCTGTTAACCCCAATATGGTAAATTATCCAATTCTCATCCCTTTCTATTTGGTGAACCATAAGTTTTTTAATGAATCTGTGATTGCCTTTCTCTGTGGAAATATCTTCATTAGTATCAACTTTTATGTAACTCCTAAAAGTGATTTGATAGGATATGTGTCTTTTACTTTCTCACTTACTACAGGTGGTGTGATTACGTCTAGACTCATCTATGGTGCTGCAAATGGCATTGTTTCATTTTTTTCACTAGCGAATATTCCATCTATACATGGAGGAGTTCTTCTTTGTCCACCCATCTGTTGGTGGACTTTTTGGTTACCTCCATATCTTGGCTATTGTAATACTGTGCAATGCAGATTTGCCTGCCTGTGTCTTTCCAATTCTCTCTTCTTAGATTATAGGTCGAGGAGTGGGCCTGCTGGATCATATGGTAGCTCAATGTTTACCTTTTTAAGGCACCTCCATTCTGTTCTCATTCGTGGCCCTTTCCAAGTTACGTCCCCCTTGAAGTTGAGGGTATGCATTTCTCCACAACAACTTCAGCACTTATTGTTTGTAGTTTTCTTGCTGATGGTTTTTCTGACAAGTGTGAGCTGACAACTCTTTTTGGTTGAATTCACATGTGCCTCATAATCCGTTGAAATTGAGCTTTAAGGCATATCCTTTTTATTTTTCAAGCTGTGATTACCCCTTAGTTCTTCAAAGTGTTCTCTTAAAGTATGTGTCACATTTTGAAATGTTTTGGCCATTACCTCCCTCAAGACATTTTGAGAGCAGGTTTCATTTACAGTCCTGCATTACTTCTTCCTATGAAATGATCATTACCACAGGCCTTAAAACTGCTTTTGCAGGTAACTGCCAGAGGGCGGCAGCCTTTCTATGTTTCCCACCCTGGTAAGTAGGGAAAAGCCCTTGCGGCCTGTGGTGTTTCTCGGTTATAAATTAGAGTGGAGTGTGCCCGGACAAACCCACACAAGCTGATGTCTCTTTACTTTTGTTGGATTTTTAAATTTAATTTTTATTTTTTATTGGAGTAATTTTCCACTGTGTACGTGGACCACTTCTACTTTGTGCATTCCTCGGTTGATGGATATTTTCATTGCTTCCAAGTGTTGGCTATGGTAAATATTGTTGGAGTGCAGGATTGCCAGCCTGTGACTTTTTTTTTTTAATATTTATTTATTTATTTATTTATTTTTGGCTGTGTTGGATCTTCGTTTGTGCGCGAGGGCTTTCTGTAGTTGCGGCGAGCGGGGGCCACTCTTCATCGCGGTGCGTGGGTCTCTCACTATCGCGGCCTCTCTTGTTGTGGAGCACAGGATCCAGGCACGCAGGATCAGTGGTTGTGGCTCACGGGCCCAGTTGCTCCGCGGCATGTGGGATCTTCCCAGACCGGGGCTCGAACCCGTGTGCCCTGCATTGGCAGGCAGACTCTCAACCACTGCACCACCAGGGAAGCCCCAAGCCTGTGACTTTTTGATTCTCATTTTCTCAGGTGATAGGCCCAGCAGTGGGTGTGATTGATTGACTGGTAGCACCGTGTTACCCTTATCAAAGCACCTTCTTTGTGTTTTCATTAGTGGCTCTTACCACGTCCCCCTTAGAATCGAGGGTACGCATTTCTCCACAATCGCTTCAGCATTTATTGTTTGCAGCATTAATGCTAATGGCCCTTCTGGCTGGTGTGAGCTGATAGGTTTTTGTACTTTGGGTTTGCATGTCTTTGAAAATTCATAAAACTCATCATTTTTCTCCACCGTTTTCTTTTCTGTTAAAAAAAGGAAACAGTCGGGAGTACAGTATAACTCTTGAAATTGTCTTCTTGGAAGCTCGCCCTCTGTTAAATTTTTTGGTCGATTTTCCAGCCCAGAAATTTTTTAGAGAGCAGGTGTCATTTACCGAACTGCAAGTTTGTTGAATATTTAGTGACCTTTAGCAATGGGTTAAAAGTTGCTGTTGTGGGAATTGGCCTCAAGCAGGCAGCATTCCTCCATTCCCGAACCTGGGTACTAGGATAGCAGAGCCTTGCTGGAAGTCGTGTTCCTAGGTTGTAAATTATATTGGAATGTGCATGGAGAAACCACCATACGTTTATGTCTCATTATTTCTTCTTGGTTTTAAAAATTATTTTAATTGGGGTAAAGCTTAGAATATTGTTTGTCCGAGGTGTACAAAACCTGGTTCATTTATACATTATATATGTCTATTCAAGTACAGATCCCCTTCCCATGTAAAATGTTACAGAGTGTTCCGCACACCTCCCTTCTATATGGTCGGTCTTTTTGAGATATGTATATAATATGTGTTTGTATACATATAGTAACACTAACCTTAATTTATCCACTCCCCCCACCTTTCCTTTCAGATGAGCATAGTTTGTTTTCTAAGTCTGTGAGTGTCTTTCTCTGTGGAAATATATTCATTTGTGTCAGTTATTAGATAACGCCTATAAGTGATATCATAGAATATAGGTCTTTTGCTTTCGGACTTACCTCATGTTTCGTGATTATCTCCAGACTCATTTGTGGTGCCTCAAAGAACAATGGTTCATTGTTTTCCATGGCTAATATTCCATTGTGTACATGGACCACTTCTTCTTTATCCATTCACCTGTTGTTGGACATTTTGATTCCTTCACTGTCTTGGCTATTGTGAATAAGGCTGCACTGAAGCTTTTGCGGCCTGTGTCTTCTCGATTCTTGTCTTCTCCGGTGAGAGGTCCAATGGTGCGCCTGCTGGATTGAATGGTACCTCCATTTTTACTTTTAAACACAGCTCCTTTCTGTTCTCATTATTGGCCGTTACCCCTTTACGTCTCACCAGCAGGTAGAGGGTACACAGTTCTCTAAAACCCCGTCAGCATTTATTGTTTGTAGACTTTTTGCTGATGGTCAGTCGACTGGTGTAAGTTGAAACTTTTTGTAGATTAGATTGCATGGGTCTAACACTCCCTGAGGTTGAGCTTTTATCCATTTTCCTTTGTTTTAAAAGAGCGTGAGTAAAACGTTAATATTCATACTCTCTTCTGGAAACATTTGCCTGTTTTGAAATTTTTGTCCATTCCCTACTTCAGCACAATTTTTTAGGGCAGGTGTCCTTTACAGCCCTGAGTCCTTGTGCATGTTAAGTGACCATTAGCTGTGAGTTTAAAGCTGCTCTTGCAGGAAACGGCCACAAGGTGGCATCATTTCTCCTTTACCAAATTTGGTAACTGGGGAAACAGAGCCTTAATGGAAGTGGTGTTCTAGGTTGTAAATTAGAATGGAATGTGCCAGGAAAAAGCCCTTTATGTTTATGTCTCATTACTTGTTGTTCATATTTATAATTTACTTTTTATTTTTTATCCAAGCAAATTTGATTACAATGGTTTGTTTGTTCTAGGTGTGCAAATGTGGTTCTTTCACACATATACGTGTATCTATTCTTCCTCGCATCCTTTTCCCATATAGGTTATGACACAATGTTGAGTAGTCTTCTCCTGGTCTTCCGTACGTCTTTGGTGATTATATATTTCACATGGTTTGTATATCTCTGTTAACCCCAATATGGTAAATTATCCAATCCTCATCCCTTTCTATTTGATGAACCATAAGTTTTTTAATGAATCTGTGATTGCCTTTCTCTGTGGAAATATCTTCATTAGTATCAATTTTTATGTAACTCCTAAAAGTGATATGATAGGATATGTGTCTTTTACTTTCTCACTTACTACAGGTGGTGTGATTACGTCTAGACTCATCTATGGTGCTGCAAATGGCATTGTTTCATTTTTTTCACTAGCGAATATTCCATCTATACATGGAGGAGTTCTTCTTTGTCCACCCATCTGTTGGTGGACTTTTTGGTTACCTCCATATCTTGGCTATTGTAATACTGTGCAATGCAGATTTGCCTGCCTGTGTCTTTCCAATTCTCTCTTCTTAGATTATAGGTCGAGGAGTGGGCCTGCTGGATCATATGGTAGCTCAATGTTTACCTTTTTAAGGCACCTCCATTCTGTTCTCATTTGTGGCCCTTTCCAAGTTACGTCCCCCTTGAAGTTGAGGGTATGCATTTCTCCACAACAGCTTCAGCATTTATTGTTTGTAGTTTTCTTGCTGATGGTTTTTCTGACAAGTGTGAGCTGATACCTCTTTTTGGTTGAATTCTCATGTGCCTCATAATCCGTTGAAACTGAGCTTTAAGGCATATCCTTTTTATTTTTCAAGCTGTGATTACCCCTTAGTTCTTCAAAGTGTTCTCTTAAAGTATGTGTCACATTTTGAAATGTTTTGGCCATTACCTCCCTCAAGACATATTGAGGGCATGTTTCATTTACAGTCCTGCATTACTCCTTCCTATGAAATGACCATTAGCACAGGCCTTAAAGCTGTTTTTGCAGGTAACTGCCAGAGGGTCGCAGCCTTTCTATGTTCCCCACCCTGGTAACTAGGGAAATGCCCTTGCGGCCTGTGGTGTTTCTCGGTTATAAATTAGAGTGGAGTGTGTCCGGACAAACCCACACAAGCTGATGTCTCTTTACTTTTGTTGGATTTTTAAATTTAATTTTTATTTTTTATTGGAGTAATTTTCCACTGTGTACGTGGACCACATCTACTTTGTGCATTCCTCGGTTGATAGACATTTTCATTGCTTCCAAGTGTTGGCTATGGTCAGTATTGTTGGAGTGCAGGATTGCCAGCCTGTGACTTTTTTTTTTAATATTTATTTATTTATTTATTTATTTATTTTTGGCTGTGTTGGATCTTCGTTTGTGTGCGAGGGCTTTCTGTAGTTGCGGCGAGCGGGGGCCACTCTTCATCGCGGTGCGTGGGTCTCTCACTATCGCGGCCTCTCTTGTTGCGGAGCACAGGATCCAGGCGCGCAGGCTCAGTGGTTGTGGCTCACGGGCCCAGTTCCTCCGCGGCATGTGGGATCTTCCCAGACCGGGGCTCGAACCCGTGTGCCCTGCATTGGCAGGCAGACTCTCAACCACTGCACCACCAGGGAAGCCCCAAGCCTGTGACTTTTTGATTCTCATTTTCTCAGGTGATAGGCCCAGCAGTGGGTGTGATTGATTGACTGGTAGCACCGTGTTACCCTTATCAAAGCACCTTCTTTGTGTTTTCATTAGTGGCTCTTACCACGTCCCCCTTAGAATCGAGGGTA
The DNA here is from genome assembly GCF_965194825.1 of Balaenoptera physalus. Lineage (NCBI taxonomy): Eukaryota > Metazoa > Chordata > Mammalia > Artiodactyla > Balaenopteridae > Balaenoptera > Balaenoptera physalus. The sequence continues at coordinate 16,562 of NW_028125832.1, forward strand.
CGCATTTCTCCACAATCGCTTCAGCATTTATTGTTTGCAGCATTAATGCTAATGGCCCTTCTGGCTGGTGTGAGCTGATAGGTTTTTGTACTTTGGGTTTGCATGTCTTTGAAAATTCATAAAACTCATCATTTTTCTCCACCGTTTTCTTTTCTGTTAAAAAAAGGAAACAGTCGGGAGTACAATATAACTCTTGAAATTGTCTTCTTGGAAGCTCGCCCTCTGTTAAATTTTTTGGTCTATTTTCCAGCCCAGAATTTTTTTAGAGAGCAGGTGTCATTTACCGAACTGCAAGTTTGTTGAATATTTAGTGACCTTTAGCAATGGGTTAAAAGCTGCTGTTGTAGGAATTGGCCTCAAGCAGGCAGCATTCCTCCATTCCCGAACCTGGGTACTAGGACAGCAGAGCCTTGCTGGAAGTCGTGTTCCTAGGTTGTAAATTATATTGGAATGTGCATGGAGAAACCACCATACGTTTATGTCTCATTATTTCTTCTTGGTTTTAAAAATTATTTTAATTGGGGTAAAGCTTAGAATATTGTTTGTCCGAGGTGTACAAAACCTGGTTCATTTATACATTATATATGTCTATTCAAGTACAGATCCCCTTCCCATGTAAAATGTTACAGAGCGTTCCGCACACCTCCCTTCTATATGGTCGGTCTTTTTGAGATATGTATATAATATGTGTTTGTATACATATAGTAACACTAACCTTAATTTATCCACTCCCCCCACCTTTCCTTTCAGATGAGCATAGTTTGTTTTCTAAGTCTGTGAGTGTCTTTCTCTGTGGAAATATATTCATTTGTGTCAGTTATTAGATAACGCCTATAAGTGATATCATAGAATATAGGTCTTTTGCTTTCGGACTTACCTCATGTTTCGTGATTATCTCCAGACTCATTTGTGGTGCCTCAAAGAACAATGGTTCATTGTTTTCCATGGCTAATATTCCATTGTGTACATGGACCACTTCTTCTTTATCCATTCACCTGTTGTTGGACATTTTGATTCCTTCACTGTCTTGGCTATTGTGAATAAGGCTGCACTGAAGCTTTTGCGGCCTGTGTCTTCTCGTTTCTTGTCTTCTCCGGTGAGAGGTCCAATGGTGCGCCTGCTGGATTGAATGGTACCTCCATTTTTACTTTTAAACACAGCTCCTTTCTGTTCTCATTATTGGCCGTTACCCCTTTACGTCTCACCAGCAGGTAGAGGGTACTCAGTTCTCTAAAACCCCGTCAGCATTTATTGTTTGTAGACTTTTTGCTGATGGTCAGTCGACTGGTGTAAGTTGAAACTTTTTGTAGATTAGATTGCATGGGTCTAACACTCCCTGAGGTTGAGCTTTTATCCATTTTCCTATTTTTTAAAAGAGCGTGAGTAAAACGTTAATATTCATACTCTCTTCTGGAAACATTTGCCTGCTTTGAATTTTTTGTCCATTCCCTACTTCAGCACAATTTTTTAGGGCAGGTGTCCTTTACAGCCCTGAGTCCTTGTGCATGTTAAGTGACCATTAGCTGTGAGTTTAAATCTGCTCCTGCAGGAATCGGCCACAAGGTGGCATCATTTCTCCTTTACCAAATTTGGTAACTGGGGAAACAGAGCCTTACTGGAAGTGGTGTTCTAGGTTGTAAATTAGAATGGAATGTGCCAGGAAAAACCCTTTATGTTTATGTCTCATTACTTCTTGTTCTTATTTATAATTTACTTTTTATTTTTTTATCCAAGCAAATTTGATTACAATGGTTTGTTTGTTCTAGGCGTGCAAATGCGGTTGTTTCACACATATACGTGTATCTATTCTTCCTCGCATCCTTTTCCCATGTAGGTTATGACACAATGTTGAGTAGTCTTCTCCTGGTCTTCCGTACGTCTTTGGTGATTATATATTTCACATGGTTTGTATATCTCTGTTAACCCCAATATGGTAAATTATCCAATTCTCATCCCTTTCTATTTGGTGAACCATAAGTTTTTTAATGAATCTGTGATTGCCTTTCTCTGTGGAAATATCTTCATTAGTATCAACTTTTATGTAACTCCTAAAAGTGATTTGATAGGATATGTGTCTTTTACTTTCTCACTTACTACAGGTGGTGTGATTACGTCTAGACTCATCTATGGTGCTGCAAATGGCATTGTTTCATTTTTTTCACTAGCGAATATTCCATCTATACATGGAGGAGTTCTTCTTTGTCCACCCATCTGTTGGTGGACTTTTTGGTTACCTCCATATCTTGGCTATTGTAATACTGTGCAATGCAGATTTGCCTGCCTGTGTCTTTCCAATTCTCTCTTCTTAGATTATAGGTCGAGGAGTGGGCCTGCTGGATCATATGGTAGCTCAATGTTTACCTTTTTAAGGCACCTCCATTCTGTTCTCATTCGTGGCCCTTTCCAAGTTACGTCCCCCTTGAAGTTGAGGGTATGCATTTCTCCACAACAACTTCAGCACTTATTGTTTGTAGTTTTCTTGCTGATGGTTTTTCTGACAAGTGTGAGCTGACAACTCTTTTTGGTTGAATTCACATGTGCCTCATAATCCGTTGAAATTGAGCTTTAAGGCATATCCTTTTTATTTTTCAAGCTGTGATTACCCCTTAGTTCTTCAAAGTGTTCTCTTAAAGTATGTGTCACATTTTGAAATGTTTTGGCCATTACCTCCCTCAAGACATTTTGAGGACAGGTTTCATTTACAGTCCTGCATTACTTCTTCCTATGAAATGATCATTACCACAGGCCTTAAAACTGCTTTTGCAGGTAACTTCCAGAGAGCGGCAGCCTTTCTATGTTCCCCACCCTGGTAAGTAGGGAAAAGCCCTTGCGGCCTGTGGTGTTTCTCGGTTATAAATTAGAGTGGAGTGTGCCCGGACAAACCCACACAAGCTGATGTCTCTTTACTTTTGTTGGATTTTTAAATTTAATTTTTATTTTTTATTGGAGTAATTTTCCACTGTGTACGTGGACCACTTCTACTTTGTGCATTCCTCGGTTGATGGATATTTTCATTGCTTCCAAGTGTTGGCTATGGTAAATATTGTTGGAGTGCAGGATTGCCAGCCTGTGACTTTTTTTTTTAATATTTATTTATTTATTTATTTATTTTTGGCTGTGTTGGATCTTCGTTTGTGCGCGAGGGCTTTCTGTAGTTGCGGCGAGCGGGGGCCACTCTTCATCGCGGTGCGTGGGTCTCTCACTATCGCGGCCTCTCTTGTTGTGGAGCACAGGATCCAGGCGCGCAGGATCAGTGGTTGTGGCTCACGGGCCCAGTTGCTCCGCGGCATGTGGGATCTTCCCAGACCGGGGCTCGAACCCGTGTGCCCTGCATTGGCAGGCAGACTCTCAACCACTGCACCACCAGGGAAGCCCCAAGCCTGTGACTTTTTGATTCTCATTTTCTCAGGTGATAGGCCCAGCAGTGGGTGTGATTGATTGACTGGTAGCACCGTGTTACCCTTATCAAAGCACCTTCTTTGTGTTTTCATTAGTGGCTCTTACCACGTCCCCCTTAGAATCGAGGGTACGCATTTCTCCACAATCGCTTCAGCATTTATTGTTTGCAGCATTAATGCTAATGGCCCTTCTGGCTGGTGTGAGCTGATAGGTTTTTGTACTTTGGGTTTGCATGTCTTTGAAAATTCATAAAACTCATCATTTTTCTCCACCGTTTTCTTTTCTGTTAAAAAAAGGAAACAGTCGGGAGTACAATATAACTCTTGAAATTGTCTTCTTGGAAGCTCGCCCTCTGTTAAATTTTTTGGTCTATTTTCCAGCCCAGAATTTTTTTAGAGAGCAGGTGTCATTTACCGAACTGCAAGTTTGTTGAATATTTAGTGACCTTTAGCAATGGGTTAAAAGCTGCTGTTGTAGGAATTGGCCTCAAGCAGGCAGCATTCCTCCATTCCCGAACCTGGGTACTAGGACAGCAGAGCCTTGCTGGAAGTCGTGTTCCTAGGTTGTAAATTATATTGGAATGTGCATGGAGAAACCACCATACGTTTATGTCTCATTATTTCTTCTTGGTTTTAAAAATTATTTTAATTGGGGTAAAGCTTAGAATATTGTTTGTCCGAGGTGTACAAAACCTGGTTCATTTATACATTATATATGTCTATTCAAGTACAGATCCCCTTCCCATGTAAAATGTTACAGAGTGTTCCGCACACCTCCCTTCTATATGGTCGGTCTTTTTGAGATATGTATATAATATGTGTTTGTATACATATAGTAACACTAACCTTAATTTATCCACTCCCCCCACCTTTCCTTTCAGATGAGCATAGTTTGTTTTCTAAGTCTGTGAGTGTCTTTCTCTGTGGAAATATATTCATTTGTGTCAGTTATTAGATAACGCCTATAAGTGATATCATAGAATATAGGTCTTTTGCTTTCGGACTTACCTCATGTTTCGTGATTATCTCCAGACTCATTTGTGGTGCCTCAAAGAACAATGGTTCATTGTTTTCCATGGCTAATATTCCATTGTGTACATGGACCACTTCTTCTTTATCCATTCACCTGTTGTTGGACATTTTGATTCCTTCACTGTCTTGGCTATTGTGAATAAGGCTGCACTGAAGCTTTTGCGGCCTGTGTCTTCTCGTTTCTTGTCTTCTCCGGTGAGAGGTCCAATGGTGCGCCTGCTGGATTGAATGGTACCTCCATTTTTACTTTTAAACACAGCTCCTTTCTGTTCTCATTATTGGCCGTTACCCCTTTACGTCTCACCAGCAGGTAGAGGGTACTCAGTTCTCTAAAACCCCGTCAGCATTTATTGTTTGTAGACTTTTTGCTGATGGTCAGTCGACTGGTGTAAGTTGAAACTTTTTGTAGATTAGATTGCATGGGTCTAACACTCCCTGAGGTTGAGCTTTTATCCATTTTCCTATTTTTTAAAAGAGCGTGAGTAAAACGTTAATATTCATACTCTCTTCTGGAAACATTTGCCTGCTTTGAATTTTTTGTCCATTCCCTACTTCAGCACAATTTTTTAGGGCAGGTGTCCTTTACAGCCCTGAGTCCTTGTGCATGTTAAGTGACCATTAGCTGTGAGTTTAAAGCTGCTCTTGCAGGAATCGGCCACAAGGTGGCATCATTTCTCCTTTACCAAATTTGGTAACTGGGGAAACAGAGCCTTACTGGAAGTGGTGTTCTAGGTTGTAAATTAGAATGGAATGTGCCAGGAAAAACCCTTTATGTTTATGTCTCATTACTTCTTGTTCTTATTTATAATTTACTTTTTATTTTTTTATCCAAGCAAATTTGATTACAATGGTTTGTTTGTTCTAGGCGTGCAAATGCGGTTGTTTCACACATATACGTGTATCTATTCTTCCTCGCATCCTTTTCCCATGTAGGTTATGACACAATGTTGAGTAGTCTTCTCCTGGTCTTCCGTACGTCTTTGGTGATTATATATTTCACATGGTTTGTATATCTCTGTTAACCCCAATATGGTAAATTATCCAATTCTCATCCCTTTCTATTTGGTGAACCATAAGTTTTTTAATGAATCTGTGATTGCCTTTCTCTGTGGAAATATCTTCATTAGTATCAACTTTTATGTAACTCCTAAAAGTGATTTGATAGGATATGTGTCTTTTACTTTCTCACTTACTACAGGTGGTGTGATTACGTCTAGACTCATCTATGGTGCTGCAAATGGAATTGTTTCATTTTTTTCACTAGCGAATATTCCATCTATACATGGAGGAGTTCTTCTTTGTCCACCCATCTGTTGGTGGACTTTTTGGTTACCTCCATATCTTGGCTATTGTAATACTGTGCAATGCAGATTTGCCTGCCTGTGTCTTTCCAATTCTCTCTTCTTAGATTATAGGTCGAGGAGTGGGCCTGCTGGATCATATGGTAGCTCAATGTTTACCTTTTTAAGGCACCTCCATTCTGTTCTCATTCGTGGCCCTTTCCAAGTTACGTCCCCCTTGAAGTTGAGGGTATGCATTTCTCCACAACAACTTCAGCACTTATTGTTTGTAGTTTTCTTGCTGATGGTTTTTCTGACAAGTGTGAGCTGACAACTCTTTTTGGTTGAATTCACATGTGCCTCATAATCCGTTGAAATTGAGCTTTAAGGCATATCCTTTTTATTTTTCAAGCTGTGATTACCCCTTAGTTCTTCAAAGTGTTCTCTTAAAGTATGTGTCACATTTTGAAATGTTTTGGCCATTACCTCCCTCAAGACATTTTGAGGACAGGTTTCATTTACAGTCCTGCATTACTTCTTCCTATGAAATGATCATTACCACAGGCCTTAAAACTGCTTTTGCAGGTAACTTCCAGAGAGCGGCAGCCTTTCTATGTTCCCCACCCTGGTAAGTAGGGAAAAGCCCTTGCGGCCTGTGGTGTTTCTCGGTTATAAATTAGAGTGGAGTGTGCCCGGACAAACCCACACAAGCTGATGTCTCTTTACTTTTGTTGGATTTTTAAATTTAATTTTTATTTTTTATTGGAGTAATTTTCCACTGTGTACGTGGACCACTTCTACTTTGTGCATTCCTCGGTTGATGGATATTTTCATTGCTTCCAAGTGTTGGCTATGGTAAATATTGTTGGAGTGCAGGATTGCCAGCCTGTGACTTTTTTTTTTAATATTTATTTATTTATTTATTTATTTTTGGCTGTGTTGGATCTTCGTTTGTGCGCGAGGGCTTTCTGTAGTTGCGGCGAGCGGGGGCCACTCTTCATCGCGGTGCGTGGGTCTCTCACTATCGCGGCCTCTCTTGTTGTGGAGCACAGGATCCAGGCGCGCAGGATCAGTGGTTGTGGCTCACGGGCCCAGTTGCTCCGCGGCATGTGGGATCTTCCCAGACCGGGGCTCGAACCCGTGTGCCCTGCATTGGCAGGCAGACTCTCAACCACTGCACCACCAGGGAAGCCCCAAGCCTGTGACTTTTTGATTCTCATTTTCTCAGGTGATAGGCCCAGCAGTGGGTGTGATTGATTGACTGGTAGCACCGTGTTACCCTTATCAAAGCACCTTCTTTGTGTTTTCATTAGTGGCTCTTACCACGTCCCCCTTAGAATCGAGGGTACGCATTTCTCCACAATCGCTTCAGCATTTATTGTTTGCAGCATTAATGCTAATGGCCCTTCTGGCTGGTGTGAGCTGATAGGTTTTTGTACTTTGGGTTTGCATGTCTTTGAAAATTCATAAAACTCATCATTTTTCTCCACCGTTTTCTTTTCTGTTAAAAAAAGGAAACAGTCGGGAGTACAATATAACTCTTGAAATTGTCTTCTTGGAAGCTTGCCCTCTGTTAAATTTTTTGGTCGATTTTCCAGCCCAGAATTTTTTTAGAGAGCAGGTGTCATTTACCGAACTGCAAGTTTGTTGAATATTTAGTGACCTTTAGCAATGGGTTAAAAGCTGCTGTTGTGGGAATTGGCCTCAAGCAGGCAGCATTCCTCCATTCCCAAATCTGGGTACTAGGACAGCAGAGCCTTGCTGGAAGTCGTGTTCCTAGGTTGTAAATTATATTGGAATGTGCATGGAGAAACCACCATACGTTTATGTCTCATTATTTCTTCTTGGTTTTAAAAATTATTTCAATTGGGGTAAAGCTTAGAATATTGTTTGTCCGAGGTGTACACAACCTGGTTCATTTATACATTATATATGTCTATTCAAGTACAGATCCCCTTCCCATGTAAAATGTTACAGAGGGTTCCGCACACCTCCCTTGTATATGGTCGGTCTATTTGAGATATGTATATAATATGTGTTTGTATACATATAGTAACACTAACCTTAATTTATCCACTCCCCCCACCTTTCCTTTTAGATGAGCATAGTTTGTTTTCTAAGTCTGTGAGTGTCTTTCTCTGTGGAAATATATTCATTTGTGTCAGTTATTAGATAACGCCTATAAGTGATATCATAGAATATAGGTCTTTTGCTTTTGGACTTACCTCATGTTTCGTGATTATCTCCAGACTCATTTGTGGTGCCTCAAAGAACAATGGTTCATTGTTTTCCATGGCTAATATTCCATTGTGTACATGGACCACTTCTTCTTTATCCATTCACCTGTTGTTGGACATTTTGATTCCTTCACTGTCTTGGCTATTGTGAATAAGGCTGCACTGAAGCTTTTGCGGCCTGTGTCTTCTCGATTCTTGTCTTCTCCGGTGAGAGGTCCAATGGTGCGCCTGCTGGATTGAATGGTACCTCCATTTTTACTTTTAAACACAGCTCCTTTCTGTTCTCATTATTGGCCGTTACCCCTTTACGTCTCACCAGCAGGTAGAGGGTACACAGTTCTCTAAAACCCCTTCAGCATTTATTGTTTGTAGACTTTTTGCTGATGGTCAGTCGACTGGTGTAAGTTGAAACTTTTTGTAGATTAGATTGCATGGGTCTAACACTCCCTGAGGTTGAGCTTTTATCCATTTTCCTATTTTTTAAAAGAGCGTGAGTAAAACGTTAATATTCATACTCTCTTCTGGAAACATTTGCCTGCTTTGAATTTTTTGTCCATTCCCTACTTCAGGACAATTTTTTAGGGCAGGTGTCCTTTACAGCCCTGAGTCCTTGTGCATGTTAAGTGACCATTAGCTGTGAGTTTAAAGCTGCTCTTGCAGGAATCGGCCACAAGGTGGCATCATTTCTCCTTTACCAAATTTGGTAACTGGGGAAACAGAGCCTTACTGGAAGTGGTGTTCTAGGTTGTAAATTAGAATGGAATGTGCCAGGAAAAACCCTTTATGTTTATGTCTCATTACTTCTTGTTCTTATTTATAATTTACTTTTTATTTTTTTATCCAAGCAAATTTGATTACAATGGTTTGTTTGTTCTAGGCGTGCAAATGCGGTTGTTTCACACATATACGTGTATCTATTCTTCCTCGCATCCTTTTCCCATATAGGTTATGACACAATGTTGAGTAGTCTTCTCCTGGTCTTCCGTACGTCTTTGGTGATTATATATTTCACATGGTTTGTATATCTCTGTTAACCCCAATATGGTAAATTATCCAATTCTCATCCCTTTCTATTTGGTGAACCATAAGTTTTTTAATGAATCTGTGATTGCCTTTCTCTGTGGAAATATCTTCATTAGTATCAACTTTTATGTAACTCCTAAAAGTGATTTGATAGGATATGTGTCTTTTACTTTCTCACTTACTACAGGTGGTGTGATTACGTCTAGACTCATCTATGGTGCTGCAAATGGCATTGTTTCATTTTTTTCACTAGCGAATATTCCATCTATACATGGAGGAGTTCTTCTTTGTCCACCCATCTGTTGGTGGACTTTTTGGTTACCTCCATATCTTGGCTATTGTAATACTGTGCAATGCAGATTTGCCTGCCTGTGTCTTTCCAATTCTCTCTTCTTAGATTATAGGTCGAGGAGTGGGCCTGCTGGATCATATGGTAGCTCAATGTTTACCTTTTTAAGGCACCTCCATTCTGTTCTCATTCGTGGCCCTTTCCAAGTTACGTCCCCCTTGAAGTTGAGGGTATGCATTTCTCCACAACAACTTCAGCACTTATTGTTTGTAGTTTTCTTGCTGATGGTTTTTCTGACAAGTGTGAGCTGACAACTCTTTTTGGTTGAATTCACATGTGCCTCATAATCCGTTGAAATTGAGCTTTAAGGCATATCCTTTTTATTTTTCAAGCTGTGATTACCCCTTAGTTCTTCAAAGTGTTCTCTTAAAGTATGTGTCACATTTTGAAATGTTTTGGCCATTACCTCCCTCAAGACATTTTGAGGACAGGTTTCATTTACAGTCCTGCATTACTTCTTCCTATGAAATGATCATTACCACAGGCCTTAAAACTGCTTTTGCAGGTAACTTCCAGAGAGCGGCAGCCTTTCTATGTTCCCCACCCTGGTAAGTAGGGAAAAGCCCTTGCGGCCTGTGGTGTTTCTCGGTTATAAATTAGAGTGGAGTGTGCCCGGACAAACCCACACAAGCTGATGTCTCTTTACTTTTGTTGGATTTTTAAATTTAATTTTTATTTTTTATTGGAGTAATTTTCCACTGTGTACGTGGACCACTTCTACTTTGTGCATTCCTCGGTTGATGGATATTTTCATTGCTTCCAAGTGTTGGCTATGGTAAATATTGTTGGAGTGCAGGATTGCCAGCCTGTGACTTTTTTTTTTAATATTTATTTATTTATTTATTTATTTTTGGCTGTGTTGGATCTTCGTTTGTGCGCGAGGGCTTTCTGTAGTTGCGGCGAGCGGGGGCCACTCTTCAACGCGGTGCGTGGGTCTCTCACTATCGCGGCCTCTCTTGTTGTGGAGCACAGGATCCAGGCGCGCAGGATCAGTGGTTGTGGCTCACGGGCCCAGTTGCTCCGCGGCATGTGGGATCTTCCCAGACCGGGGCTCGAACCCGTGTGCCCTGCATTGGCAGGCAGACTCTCAACCACTGCACCACCAGGGAAGCCCCAAGCCTGTGACTTTTTGATTCTCATTTTCTCAGGTGATAGGCCCAGCAGTGGGTGTGATTGATTGACTGGTAGCACCGTGTTACCCTTATCAAAGCACCTTCTTTGTGTTTTCATTAGTGGCTCTTACCACGTCCCCCTTAGAATCGAGGGTACGCATTTCTCCACAATCGCTTCAGCATTTATTGTTTGCAGCATTAATGCTAATGGCCCTTCTGGCTGGTGTGAGCTGATAGGTTTTTGTACTTTGGGTTTGCATGTCTTTGAAAATTCATAAAACTCATCATTTTTCTCCACCGTTTTCTTTTCTGTTAAAAAAAGGAAACAGTCGGGAGTACAATATAACTCTTGAAATTGTCTTCTTGGAAGCTTGCCCTCTGTTAAATTTTTTGGTCGATTTTCCAGCCCAGAATTTTTTTAGAGAGCAGGTGTCATTTACCGAACTGCAAGTTTGTTGAATATTTAGTGACCTTTAGCAATGGGTTAAAAGCTGCTGTTGTGGGAATTGGCCTCAAGCAGGCAGCATTCCTCCATTCCCAAATCTGGGTACTAGGACAGCAGAGCCTTGCTGGAAGTCGTGTTCCTAGGTTGTAAATTATATTGGAATGTGCATGGAGAAACCACCATACGTTTATGTCTCATTATTTCTTCTTGTTTTTAAAAATTATTTCAATTGGGGTAAAGCTTAGAATATTGTTTGTCCGAGGTGTACACAACCTGGTTCATTTATATATTATATATGTCTATTCAAGTACAGATCCCCTTCCCATGTAAAATGTTACAGAGGGTTCCGCACACCTCCCTTGTATATGGTCGGTCTTTTTGAGATATGTATATAATATGTGTTTGTATACATATAGTAACACTAACCTTAATTTATCCACTCCCCCCACCTTTCCTTTTAGATGAGCATAGTTTGTTTTCTAAGTCTGTGAGTGTCTTTCTCTGTGGAAATATATTCATTTGTGTCAGTTATTAGATAACGCCTATAAGTGATATCATAGAATATAGGTCTTTTGCTTTTGGACTTACCTCATGTTTCGTGATTATCTCCAGACTCATTTGTGGTGCCTCAAAGAACAATGGTTCATTGTTTTCCATGGCTAATATTCCATTGTGTACATGGACCACTTCTTCTTTATCCATTCACCTGTTGTTGGACATTTTGATTCCTTCACTGTCTTGGCTATTGTGAATAAGGCTGCACTGAAGCTTTTGCGGCCTGTGTCTTCTCGATTCTTGTCTTCTCCGGTGAGAGGTCCAATGGTGCGCCTGCTGGATTGAATGGTACCTCCATTTTTACTTTTAAACACAGCTCCTTTCTGTTCTCATTATTGGCCGTTACCCCTTTACGTCTCACCAGCAGGTAGAGGGTACACAGTTCTCTAAAACCCCTTCAGCATTTATTGTTTGTAGACTTTTTGCTGATGGTCAGTCGACTGGTGTAAGTTGAAACTTTTTGTAGATTAGATTGCATGGGTCTAACACTCCCTGAGGTTGAGCTTTTATCCATTTTCCTTTTTTTTAAAAGAGCGTGAGTAAAACGTTAATATTCATACTCTCTTCTGGAAACCTTTGCCTGTTTTGAATTTTTTGTCCATTCCCTACTTCAGCACAATTTTTTAGGGCAGGTGTCCTTTACAGCCCTGAGTCCTTGTGCATGATAAGTGACCATTAGCTGTGAGTTTAAAGCTGCTCTTGCAGGAAACGGCCACAAGGTGGCATCATTTCTCCTTTACCAAATTTGGTAAATGGGGAAACAGAGCCTTAATGGAAGTGGTGTTCTAGGTTGTAAATTAGAATGGAATGTGCCAGGAAAAACCCTTTATGTTTATGTCTCATTACTTCTTGTTCATATTTATAATTTACTTTTTATTTTTTTATCCAAGACAATTTGATTACAATGGTTTGTTTGTTCTAGGCGTGCAAATGTTGTTGTTTCACACATATACGTGTATCTATTCTTCCTCGCATCCTTTTCCCATATAGGTTATGACACAATGTTGAGTAGTCTTCTCCTGGTCTTCCGTACGTCTTTGGTGATTATATATTTCACATGGTTTGTATATCTCTGTTAACCCCAATATGGTAAATTATCCAATTCTCATCCCTTTCTATTTGGTGAACCATAAGTTTTTTAATGAATCTGTGATTGCCTTTCTCTGTGGAAATATCTTCGTTAGTATCAACTTTTATGTAACTCCTAAAAGTGATTTGATAGGATATGTGTCTTTTACTTTCTCACTTACTACAGGTGGTGTGATTACGTCTAGACTCATCTATGGTGCTGCAAATGGCATTGTTTCATTTTTTTCACTAGCGAATATTCCATCTATACATGGAGGAGTTCTTCTTTGTCCACCCATCTGTTGGTGGACTTTTTGGTTACCTCCATATCTTGGCTATTGTAATACTGTGCAATGCAGATTTGCCTGCCTGTGTCTTTCCAATTCTCTCTTCTTAGATTATAGGTCGAGGAGTGGGCCTGCTGGATCATATGGTAGCTCAATGTTTACCTTTTAAAGGCACCTCCATTCTGTTCTCATTCGTGGCCCTTTCCAAGTTACGTCCCCCTTGAAGTTGAGGGTATGCATTTCTCCACAACAACTTCAGCACTTATTGTTTGTAGTTTTCTTGCTGATGGTTTTTCTGACAAGTGTGAGCTGACAACTCTTTTTGGTTGAATTCACATGTGCCTCATAATCCGTTGAAATTGAGCTTTAAGGCATATCCTTTTTATTTTTCAAGCTGTGATTACCCCTTAGTTCTTCAAAGTGTTCTCTTAAAGTATGTGTCACATTTTGAAATGTTTTGGCCATTACCTCCCTCAAGACATTTTGAGAGCAGGTTTCATTTACAGTCCTGCATTACTTCTTCCTATGAAATGATCATTACCACAGGCCTTAAAACTGCTTTTGCAGGTAACTGCCAGAGGGCGGCAGCCTTTCTATGTTCCCCACCCTGGTAAGTAGGGAAAAGCCCTTGCGGCCTGTGGTGTTTCTCGGTTATAAGTTAGAGTGGAGTGTGTCCGGACAAACCCACACAAGCTGATGTCTCTTTACTTTTGTTGGATTTTTAAATTTAATTTTTATTTTTTATTGGAGTAATTTTCCACTGTGTATGTGGACCACTTCTACTTTGTGCATTCCTCGGTTGATGGACATTTTCATTGCTTCCAAGCGTTGGCTATTGTAAATATTGTTGGAGTGCAGGATTGCCAGCCGGTGACTTTTTTTTTTTAAATATTTATTTATTTATTTACTTATTTCTGGCTGTGTTGGATCTTCGTTTGTGCGCGTGGGCCTTCTGTAGTTGCGGCGAGCAGAGGCCACTCTTCATCGCGGTGCGTGAGTCTCTCACTATCGCGGCCTCTCTTGTTGCGGAGCAGAGGCTCCAGGCGCGCAGGCTCAGTGGTTTTGGCTCACGGGCCCAGTTGCTCCGCGGCATGTGGGATCTTCCCAGACCGGGGCTCGAACCCGTGTGCCCTGCATTGGCAGGCAGACTTTCAACCACTGCACCACCAGGGAAGCACCAAGCCTGTGACGTTTTGATTCTCATTTTCTCAGGTGATAGGCCCAGCAGTGGGTGTGATTGATTGACTGGTAGCACCGTGTTACCCTTATCAAAGCACCTTCTTTGTGTTTTCATTAGTGGCTCTTACCACGTCCCCCTTAGAATCGAGGGTACGCATTTCTCCACAATCGCTTCAGCATTTATTGTTTGCAGCATTTATGCTAATGGCCCTTCTGGCTGGTGTGAGCTGATAGGTTTTTGTACTTTGGGTTTGCATGTCTTTGAAAATTCATAAAACTCATCATTTTTCTCTGCCGTTTTCTTTTCTATTAAAAAAAGGAAGCAGTCGGGAGTACAATATAACTGTTGAAATTGTCTTCTTGGAAGGTTGCCATCTGTTTAATTTTTTGTTCGATTTTCCAGCCCAGAGTTTTTTTAGAGAGCAGGTGTCATTTACCGAACTGCAAGTTTGTTGAATATTTAGTGACCTTTAGCAATGGGTTAAAAGCTGCTGTTGTGGGAATTGGCCTCAAGCAGGCAGCATTCCTCCATTCCCAAATCTGGGTACTAGGACAGCAGAGCCTTGCTGGAAGTCGTGTTCCTAGGTTGTAAATTATATTGGAATGTGCATGGAGAAACCACCATACGTTTATGTCTCATTATTTCTTCTTGGTTTTAAAAATTATTTCAATTGGGGTAAAGCTTAGAATATTGTTTGTCCGAGGTGTACACAACCTGGTTCATTTATACATTATATATGTCTATTCAAGTACAGATCCCCTTCCCATGTAAAATGTTACAGAGGGTTCCGCACACCTCCCTTGTATATGGTCGGTCTTTTTGAGATATGTATATAATATGGTTTGTATACATATAGTAACACTAACCTTAATTTATCCACTCCCCCCACCTTTCCTTTTAGATGAGCATAGTTTGTTTTCTAAGTCTGTGAGTGTCTTTCTCTGTGGAAATATATTCATTTGTGTCAGTTATTAGATAACGCCTATAAGTGATATCATAGAATATAGGTCTTTTGCTTTTGGACTTACCTCATGTTTCGTGATTATCTCCAGACTCATTTGTGGTGCCTCAAAGAACAATGGTTCATTGTTTTCCATGGCTAATATTCCATTGTGTACATGGACCACTTCTTCTTTATCCATTCACCTGTTGTTGGACATTTTGATTCCTTCACTGTCTTGGCTATTGTGAATAAGGCTGCACTGAAGCTTTTGCGGCCTGTGTCTTCTCGATTCTTGTCTTCTCCGGTGAGAGGTCCAATGGTGCGCCTGCTGGATTGAATGGTACCTCCATTTTTACTTTTAAACACAGCTCCTTTCTGTTCTCATTATTGGCCGTTACCCCTTTACGTCTCACCAGCAGGTAGAGGGTACACAGTTCTCTAAAACCCCTTCAGCATTTATTGTTTGTAGACTTTTTGCTGATGGTCAGTCGACTGGTGTAAGTTGAAACTTTTTGTAGATTAGATTGCATGGGTCTAACACTCCCTGAGGTTGAGCTTTTATCCATTTTCCTTTTTTTTAAAAGAGCGTGAGTAAAACGTTAATATTCATACTCTCTTCTGGAAACATTTGCCTGCTTTGAATTTTTTGTCCATTCCCTACTTCAGCACAATTTTTTAGGGCAGGTGTCCTTTACAGCCCGGAGTCCTTGTGCATGTTAAGTGACCATTAGCTGTGAGTTTAAAGCTGCTCTTGCAGGAAACGGCCACAAGGTGGCATCATTTCTCCTTTACCAAATTTGGTAAATGGGGAAACAGAGCCTTAATGGAAGTGGTGTTCTAGGTTGTAAATTAGAATGGAATGTGCCAGGAAAAACCCTTTATGTTTATGTCTCATTACTTCTTGTTCATATTTATAATTTACTTTTTTATTTTTTTATCCAAGACAATTTGATTACAATGGTTTGTTTGTTCTAGGCGTGCAAATGTTGTTGTTTCACACATATACGTGTATCTATTCTTCCTCGCATCCTTTTCCCATATAGGTTATGACACAATGTTGAGTAGTCTTCTCCTGGTCTTCCGTACGTCTTTGGTGATTATATATTTCACATGGTTTGTATATCTCTGTTAACCCCAATATGGTAAATTATCCAATTCTCATCCCTTTCTATTTGGTGAACCATAAGTTTTTTAATGAATCTGTGATTGCCTTTCTCTGTGGAAATATCTTCATTAGTATCAACTTTTATGTAACTCCTAAAAGTGATTTGATAGGATATGTGTCTTTTACTTTCTCACTTACTACAGGTGGTGTGATTACGTCTAGACTCATCTATGGTGCTGCAAATGGCATTGTTTCATTTTTTTCACTAGCGAATATTCCATCTATACATGGAGGAGTTCTTCTTTGTCCACCCATCTGTTGGTGGACTTTTTGGTTACCTCCATATCTTGGCTATTGTAATACTGTGCAATGCAGATTTGCCTGCCTGTGTCTTTCCAATTCTCTCTTCTTAGATTATAGGTCGAGGAGTGGGCCTGCTGGATCATATGGTAGCTCAATGTTTACCTTTTTAAGGCACCTCCATTCTGTTCTCATTCGTGGCCCTTTCCAAGTTACGTCCCCCTTGAAGTTGAGGGTATGCATTTCTCCACAACAACTTCAGCACTTATTGTTTGTAGTTTTCTTGCTGATGGTTTTTCTGACAAGTGTGAGCTGACAACTCTTTTTGGTTGAATTCACATGTGCCTCATAATCCGTTGAAATTGAGCTTTAAGGCATATCCTTTTTATTTTTCAAGCTGTGATTACCCCTTAGTTCTTCAAAGTGTTCTCTTAAAGTATGTGTCACATTTTGAAATGTTTTGGCCATTACCTCCCTCAAGACATTTTGAGAGCAGGTTTCATTTACAGTCCTGCATTACTTCTTCCTATGAAATGATCATTACCACAGGCCTTAAAACTGCTTTTGCAGGTAACTGCCAGAGGGCGGCAGCCTTTCTATGTTCCCCACCCTGGTAAGTAGGGAAAAGCCCTTGCGGCCTGTGGTGTTTCTCGGTTATAAATTAGAGTGGAGTGTGCCCGGACAAACCCACACAAGCTGATGTGTCTTTACTTTTGTTCGATTTTTAAATTTAATTTTTATTTTTTATTGGAGTAATCCTCCACTGTGTACTTGGACCACTTCTACTTTGTGCATTCCTCAGTTGATGGACATTTTCATTGCTTCCAAGTGTTGGCTATGGTAAATATTGTTGGAGTGCAGGATTGCCAGCCTGTGACTTTTTTTTTTAATATTTATTTATTTATTTATTTATTTATTTATTTATTTATTTATTTTTAGCTGTGTTGGATCTTCGTTTGTGCGCGAGGGCTTTCTGTAGTTGAGGCGAGCGGGGGCCACTCTTCATCGCGGTGC
Source organism: Balaenoptera physalus (assembly GCF_965194825.1). Taxonomy (NCBI): domain Eukaryota; kingdom Metazoa; phylum Chordata; class Mammalia; order Artiodactyla; family Balaenopteridae; genus Balaenoptera; species Balaenoptera physalus. The sequence continues at coordinate 33,890 of NW_028125832.1, forward strand.
GTGGGTCTCTCACTATCGCGGCCTCTCTTGTTGCCGAGCACAGGCTCCATGCGCGCAGGCTCAGTGGTTGTGGCTCACGGGCCCAGTTGCTCCGCGGCATGTGGGATCTTCCCAGACCGGGGCTCGAACCCGTGTGCCCTGCATTGGCAGGCAGACTCTCAACCACTGCACCACCAGGGAAGCCCCAAGCCTGTGACTTTTTGATTCTCATTTTCTCAGGTGATAGGCCCAGCAGTGGGTGTGATTGATTGACTGGTAGCACCGTGTTACCCTTATCAAAGCACCTTCTTTGTGTTTTCATTAGTGGCTCTTACCACGTCCCCCTTAGAATCGAGGGTACGCATTTCTCCACAATCGCTTCAGCATTTATTGTTTGCAGCATTTATGCTAATGGCCCTTCTGGCTGGTGTGAGCTGATAGGTTTTTGTACTTTGGGTTTTCATGTCTTTGAAAATTCATAAAACTCATCATTTTTCTCTGCCGTTTTCTTTTCTGCTAAAAAAAGGAAACAGTTGGGAGTACAATATAATTCTTGAAATTGTCTTCTTGGAAGCTTGCCCTCTGTTAAGTTTTTTGGTCGATTTTCCAGCCCAGAATTTTTTTAGAGAGCAGGTCTCATTTCCCGAACTGCAAGTGTGGTGCATATTTAGTGACCTTTAGTAATGGGTTAAAAGCTGCTGTTGTGGGAAGTGGCCTCAAGCAGGCAGCATTCCTCCATTCCCAAATCTGGGTACTAGGGCAGCAGAGCCTTTCTGGAAGTCGTGTTCCTAGGTTGTAAATTATATTGGAATGTGCATGGAGAAACCCCCATAAGTTTATGTCTCATTATTTCTTCTTGGTTTTAAAAATTTTTTTAATTGGAGTAAAGCTTAGAATATTGTTTGTCCGAGGTGTACACAATCTGGTTCATTTGTACATTATATATGTCTATTCAAGTACAGATCCCCTTCCCATGTAAAATGTTACAGAGGGTTCCGCACACCTCCCTTCTATATGGTAGGTCTTTTTGAGATATGTATATAATATGTGTTTGTATACATATAGTAACACTAACCTTAATTTATCCACTCCCCCCACCTTTCCTTTTAGATGAGCATAGTTTGTTTTCTAAATCTGTGAGTGTCTTTCTCTTTGGAAATATGTTCATTTGTGTCAGTTATTAGATAACGCCTGTAAGTGATATCATAGAATATAGGTCTTTTGCTTTCGGACTTACCTCATGTTTCGTGATTATCTCCAGACTCATTTGTGGTGCCTCAAAGAACAATGGTTCATTGTTTTCCATGGCTAATATTCCATTGTGTACATGGACCACTTCTTCTTTATCTATTCACCTGTTGTTGGACATTTTGATTCCTTCACTGTCTTGGCTATTGTGAATAAGGCTGCACTGAAGCTTTTGCGGCCTGTGTCTTCTCGATTCTTGTCTTCTCCGGTGAGAGGTCCAATGGTGCGCCTGCTGGATTGAATGGTACCTCCATTTTTACTTTTAAACACAGCTCCTTTCTGTTCTCATTATTGGCCGTTACCCCTTTACGTCTCACCAGCAGGTAGAGGGTACACAGTTCTCTAAAACCCCGTCAGCATTTATTGTTTGTAGACTTTTTGCTGATGGTCAGTCGACTGGTGTAAGTTGAAACTTTTGTAGATTAGATTTCATGGGTCTAACACTCCCTGAGGTTGAGCTTTTATCCATTTTCCTTTTTTTTAAAAGAGCGTGAGTAAAACGTTAATATTCATACTCTCTTCTGGAAACATTTGCCTGTTTTGAATTTTTTCTCCATTCCCTACTTCAGCACAATTTTTTAGGGCAGGTGTCCTTTACAGCCCTGAGTCCTTGTGAATGTTAAGTGACCATTAGCTGTGAGTTTAAAGCTGCTCTTGCAGGAAACGGCCACAAGGTGGCATCATTTCTCCTTTACCAAATTTGGTAACTGGGGAAACAGAGCCTTAATGGAAGTGGTGTTCTAGGTTGTAAATTAGAATGGAATGTGCCAGGAAAAAGCCCTTTATGTTTATGTCTCATTACTTCTTGTTCATATTTATAATTTACTTTTAATTTTTTATCCAAGCAAATTTGATTACAATGGTTTGTTTGTTCTAGGTGGGCAAATGTGGTTCTTTCACACATATACGTGTATCTATTCTTCCTCGCATCCTTTTCCCATGTAGGTTATGACACAATGTTGAGTAGTCTTCTCCTGGTCTTCCGTACGTCTTTGGTGATTATATATTTCACATGGTTTGTATATCTCTGTTAACCCCAATATGGTAAATTATCCAATCCTCATCCCTTTCTATTTGGTGAACCATAAGTTTTTTAATGAATCTGTGATTGCCTTTCTCTGTGGAAATATCTTCATTGGTATCAATTTTTATGTAACTCCTAAAAGTGATATGATAGGATATGTGTCTTTTACTTTCTCACTTACTACAGGTGGTGTGATTTCGTCTAGACTCATCTATGGTGCTGCAAATGGCATTGTTTCATTTTTTTCACTGGCGAATATTCCATCTATACATGGAGGAGTTCTTCTTTGTCCACCCATCTGTTGGTGGACTTTTTGGTTACCTCCATATCTTGGCTATTGTAATACTGTGCAATGCAGATTTGCCTGCCTGTGTCTTTCCAATTCTCTCTTCTTAGATTATAGGTCGAGGAGTGGGCCTGCTGGATCATATGGTAGCTCAATGTTTACCTTTTTAAGGCACCTCCATTCTGTTCTCATTCGTGGCCCTTTCCAAGTTACGTCCCCCTTGAAGTTGAGGGTATGCATTTCTCCACATCAGCTTCAGCATTTATTGTTTGTAGTTTTCTTGCTGATGGTTTTTCTGACAAGTGTGAGCTGATACCTCTTTTGGGTTGAATTCGCATGTGCCTCATAATCCGTTGAAACTGAGCTTTAAGGCATATCCTTTTTATTTTTCAAGCTGTGATTACCCCTTAGTTCTTCAAAGTGTTCTCTTAAAGTATGTGTCACATTTTGAAATGTTTTGGCCATTACCTCCCTCAAGACATATTGAGGGCATGTTTCATTTACGGTCCTGCATTACTTCTTCCTATGAAATGACCATTAGCACAGGCCTAAAAGCTGTTTTTGCAGGTAACTGCCAGAGGGTGGCAGCCTTTCTATGTTCCCCACCCTGGTAACTAGGGAAATGCCCTGGCGGCCTGTGGTGTTTCTCGGTTATAAATTAGAGTGGAGTGTGCCCGGACAAACCCACACAAGCTGATGTGTCTTTACTTTTGTTCGATTTTTAAATTTAATTTTTATTTTTTATTGGAGTAATCCTCCACTGTGTACTTGGACCACTTCTACTTTGTGCATTCCTCAGTTGATGGACATTTTCATTGCTTCCAAGTGTTGGCTATGGTAAATATTGTTGGAGTGCAGGATTGCCAGCCTGTGACTTTTTTTTTTAATATTTATTTATTTATTTATTTATTTATTTATTTATTTATTTATTTATTTATTTTTAGCTGTGTTGGATCTTCGTTTGTGCGCGAGGGCTTTCTGTAGTTGAGGCGAGCGGGGGCCACTCTTCATCGCGGTGCGTGGGTCTCTCACTATCGCGGCCTCTCTTGTTGCCGAGCACAGGCTCCATGCGCGCAGGCTCAGTGGTTGTGGCTCACGGGCCCAGTTGCTCCGCGGCATGTGGGATCTTCCCAGACCGGGGCTCGAACCCGTGTGCCCTGCATTGGCAGGCAGACTCTCAACCACTGCACCACCAGGGAAGCCCCAAGCCTGTGACTTTTTGATTCTCATTTTCTCAGGTGATAGGCCCAGCAGTGGGTGTGATTGATTGACTGGTAGCACCGTGTTACCCTTATCAAAGCACCTTCTTTGTGTTTTCATTAGTGGCTCTTACCACGTCCCCCTTAGAATCGAGGGTACGCATTTCTCCACAATCGCTTCAGCATTTATTGTTTGCAGCATTTATGCTAATGGCCCTTCTGGCTGGTGTGAGCTGATAGGTTTTTGTACTTTGGGTTTTCATGTCTTTGAAAATTCATAAAACTCATCATTTTTCTCCGCCGTTTTCTTTTCTGCTAAAAAAAGGAAACAGTTGGGAGTACAATATAATTCTTGAAATTGTCTTCTTGGAAGCTTGCCCTCTGTTAAGTTTTTTGGTCGATTTTCCAGCCCAGAATTTTTTTAGAGAGCAGGTCTCATTTCCCGAACTGCAAGTGTGGTGCATATTTAGTGACCTTTAGTAATGGGTTAAAAGCTGCTGTTGTGGGAAGTGGCCTCAAGCAGGCAGCATTCCTCCATTCCCAAATCTGGGTACTAGGGCAGCAGAGCCTTTCTGGAAGTCGTGTTCCTAGGTTGTAAATTATATTGGAATGTGCATGGAGAAACCCCCATAAGTTTATGTCTCATTATTTCTTCTTGGTTTTAAAAATTTCTTTAATTGGAGTAAAGCTTAGAATATTGTTTGTCCGAGGTGTACACAATCTGGTTCATTTGTACATTATATATGTCTATTCAAGTACAGATCCCCTTCCCATGTAAAATGTTACAGAGGGTTCCGCACACCTCCCTTCTATATGGTAGGTCTTTTTGAGATATGTATATAATATGTGTTTGTATACATATAGTAACACTAACCTTAATTTATCCACTCCCCCCACCTTTCCTTTTAGATGAGCATAGTTTGTTTTCTAAATCTGTGAGTGTCTTTCTCTTTGGAAATATGTTCATTTGTGTCAGTTATTAGATAACGCCTGTAAGTGATATCATAGAATATAGGTCTTTTGCTTTCGGACTTACCTCATGTTTCGTGATTATCTCCAGACTCATTTGTGGTGCCTCAAAGAACAATGGTTCATTGTTTTCCATGGCTAATATTCCATTGTGTACATGGACCACTTCTTCTTTATCTATTCACCTGTTGTTGGACATTTTGATTCCTTCACTGTCTTGGCTATTGTGAATAAGGCTGCACTGAAGCTTTTGTGGCCTGTGTCTTCTCGATTCTTGTCTTCTCCGGTGAGAGGTCCAATGGTGCGCCTGCTGGATTGAATGGTACCTCCATTTTTACTTTTAAACACAGCTCCTTTCTGTTCTCATTATTGGCCGTTACCCCTTTACGTCTCACCAGCAGGGAGAGGGTACACAGTTCTCTAAAACCCCGTCAGCATTTATTGTTTGTAGACTTTTTGCTGATGGTCAGTCGACTGGTGTAAGTTGAAACTTTTTGTAGATTAGATTTCATGGGTCTAACACTCCCTGAGGTTGAGCTTTTATCCATTTTCCTTTTTTTTAAAAGAGCGTGAGTAAAACGTTAATATTCATACTCTCTTCTGGAAACATTTGCCTGTTTTGAAATTTTTGTCCATTCCCTACTTCAGCACAATTTTTTAGGGCAGGTGTCCTTTACAGCCCTGAGTCCTTGTGAATGTTAAGTGACCCTTAGCTGTGAGTTTAAAGCTGCTCTTGCAGGAAACGGCCACAAGGTGGCATCATTTCTCCTTTACCAAATTTGGTAACTGGGGAAACAGAGCCTTAATGGAAGTGGTGTTCTAGGTTGTAAATTAGAATGGAATGTGCCAGGAAAAAGCCCTTTATGTTTATGTCTCATTACTTCTTGTTCATATTTATAATTTACTTTTAATTTTTTATCCAAGCAAATTTGATTACAATGGTTTGTTTGTTCTAGGTGGGCAAATGTGGTTCTTTCACACATATACGTGTATCTATTCTTCCTCGCATCCTTTTCCCATGTAGGTTATGACACAATGTTGAGTAGTCTTCTCCTGGTCTTCCGTACGTCTTTGGTGATTATATATTTCACATGGTTTGTATATCTCTGTTAACCCCAATATGGTAAATTATCCAATCCTCATCCCTTTCTATTTGGTGAACCATAAGTTTTTTAATGAATCTGTGATTGCCTTTCTCTGTGGAAATATCTTCATTGGTATCAATTTTTATGTAACTCCTAAAAGTGATATGATAGGATATGTGTCTTTTACTTTCTCACTTACTACAGGTGGTGTGATTTCGTCTAGACTCATCTATGGTGCTGCAAATGGCATTGTTTCATTTTTTTCACTGGCGAATATTCCATCTATACATGGAGGAGTTCTTCTTTGTCCACCCATCTGTTGGTGGACTTTTTGGTTACCTCCATATCTTGGCTATTGTAATACTGTGCAATGCAGATTTGCCTGCCTGTGTCTTTCCAATTCTCTCTTCTTAGATTATAGGTCGAGGAGTGGGCCTGCTGGATCATATGGTAGCTCAATGTTTACCTTTTTAAGGCACCTCCATTCTGTTCTCATTCGTGGCCCTTTCCAAGTTACGTCCCCCTTGAAGTTGAGGGTATGCATTTCTCCACATCAGCTTCAGCATTTATTGTTTGTAGTTTTCTTGCTGATGGTTTTTCTGACAAGTGTGAGCTGATACCTCTTTTGGGTTGAATTCGCATGTGCCTCATAATCCGTTGAAACTGAGCTTTAAGGCATATCCTTTTTATTTTTCAAGCTGTGATTACCCCTTAGTTCTTCAAAGTGTTCTCTTAAAGTATGTGTCACATTTTGAAATGTTTTGGCCATTACCTCCCTCAAGACATATTGAGGGCATGTTTCATTTACGGTCCTGCATTACTTCTTCCTATGAAATGACCATTAGCACAGGCCTAAAAGCTGTTTTTGCAGGTAACTGCCAGAGGGTGGCAGCCTTTCTATGTTCCCCACCCTGGTAACTAGGGAAATGCCCTGGCGGCCTGTGGTGTTTCTCGGTTATAAATTAGAGTGGAGTGTGCCCGGACAAACCCACACAAGCTGATGTGTCTTTACTTTTGTTCGATTTTTAAATTTAATTTTTATTTTTTATTGGAGTAATCCTCCACTGTGTACTTGGACCACTTCTACTTTGTGCATTCCTCAGTTGATGGACATTTTCATTGCTTCCAAGTGTTGGCTATGGTAAATATTGTTGGAGTGCAGGATTGCCAGCCTGTGACTTTTTTTTTTAATATTTATTTATTTATTTATTTATTTATTTATTTATTTATTTATTTATTTATTTTTAGCTGTGTTGGATCTTCGTTTGTGCGCGAGGGCTTTCTGTAGTTGAGGCGAGCGGGGGCCACTCTTCATCGCGGTGCGTGGGTCTCTCACTATCGCGGCCTCTCTTGTTGCCGAGCACAGGCTCCATGCGCGCAGGCTCAGTGGTTGTGGCTCACGGGCCCAGTTGCTCCGCGGCATGTGGGATCTTCCCAGACCGGGGCTCGAACCCGTGTGCCCTGCATTGGCAGGCAGACTCTCAACCACTGCACCACCAGGGAAGCCCCAAGCCTGTGACTTTTTGATTCTCATTTTCTCAGGTGATAGGCCCAGCAGTGGGTGTGATTGATTGACTGGTAGCACCGTGTTACCCTTATCAAAGCACCTTCTTTGTGTTTTCATTAGTGGCTCTTACCACGTCCCCCTTAGAATCGAGGGTACGCATTTCTCCACAATCGCTTCAGCATTTATTGTTTGCAGCATTTATGCTAATGGCCCTTCTGGCTGGTGTGAGCTGATAGGTTTTTGTACTTTGGGTTTTCATGTCTTTGAAAATTCATAAAACTCATCATTTTTCTCCGCCGTTTTCTTTTCTGCTAAAAAAAGGAAACAGTTGGGAGTACAATATAATTCTTGAAATTGTCTTCTTGGAAGCTTGCCCTCTGTTAAGTTTTTTGGTCGATTTTCCAGCCCAGAATTTTTTTAGAGAGCAGGTCTCATTTCCCGAACTGCAAGTGTGGTGCATATTTAGTGACCTTTAGTAATGGGTTAAAAGCTGCTGTTGTGGGAAGTGGCCTCAAGCAGGCAGCATTCCTCCATTCCCAAATCTGGGTACTAGGGCAGCAGAGCCTTTCTGGAAGTCGTGTTCCTAGGTTGTAAATTATATTGGAATGTGCATGGAGAAACCCCCATAAGTTTATGTCTCATTATTTCTTCTTGGTTTTAAAAATTTCTTTAATTGGAGTAAAGCTTAGAATATTGTTTGTCCGAGGTGTACACAATCTGGTTCATTTGTACATTATATATGTCTATTCAAGTACAGATCCCCTTCCCATGTAAAATGTTACAGAGGGTTCCGCACACCTCCCTTCTATATGGTAGGTCTTTTTGAGATATGTATATAATATGTGTTTGTATACATATAGTAACACTAACCTTAATTTATCCACTCCCCCCACCTTTCCTTTTAGATGAGCATAGTTTGTTTTCTAAATCTGTGAGTGTCTTTCTCTTTGGAAATATGTTCATTTGTGTCAGTTATTAGATAACGCCTGTAAGTGATATCATAGAATATAGGTCTTTTGCTTTCGGACTTACCTCATGTTTCGTGATTATCTCCAGACTCATTTGTGGTGCCTCAAAGAACAATGGTTCATTGTTTTCCATGGCTAATATTCCATTGTGTACATGGACCACTTCTTCTTTATCTATTCACCTGTTGTTGGACATTTTGATTCCTTCACTGTCTTGGCTATTGTGAATAAGGCTGCACTGAAGCTTTTGTGGCCTGTGTCTTCTCGATTCTTGTCTTCTCCGGTGAGAGGTCCAATGGTGCGCCTGCTGGATTGAATGGTACCTCCATTTTTACTTTTAAACACAGCTCCTTTCTGTTCTCATTATTGGCCGTTACCCCTTTACGTCTCACCAGCAGGGAGAGGGTACACAGTTCTCTAAAACCCCGTCAGCATTTATTGTTTGTAGACTTTTTGCTGATGGTCAGTCGACTGGTGTAAGTTGAAACTTTTTGTAGATTAGATTTCATGGGTCTAACACTCCCTGAGGTTGAGCTTTTATCCATTTTCCTTTTTTTTAAAAGAGCGTGAGTAAAACGTTAATATTCATACTCTCTTCTGGAAACATTTGCCTGTTTTGAAATTTTTGTCCATTCCCTACTTCAGCACAATTTTTTAGGGCAGGTGTCCTTTACAGCCCTGAGTCCTTGTGAATGTTAAGTGACCCTTAGCTGTGAGTTTAAAGCTGCTCTTGCAGGAAACGGCCACAAGGTGGCATCATTTCTCCTTTACCAAATTTGGTAACTGGGGAAACAGAGCCTTAATGGAAGTGGTGTTCTAGGTTGTAAATTAGAATGGAATGTGCCAGGAAAAAGCCCTTTATGTTTATGTCTCATTACTTCTTGTTCATATTTATAATTTACTTTTAATTTTTTATCCAAGCAAATTTGATTACAATGGTTTGTTTGTTCTAGGTGGGCAAATGTGGTTCTTTCACACATATACGTGTATCTATTCTTCCTCGCATCCTTTTCCCATGTAGGTTATGACACAATGTTGAGTAGTCTTCTCCTGGTCTTCCGTACGTCTTTGGTGATTATATATTTCACATGGTTTGTATATCTCTGTTAACCCCAATATGGTAAATTATCCAATCCTCATCCCTTTCTATTTGGTGAACCATAAGTTTTTTAATGAATCTGTGATTGCCTTTCTCTGTGGAAATATCTTCATTGGTATCAATTTTTATGTAACTCCTAAAAGTGATATGATAGGATATGTGTCTTTTACTTTCTCACTTACTACAGGTGGTGTGATTTCGTCTAGACTCATCTATGGTGCTGCAAATGGCATTGTTTCATTTTTTTCACTGGCGAATATTCCATCTATACATGGAGGAGTTCTTCTTTGTCCACCCATCTGTTGGTGGACTTTTTGGTTACCTCCATATCTTGGCTATTGTAATACTGTGCAATGCAGATTTGCCTGCCTGTGTCTTTCCAATTCTCTCTTCTTAGATTATAGGTCGAGGAGTGGGCCTGCTGGATCATATGGTAGCTCAATGTTTACCTTTTTAAGGCACCTCCATTCTGTTCTCATTCGTGGCCCTTTCCAAGTTACGTCCCCCTTGAAGTTGAGGGTATGCATTTCTCCACATCAGCTTCAGCATTTATTGTTTGTAGTTTTCTTGCTGATGGTTTTTCTGACAAGTGTGAGCTGATACCTCTTTTGGGTTGAATTCGCATGTGCCTCATAATCCGTTGAAACTGAGCTTTAAGGCATATCCTTTTTATTTTTCAAGCTGTGATTACCCCTTAGTTCTTCAAAGTGTTCTCTTAAAGTATGTGTCACATTTTGAAATGTTTTGGCCATTACCTCCCTCAAGACATATTGAGGGCATGTTTCATTTACGGTCCTGCATTACTTCTTCCTATGAAATGACCATTAGCACAGGCCTAAAAGCTGTTTTTGCAGGTAACTGCCAGAGGGTGGCAGCCTTTCTATGTTCCCCACCCTGGTAACTAGGGAAATGCCCTGGCGGCCTGTGGTGTTTCTCGGTTATAAATTAGAGTGGAGTGTGCCCGGACAAACCCACACAAGCTGATGTGTCTTTACTTTTGTTCGATTTTTAAATTTAATTTTTATTTTTTATTGGAGTAATCCTCCACTGTGTACTTGGACCACTTCTGCTTTGTGCATTCCTCAGTTGATGGACATTTTCATTGCTTCCAAGTGTTGGCTATGGTAAATATTGTTGGAGTGCAGGATTGCCAGCCTGTGACTTTTTTTTTTAATATTTATTTATTTATTTATTTATTTATTTATTTATTTATTTATTTATTTATTTATTTATTTTTAGCTGTGTTGGATCTTCGTTTGTGCGCGAGGGCTTTCTGTAGTTGAGGCGAGCGGGGGCCACTCTTCATCGCGGTGCGTGGGTCTCTCACTATCGCGGCCTCTCTTGTTGCCGAGCACAGGCTCCATGCGCGCAGGCTCAGTGGTTGTGGCTCACGGGCCCAGTTGCTCCGCGGCATGTGGGATCTTCCCAGACCGGGGCTCGAACCCGTGTGCCCTGCATTGGCAGGCAGACTCTCAACCACTGCACCACCAGGGAAGCCCCAAGCCTGTGACTTTTTGATTCTCATTTTCTCAGGTGATAGGCCCAGCAGTGGGTGTGATTGATTGACTGGTAGCACCGTGTTACCCTTATCAAAGCACCTTCTTTGTGTTTTCATTAGTGGCTCTTACCACGTCCCCCTTAGAATCGAGGGTACGCATTTCTCCACAATCGCTTCAGCATTTATTGTTTGCAGCATTTATGCTAATGGCCCTTCTGGCTGGTGTGAGCTGATAGGTTTTTGTACTTTGGGTTTTCATGTCTTTGAAAATTCATAAAACTCATCATTTTTCTCCGCCGTTTTCTTTTCTGCTAAAAAAAGGAAACAGTTGGGAGTACAATATAATTCTTGAAATTGTCTTCTTGGAAGCTTGCCCTCTGTTAAGTTTTTTGGTCGATTTTCCAGCCCAGAATTTTTTTAGAGAGCAGGTCTCATTTCCCGAACTGCAAGTGTGGTGCATATTTAGTGACCTTTAGTAATGGGTTAAAAGCTGCTGTTGTGGGAAGTGGCCTCAAGCAGGCAGCATTCCTCCATTCCCAAATCTGGGTACTAGGGCAGCAGAGCCTTTCTGGAAGTCGTGTTCCTAGGTTGTAAATTATATTGGAATGTGCATGGAGAAACCCCCATAAGTTTATGTCTCATTATTTCTTCTTGGTTTTAAAAATTTCTTTAATTGGAGTAAAGCTTAGAATATTGTTTGTCCGAGGTGTACACAATCTGGTTCATTTGTACATTATATATGTCTATTCAAGTACAGATCCCCTTCCCATGTAAAATGTTACAGAGGGTTCCGCACACCTCCCTTCTATATGGTAGGTCTTTTTGAGATATGTATATAATATGTGTTTGTATACATATAGTAACACTAACCTTAATTTATCCACTCCCCCCACCTTTCCTTTTAGATGAGCATAGTTTGTTTTCTAAATCTGTGAGTGTCTTTCTCTTTGGAAATATGTTCATTTGTGTCAGTTATTAGATAACGCCTGTAAGTGATATCATAGAATATAGGTCTTTTGCTTTCGGACTTACCTCATGTTTCGTGATTATCTCCAGACTCATTTGTGGTGCCTCAAAGAACAATGGTTCATTGTTTTCCATGGCTAATATTCCATTGTGTACATGGACCACTTCTTCTTTATCTATTCACCTGTTGTTGGACATTTTGATTCCTTCACTGTCTTGGCTATTGTGAATAAGGCTGCACTGAAGCTTTTGTGGCCTGTGTCTTCTCGATTCTTGTCTTCTCCGGTGAGAGGTCCAATGGTGCGCCTGCTGGATTGAATGGTACCTCCATTTTTACTTTTAAACACAGCTCCTTTCTGTTCTCATTATTGGCCGTTACCCCTTTACGTCTCACCAGCAGGGAGAGGGTACACAGTTCTCTAAAACCCCGTCAGCATTTATTGTTTGTAGACTTTTTGCTGATGGTCAGTCGACTGGTGTAAGTTGAAACTTTTTGTAGATTAGATTTCATGGGTCTAACACTCCCTGAGGTTGAGCTTTTATCCATTTTCCTTTTTTTTAAAAGAGCGTGAGTAAAACGTTAATATTCATACTCTCTTCTGGAAACATTTGCCTGTTTTGAAATTTTTGTCCATTCCCTACTTCAGCACAATTTTTTAGGGCAGGTGTCCTTTACAGCCCTGAGTCCTTGTGAATGTTAAGTGACCCTTAGCTGTGAGTTTAAAGCTGCTCTTGCAGGAAACGGCCACAAGGTGGCATCATTTCTCCTTTACCAAATTTGGTAACTGGGGAAACAGAGCCTTAATGGAAGTGGTGTTCTAGGTTGTAAATTAGAATGGAATGTGCCAGGAAAAAGCCCTTTATGTTTATGTCTCATTACTTCTTGTTCATATTTATAATTTACTTTTAATTTTTTATCCAAGCAAATTTGATTACAATGGTTTGTTTGTTCTAGGTGGGCAAATGTGGTTCTTTCACACATATACGTGTATCTATTCTTCCTCGCATCCTTTTCCCATGTAGGTTATGACACAATGTTGAGTAGTCTTCTCCTGGTCTTCCGTACGTCTTTGGTGATTATATATTTCACATGGTTTGTATATCTCTGTTAACCCCAATATGGTAAATTATCCAATCCTCATCCCTTTCTATTTGGTGAACCATAAGTTTTTTAATGAATCTGTGATTGCCTTTCTCTGTGGAAATATCTTCATTGGTATCAATTTTTATGTAACTCCTAAAAGTGATATGATAGGATATGGGTCTTTTACTTTCTCACTTACTACAGGTGGTGTGATTTCGTCTAGACTCATCTATGGTGCTGCAAATGGCATTGTTTCATTTTTTTCACTGGCGAATATTCCATCTATACATGGAGGAGTTCTTCTTTGTCCACCCATCTGTTGGTGGACTTTTTGGTTACCTCCATATCTTGGCTATTGTAATACTGTGCAATGCAGATTTGCCTGCCTGTGTCTTTCCAATTCTCTCTTCTTAGATTATAGGTCGAGGAGTGGGCCTGCTGGATCATATGGTAGCTCAATGTTTACCTTTTTAAGGCACCTCCATTCTGTTCTCATTCGTGGCCCTTTCCAAGTTACGTCCCCCTTGAAGTTGAGGGTATGCATTTCTCCACATCAGCTTCAGCATTTATTGTTTGTAGTTTTCTTGCTGATGGTTTTTCTGACAAGTGTGAGCTGATACCTCTTTTGGGTTGAATTCGCATGTGCCTCATAATCCGTTGAAACTGAGCTTTAAGGCATATCCTTTTTATTTTTCAAGCTGTGATTACCCCTTAGTTCTTCAAAGTGTTCTCTTAAAGTATGTGTCACATTTTGAAATGTTTTGGCCATTACCTCCCTCAAGACATATTGAGGGCATGTTTCATTTACGGTCCTGCATTTCTTCTTCCTATGAAATGACCATTAGCACAGGCCTAAAAGCTGTTTTTGCAGGTAACTGCCAGAGGGTGGCAGCCTTTCTATGTTCCCCACCCTGGTAACTAGGGAAATGCCCTGGCGGCCTGTGGTGTTTCTCGGTTATAAATTAGAGTGGAGTGTGCCCGGACAAACCCACACAAGCTGATGTGTCTTTACTTTTGTTCGATTTTTAAATTTAATTTTTATTTTTTATTGGAGTAATCCTCCACTGTGTACTTGGACCACTTCTACTTTGTGCATTCCTCAGTTGATGGACATTTTCATTGCTTCCAAGTGTTGGCTATGGTAAATATTGTTGGAGTGCAGGATTGCCAGCCTGTGACTTTTTTTTTTAATATTTATTTATTTATTTATTTATTTATTTATTTATTTATTTATTTATTTATTTATTTTTAGCTGTGTTGGATCTTCGTTTGTGCGCGAGGGCTTTCTGTAGTTGAGGCGAGCGGGGGCCACTCTTCATCGCGGTGCGTGGGTCTCTCACTATCGCGGCCTCTCTTGTTGCCGAGCACAGGCTCCATGCGCGCAGGCTCAGTGGTTGTGGCTCACGGGCCCAGTTGCTCCGCGGCATGTGGGATCTTCCCAGACCGGGGCTCGAACCCGTGTGCCCTGCATTGGCAGGCAGACTCTCAACCACTGCACCACCAGGGAAGCCCCAAGCCTGTGACTTTTTGATTCTCATTTTCTCAGGTGATAGGCCCAGCAGTGGGTGTGATTGATTGACTGGTAGCACCGTGTTACCCTTATCAAAGCACCTTCTTTGTGTTTTCATTAGTGGCTCTTACCACGTCCCCCTTAGAATCGAGGGTACGCATTTCTCCACAATCGCTTCAGCATTTATTGTTTGCAGCATTTATGCTAATGGCCCTTCTGGCTGGTGTGAGCTGATAGGTTTTTGTACTTTGGGTTTTCATGTCTTTGAAAATTCATAAAACTCATCATTTTTCTCCGCCGTTTTCTTTTCTGCTAAAAAAAGGAAACAGTTGGGAGTACAATATAACTCTTGAAATTGTCTTCTTGGAAGCTTGCCCTCTGTTAAATTTTTTGGTCGATTTTCCAGCCCAGAATTTTTTTCGAGAGGAGGTGTCATTTACCGAACTGCAAGTTTGTTGAATATTTAGTGACCTTAGCAATGGGTTAAAAGCTGCTGTTGTGGGAAGTGGCCTAAAGCAGGCAGCATTCCTCCATTCCCAAATCTGGGTACTAGGACAGCAGAGCCTTTCTGGAAGTCGTGTTCCTAGGTTGTAAATTATATTGGAATGTGCATGGAGAAACCACCATAAGTTTATGTCTCATTATTTTTTCTTGGTTTTAAAAATTATTTTAATTGGGGTAAAGCTTAGAATATTGTTTGTCCGAGGTGTACACAATCTGGTTCATTTATACATTATATATGTCTATTCAAGTACAGATCCCCTTCCCATATAAAATGTTACAGAGCGTTCCGCACACCTCCCTTCTATATGGTCGGTCTTTTTGAGATATGTATATAATATGTGTTTGTATACATATAGTAACACTGACCTTAATTTATCCACTCCCCCCACCTTTCCATTTAGATGTGCATAGTTTGTTTTCTAAATCTGAGTGACATTCTCTGTGGAAATATGTTCATTTGTGTCAGTTATTAGATAACGCCTATAAGTGATATCATAAAATATAGGTCTTTTGCTTTCGGACTTCCCTCATGTGTCGTGATTATCTCCAGACTCATTTGTGGTGCCTCAAAGAACAATAGTTCATTGTTTTCCATGGCTAATATTCCATTGTGTACATGGACCACTTCTTCTTTATCCATTCACCTGTTGTTGGACATTTTGATTCCTTCACTGTCTTGGCTATTGTGAATAAGGCTGCACTGAAGCTTTTGCGGCCTGTGTCTTCTCGATTCTTGTCTTCTCCGGTGAGAGGTCCAATGGTGCGCCTGCTGGATTGAATGGTACCTCCATTTTTACTTTTAAACACAGCTCCTTTCTGTTCTCATTATTGGCCGTTACCCCTTTACGTCTCACCAGCAGGTAGAGGGTACACAGTTCTCTAAAACCCCTTCAGCATTTATTGTTTGTAGACTTTTTGCTGATGGTCAGTCGACTGGTGTAAGTTGAAACTTTTTGTAGATTAGATTGCATGGGTCTAACACTCCCTGAGGTTGAGCTTTTATCCATTTTCCTTTTTTTTAAAAGAGCGTGAGTAAAACGTTAATATTCATACTCTCTTCTGGTAACATTTGCCTGTTTTGAATTTTTTGTCCATTCCCTACTTCAGCACAATTTTTTAGGGCAGGTGTGCTTTACAGCCCTGAGTCCTTGTGCATGGTAAGTGACCATTAGCTGTGAGTTTAAAGCTGCTCTTGCAGGAATCGGACACAAGGTGGCATCATTTCTCCTTTACCAAATTTGGTAAGTGGGGAAACAGAGCCTTAATGGAAGTGGTGTTCTAGGTTGTAAATTAGAATGGAATGTGCCAGGAAAAAGCCCTTTATGTTTATGTCTCATTACTTCTTGTTCATATTTATAATTTACTTTTTATTTTTTATCCAAGCAAATTTGATTACAATGGTTTGTTTGTTCTAGGTGGGCAAATGTGGTTCTTTCACACATATACGTGTATCTATTCTTCCTCGCATCCTTTTCTCATGTAGGTTATGACACAATGTTGAGTAGTCTTCTCCTGGTCTTCCGTACGTCTTTGGTGATTATATATTTCACATGGTTTGTATATCTCTGTTAACCCCAATATGGTAAATTATCCAATCCTCATCCCTTTCTATTTGGTGAACCATAAGTTTTTTAATGAATCTGTGATTGCCTTTCTCTGTGGAAATATCTTCATTGGTATCAATTTTTATGTAACTCCTAAAAGTGATATGATAGGATATGTGTCTTTTACTTTCTCACTTACTACAGGTGGTGTGATTTCGTCTAGACTCATCTATGGTGCTGCAAATGGCATTGTTTCATTTTTTTCACTGGCGAATATTCCATCTATACATGGAGGAGTTCTTCTTTGTCCACCCATCTGTTGGTGGACTTTTTGGTTACCTCCATATCTTGGCTATTGTAATACTGTGCAATGCAGATTTGCCTGCCTGTGTCTTTCCAATTCTCTCTTCTTAGATTATAGGTCGAGGAGTGGGCCTGCTGGATCATATGGTAGCTCAATGTTTACCTTTTTAAGGCACCTCCATTCTGTTCTCATTCGTGGCCCTTTCCAAGTTACGTCCCCCTTGAAGTTGAGGGTATGCATTTCTCCACATCAGCTTCAGCATTTATTGTTTGTAGTTTTCTTGCTGATGGTTTTTCTGACAAGTGTGAGCTGATACCTCTTTTTGGTTGAATTCGCATGTGCCTCATAATCCGTTGAAACTGAGCTTTAAGGCATATCCTTTTTATTTTTCAAGCTGTGATTACCCCTTAGTTCTTCAAAGTGTTCTCTTAAAGTATGTGTCACATTTTGAAATGTTTTGGCCATTACCTCCCTCAAGACATATTGAGGGCATGTTTCATTTACGGTCCTGCATTACTTCTTCCTATGAAATGACCATTAGCACAGGCCTTAAAGCTGTTTTTGCAGGTAACTGCCAGAGGGTGGCAGCCTTTCTATGTTCCCCACCCTGGTAACTAGGGAAATGCCCTGGCGGCCTGTGGTGTTTCTCGGTTATAAATTAGAGTGGAGTGTGCCCAGACAAACCCACACAAGCTGATGTGTCTTTACTTTTGTTCGATTTTTAAATTTAATTTTTATTTTTTATTGGAGTAATCCTCCACTGTGTACTTGGACCACTTCTACTTTGTGCATTCCTCAGTTGATGGACATTTTCATTGCTTCCAAGTGTTGGCTATGGTAAATATTGTTGGAGTGCAGGATTGCCAGCCTGTGACTTTTTTTTTTAATATTTATTTATTTATTTATTTATTTATTTATTTATTTATTTATTTATTTATTTTTAGCTGTGTTGGATCTTCGTTTGTGCGCGAGGGCTTTCTGTAGTTGAGGCGAGCGGGGGCCACTCTTCATCGCGGTGCGTGGGTCTCTCACTATCGCGGCCTCTCTTGTTGCCGAGCACAGGCTCCATGCACGCAGGCTCAGTGGTTGTGGCTCACGGGCCCAGTTGCTCCGCGGCATGTGGGATCTTCCCAGACCGGGGCTCGAACCCGTGTGCCCTGCATTGGCAGGCAGACTCTCAACCACTGCACCACCAGGGAAGCCCCAAGCCTGTGACTTTTTGATTCTCATTTTCTCAGGTGATAGGCCCAGCAGTGGGTGTGATTGATTGACTGGTAGCACCGTGTTACCCTTATCAAAGCACCTTCTTTGTGTTTTCATTAGTGGCTCTTACCACGTCCCCCTTAGAATCGAGGGTACGCATTTCTCCACAATCGCTTCAGCATTTATTGTTTGCAGCATTTATGCTAATGGCCCTTCTGGCTGGTGTGAGCTGATAGGTTTTTGTACTTTGGGTTTTCATGTCTTTGAAAATTCATAAAACTCATCATTTTTCTCCGCCGTTTTCTTTTCTGCTAAAAAAAGGAAACAGTTGGGAGTACAATATAATTCTTGAAATTGTCTTCTTGGAAGCTTGCCCTCTGTTAAGTTTTTTGGTCGATTTTCCAGCCCAGAATTTTTTTAGAGAGCAGGTCTCATTTCCCGAACTGCAAGTGTGGTGCATATTTAGTGACCTTTAGTAATGGGTTAAAAGCTGCTGTTGTGGGAAGTGGCCTCAAGCAGGCAGCATTCCTCCATTCCCAAATCTGGGTACTAGGGCAGCAGAGCCTTTCTGGAAGTCGTGTTCCTAGGTTGTAAATTATATTGGAATGTGCATGGAGAAACCCCCATAAGTTTATGTCTCATTATTTCTTCTTGGTTTTAAAAATTTCTTTAATTGGAGTAAAGCTTAGAATATTGTTTGTCCGAGGTGTACACAATCTGGTTCATTTGTACATTATATATGTCTATTCAAGTACAGATCCCCTTCCCATGTAAAATGTTACAGAGGGTTCCGCACACCTCCCTTCTATATGGTAGGTCTTTTTGAGATATGTATATAATATGTGTTTGTATACATATAGTAACACTAACCTTAATTTATCCACTCCCCCCACCTTTCCTTTTAGATGAGCATAGTTTGTTTTCTAAATCTGTGAGTGTCTTTCTCTTTGGAAATATGTTCATTTGTGTCAGTTATTAGATAACGCCTGTAAGTGATATCATAGAATATAGGTCTTTTGCTTTCGGACTTACCTCATGTTTCGTGATTATCTCCAGACTCATTTGTGGTGCCTCAAAGAACAATGGTTCATTGTTTTCCATGGCTAATATTCCATTGTGTACATGGACCACTTCTTCTTTATCTATTCACCTGTTGTTGGACATTTTGATTCCTTCACTGTCTTGGCTATTGTGAATAAGGCTGCACTGAAGCTTTTGCGGCCTGTGTCTTCTCGATTCTTGTCTTCTCCGGTGAGAGGTCCAATGGTGCGCCTGCTGGATTGAATGGTACCTCCATTTTTACTTTTAAACACAGCTCCTTTCTGTTCTCATTATTGGCCGTTACCCCTTTACGTCTCACCAGCAGGGAGAGGGTACACAGTTCTCTAAAACCCCGTCAGCATTTATTGTTTGTAGACTTTTTGCTGATGGTCAGTCGACTGGTGTAAGTTGAAACTTTTTGTAGATTAGATTTCATGGGTCTAACACTCCCTGAGGTGGAGCTTTTATCCATTTTCCTTTTTTTTAAAAGAGCGTGAGTAAAACGTTAATATTCATACTCTCTTCTGGAAACATTTGCCTGTTTTGAAATTTTTGTCCATTCCCTACTTCAGCACAATTTTTTAGGGCAGGTGTCCTTTACAGCCCTGAGTCCTTGTGAATGTTAAGTGACCCTTAGCTGTGAGTTTAAAGCTGCTCTTGCAGGAAACGGCCACAAGGTGGCATCATTTCTCCTTTACCAAATTTGGTAACTGGGGAAACAGAGCCTTAATGGAAGTGGTGTTCTAGGTTGTAAATTAGAATGGAATGTGCCAGGAAAAAGCCCTTTATGTTTATGTCTCATTACTTGTTGTTCATATTTATAATTTACTTTTTATTTTTTATCCAAGCAAATTTGATTACAATGGTTTGTTTGTTCTAGGTGGGCAAATGTGGTTCTTTCACACATATACGTGTATCTATTCTTCCTCGCATCCTTTTCCCATGTAGGTTATGACACAATGTTGAGTAGTCTTCTCCTGGTCTTCCGTACGTCTTTGGTGATTATATATTTCACATGGTTTGTATATCTCTGTTAACCCCAATATGGTAAATTATCCAATCCTCATCCCTTTCTATTTGGTGAACCATAAGTTTTTTAATGAATCTGTGATTGCCTTTCTCTGTGGAAATATCTTCATTGGTATCAATTTTTATGTAACTCCTAAAAGTGATATGATAGGATATGTGTCTTTTACTTTCTCACTTACTACAGGTGGTGTGATTTCGTCTAGACTCATCTATGGTGCTGCAAATGGCATTGTTTCATTTTTTTCACTGGCGAATATTCCATCTATACATGGAGGAGTTCTTCTTTGTCCACCCATCTGTTGGTGGACTTTTTGGTTACCTCCATATCTTGGCTATTGTAATACTGTGCAATGCAGATTTGCCTGCCTGTGTCTTTCCAATTCTCTCTTCTTAGATTATAGGTCGAGGAGTGGGCCTGCTGGATCATATGGTAGCTCAATGTTTACCTTTTTAAGGCACCTCCATTCTGTTCTCATTCGTGGCCCTTTCCAAGTTACGTCCCCCTTGAAGTTGAGGGTATGCATTTCTCCACATCAGCTTCAGCATTTATTGTTTGTAGTTTTCTTGCTGATGGTTTTTCTGACAAGTGTGAGCTGATACCTCTTTTTGGTTGAATTCGCATGTGCCTCATAATCCGTTGAAACTGAGCTTTAAGGCATATCCTTTTTATTTTTCAAGCTGTGATTACCCCTTAGTTCTTCAAAGTGTTCTCTTAAAGTATGTGTCACATTTTGAAATGTTTTGGCCATTACCTCCCTCAAGACATATTGAGGGCATGTTTCATTTACGGTCCTGCATTACTTCTTCCTATGAAATGACCATTAGCACAGGCCTTAAAGCTGTTTTTGCAGGTAACTGCCAGAGGGTGGCAGCCTTTCTATGTTGCCCACCCTGGTAACTAGGGAAATGCCCTGGCGGCCTGTGGTGTTTCTCGGTTATAAATTAGAGTGGAGTGTGCCCGGACAAACCCACACAAGCTGATGTGTCTTTACTTTTGTTCGATTTTTAAATTTAATTTTTATTTTTTATTGGAGTAATCCTCCACTGTGTACTTGGACCACTTCTACTTTGTGCATTCCTCAGTTGATGGACATTTTCATTGCTTCCAAGTGTTGGCTATGGTAAATATTGTTGGAGTGCAGGATTGCCAGCCTGTGACTTTTTTTTTAATATTTATTTATTTGTTTATTTATTTATTTATTTATTTATTTTTAGCTGTGTTGGATCTTCGTTTGTGCGCGAGGGCTTTCTGTAGTTGAGGCGAGCAGGGGCCACTCTTCATCGCGGTGCGTGGGTCTCTCACTATCGCGGCCTCTCTTGTTGCCGAGCACAGGCTCCATGCGCGCAGGCTCAGTGGTTGTGGCTCACGGGCCCAGTTGCTCCGCGGCATGTGGGATCTTCCCAGACCGGGGCTCGAACCCGTGTGCCCTGCATTGGCAGGCAGACTCTCAACCACTGCACCACCAGGGAAGCCCCAAGCCTGTGACTTTTTGATTCTCATTTTCTCAGGTGATAGGCCCAGCAGTGGGTGTGATTGATTGACTGGTAGCACCGTGTTACCCTTATCAAAGCACCTTCTTTGTGTTTTCATTAGTGGCTCTTACCACGTCCCCCTTAGAATCGAGGGTACGCATTTCTCCACAATCGCTTCAGCATTTATTGTTTGCAGCATTTATGCTAATGGCCCTTCTGGCTGGTGTGAGCTGATAGGTTTTTGTACTTTGGGTTTTCATGTCTTTGAAAATTCATAAAACTCATCATTTTTCTCCGCCGTTTTCTTTTCTGCTAAAAAAAGGAAACAGTTGGGAGTACAATATAATTCTTGAAATTGTCTTCTTGGAAGCTTGCCCTCTGTTAAGTTTTTTGGTCGATTTTCCAGCCCAGAATTTTTTTAGAGAGCAGGTCTCATTTCCCGAACTGCAAGTGTGGTGCATATTTAGTGACCTTTAGTAATGGGTTAAAAGCTGCTGTTGTGGGAAGTGGCCTCAAGCAGGCAGCATTCCTCCATTCCCAAATCTGGGTACTAGGGCAGCAGAGCCTTTCTGGAAGTCGTGTTCCTAGGTTGTAAATTATATTGGAATGTGCATGGAGAAACCCCCATAAGTTTATGTCTCATTATTTCTTCTTGGTTTTAAAAATTTCTTTAATTGGAGTAAAGCTTAGAATATTGTTTGTCCGAGGTGTACACAATCTGGTTCATTTGTACATTATATATGTCTATTCAAGTACAGATCCCCTTCCCATGTAAAATGTTACAGAGGGTTCCGCACACCTCCCTTCTATATGGTAGGTCTTTTTGAGATATGTATATAATATGTGTTTGTATACATATAGTAACACTAACCTTAATTTATCCACTCCCCCCACCTTTCCTTTTAGATGAGCATAGTTTGTTTTCTAAATCTGTGAGTGTCTTTCTCTTTGGAAATATGTTCATTTGTGTCAGTTATTAGATAACGCCTGTAAGTGATATCATAGAATATAGGTCTTTTGCTTTCGGACTTACCTCATGTTTCGTGATTATCTCCAGACTCATTTGTGGTGCCTCAAAGAACAATGGTTCATTGTTTTCCATGGCTAATATTCCATTGTGTACATGGACCACTTCTTCTTTATCTATTCACCTGTTGTTGGACATTTTGATTCCTTCACTGTCTTGGCTATTGTGAATAAGGCTGCACTGAAGCTTTTGCGGCCTGTGTCTTCTCGATTCTTGTCTTCTCCGGTGAGAGGTCCAATGGTGCGCCTGCTGGATTGAATGGTACCTCCATTTTTACTTTTAAACACAGCTCCTTTCTGTTCTCATTATTGGCCGTTACCCCTTTACGTCTCACCAGCAGGGAGAGGGTACACAGTTCTCTAAAACCCCGTCAGCATTTATTGTTTGTAGACTTTTTGCTGATGGTCAGTCGACTGGTGTAAGTTGAAACTTTTTGTAGATTAGATTTCATGGGTCTAACACTCCCTGAGGTGGAGCTTTTATCCATTTTCCTTTTTTTTAAAAGAGCGTGAGTAAAACGTTAATATTCATACTCTCTTCTGGAAACATTTGCCTGTTTTGAAATTTTTGTCCATTCCCTACTTCAGCACAATTTTTTAGGGCAGGTGTCCTTTACAGCCCTGAGTCCTTGTGAATGTTAAGTGACCCTTAGCTGTGAGTTTAAAGCTGCTCTTGCAGGAAACGGCCACAAGGTGGCATCATTTCTCCTTTACCAAATTTGGTAACTGGGGAAACAGAGCCTTAATGGAAGTGGTGTTCTAGGTTGTAAATTAGAATGGAATGTGCCAGGAAAAAGCCCTTTATGTTTATGTCTCATTACTTGTTGTTCATATTTATAATTTACTTTTTATTTTTTATCCAAGCAAATTTGATTACAATGGTTTGTTTGTTCTAGGTGGGCAAATGTGGTTCTTTCACACATATACGTGTATCTATTCTTCCTCGCATCCTTTTCCCATGTAGGTTATGACACAATGTTGAGTAGTCTTCTCCTGGTCTTCCGTACGTCTTTGGTGATTATATATTTCACATGGTTTGTATATCTCTGTTAACCCCAATATGGTAAATTATCCAATCCTCATCCCTTTCTATTTGGTGAACCATAAGTTTTTTAATGAATCTGTGATTGCCTTTCTCTGTGGAAATATCTTCATTGGTATCAATTTTTATGTAACTCCTAAAAGTGATATGATAGGATATGTGTCTTTTACTTTCTCACTTACTACAGGTGGTGTGATTTCGTCTAGACTCATCTATGGTGCTGCAAATGGCATTGTTTCATTTTTTTCACTGGCGAATATTCCATCTATACATGGAGGAGTTCTTCTTTGTCCACCCATCTGTTGGTGGACTTTTTGGTTACCTCCATATCTTGGCTATTGTAATACTGTGCAATGCAGATTTGCCTGCCTGTGTCTTTCCAATTCTCTCTTCTTAGATTATAGGTCGAGGAGTGGGCCTGCTGGATCATATGGTAGCTCAATGTTTACCTTTTTAAGGCACCTCCATTCTGTTCTCATTCGTGGCCCTTTCCAAGTTACGTCCCCCTTGAAGTTGAGGGTATGCATTTCTCCACATCAGCTTCAGCATTTATTGTTTGTAGTTTTCTTGCTGATGGTTTTTCTGACAAGTGTGAGCTGATACCTCTTTTTGGTTGAATTCGCATGTGCCTCATAATCCGTTGAAACTGAGCTTTAAGGCATATCCTTTTTATTTTTCAAGCTGTGATTACCCCTTAGTTCTTCAAAGTGTTCTCTTAAAGTATGTGTCACATTTTGAAATGTTTTGGCCATTACCTCCCTCAAGACATATTGAGGGCATGTTTCATTTACGGTCCTGCATTACTTCTTCCTATGAAATGACCATTAGCACAGGCCTTAAAGCTGTTTTTGCAGGTAACTGCCAGAGGGTGGCAGCCTTTCTATGTTGCCCACCCTGGTAACTAGGGAAATGCCCTGGCGGCCTGTGGTGTTTCTCGGTTATAAATTAGAGTGGAGTGTGCCCGGACAAACCCACACAAGCTGATGTGTCTTTACTTTTGTTCGATTTTTAAATTTAATTTTTATTTTTTATTGGAGTAATCCTCCACTGTGTACTTGGACCACTTCTACTTTGTGCATTCCTCAGTTGATGGACATTTTCATTGCTTCCAAGTGTTGGCTATGGTAAATATTGTTGGAGTGCAGGATTGCCAGCCTGTGACTTTTTTTTTAATATTTATTTATTTGTTTATTTATTTATTTATTTATTTATTTTTAGCTGTGTTGGATCTTCGTTTGTGCGCGAGGGCTTTCTGTAGTTGAGGCGAGCAGGGGCCACTCTTCATCGCGGTGCGTGGGTCTCTCACTATCGCGGCCTCTCTTGTTGCCGAGCACAGGCTCCATGCGCGCAGGCTCAGTGGTTGTGGCTCACGGGCCCAGTTGCTCCGCGGCATGTGGGATCTTCCCAGACCGGGGCTCGAACCCGTGTGCCCTGCATTGGCAGGCAGACTCTCAACCACTGCACCACCAGGGAAGCCCCAAGCCTGTGACTTTTTGATTCTCATTTTCTCAGGTGATAGGCCCAGCAGTGGGTGTGATTGATTGACTGGTAGCACCGTGTTACCCTTATCAAAGCACCTTCTTTGTGTTTTCATTAGTGGCTCTTACCACGTCCCCCTTAGAATCGAGGGTACGCATTTCTCCACAATCGCTTCAGCATTTATTGTTTGCAGCATTTATGCTAATGGCCCTTCTGGCTGGTGTGAGCTGATAGGTTTTTGTACTTTGGGTTTTCATGTCTTTGAAAATTCATAAAACTCATCATTTTTCTCCGCCGTTTTCTTTTCTGCTAAAAAAAGGAAACAGTTGGGAGTACAATATAATTCTTGAAATTGTCTTCTTGGAAGCTTGCCCTCTGTTAAGTTTTTTGGTCGATTTTCCAGCCCAGAATTTTTTTAGAGAGCAGGTCTCATTTCCCGAACTGCAAGTGTGGTGCATATTTAGTGACCTTTAGTAATGGGTTAAAAGCTGCTGTTGTGGGAAGTGGCCTCAAGCAGGCAGCATTCCTCCATTCCCAAATCTGGGTACTAGGGCAGCAGAGCCTTTCTGGAAGTCGTGTTCCTAGGTTGTAAATTATATTGGAATGTGCATGGAGAAACCCCCATAAGTTTATGTCTCATTATTTCTTCTTGGTTTTAAAAATTTCTTTAATTGGAGTAAAGCTTAGAATATTGTTTGTCCGAGGTGTACACAATCTGGTTCATTTGTACATTATATATGTCTATTCAAGTACAGATCCCCTTCCCATGTAAAATGTTACAGAGGGTTCCGCACACCTCCCTTCTATATGGTAGGTCTTTTTGAGATATGTATATAATATGTGTTTGTATACATATAGTAACACTAACCTTAATTTATCCACTCCCCCCACCTTTCCTTTTAGATGAGCATAGTTTGTTTTCTAAATCTGTGAGTGTCTTTCTCTTTGGAAATATGTTCATTTGTGTCAGTTATTAGATAACGCCTGTAAGTGATATCATAGAATATAGGTCTTTTGCTTTCGGACTTACCTCATGTTTCGTGATTATCTCCAGACTCATTTGTGGTGCCTCAAAGAACAATGGTTCATTGTTTTCCATGGCTAATATTCCATTGTGTACATGGACCACTTCTTCTTTATCTATTCACCTGTTGTTGGACATTTTGATTCCTTCACTGTCTTGGCTATTGTGAATAAGGCTGCACTGAAGCTTTTGCGGCCTGTGTCTTCTCGATTCTTGTCTTCTCCGGTGAGAGGTCCAATGGTGCGCCTGCTGGATTGAATGGTACCTCCATTTTTACTTTTAAACACAGCTCCTTTCTGTTCTCATTATTGGCCGTTACCCCTTTACGTCTCACCAGCAGGGAGAGGGTACACAGTTCTCTAAAACCCCGTCAGCATTTATTGTTTGTAGACTTTTTGCTGATGGTCAGTCGACTGGTGTAAGTTGAAACTTTTTGTAGATTAGATTTCATGGGTCTAACACTCCCTGAGGTGGAGCTTTTATCCATTTTCCTTTTTTTTAAAAGAGCGTGAGTAAAACGTTAATATTCATACTCTCTTCTGGAAACATTTGCCTGTTTTGAAATTTTTGTCCATTCCCTACTTCAGCACAATTTTTTAGGGCAGGTGTCCTTTACAGCCCTGAGTCCTTGTGAATGTTAAGTGACCCTTAGCTGTGAGTTTAAAGCTGCTCTTGCAGGAAACGGCCACA
The DNA here is from genome assembly GCF_965194825.1 of Balaenoptera physalus. Lineage (NCBI taxonomy): Eukaryota > Metazoa > Chordata > Mammalia > Artiodactyla > Balaenopteridae > Balaenoptera > Balaenoptera physalus. The sequence goes on from NW_028125832.1 coordinate 60,671, forward strand.
AGGTGGCATCATTTCTCCTTTACCAAATTTGGTAACTGGGGAAACAGAGCCTTAATGGAAGTGGTGTTCTAGGTTGTAAATTAGAATGGAATGTGCCAGGAAAAAGCCCTTTATGTTTATGTCTCATTACTTGTTGTTCATATTTATAATTTACTTTTTATTTTTTATCCAAGCAAATTTGATTACAATGGTTTGTTTGTTCTAGGTGGGCAAATGTGGTTCTTTCACACATATACGTGTATCTATTCTTCCTCGCATCCTTTTCTCATGTAGGTTATGACACAATGTTGAGTAGTCTTCTCCTGGTCTTCCGTACGTCTTTGGTGATTATATATTTCACATGGTTTGTATATCTCTGTTAACCCCAATATGGTAAATTATCCAATCCTCATCCCTTTCTATTTGGTGAACCATAAGTTTTTTAATGAATCTGTGATTGCCTTTCTCTGTGGAAATATCTTCATTGGTATCAATTTTTATGTAACTCCTAAAAGTGATATGATAGGATATGTGTCTTTTACTTTCTCACTTACTACAGGTGGTGTGATTTCGTCTAGACTCATCTATGGTGCTGCAAATGGCATTGTTTCATTTTTTTCACTGGCGAATATTCCATCTATACATGGAGGAGTTCTTCTTTGTCCACCCATCTGTTGGTGGACTTTTTGGTTACCTCCATATCTTGGCTATTGTAATACTGTGCAATGCAGATTTGCCTGCCTGTGTCTTTCCAATTCTCTCTTCTTAGATTATAGGTCGAGGAGTGGGCCTGCTGGATCATATGGTAGCTCAATGTTTACCTTTTTAAGGCACCTCCATTCTGTTCTCATTCGTGGCCCTTTCCAAGTTACGTCCCCCTTGAAGTTGAGGGTATGCATTTCTCCACATCAGCTTCAGCATTTATTGTTTGTAGTTTTCTTGCTGATGGTTTTTCTGACAAGTGTGAGCTGATACCTCTTTTTGGTTGAATTCGCATGTGCCTCATAATCCGTTGAAACTGAGCTTTAAGGCATATCCTTTTTATTTTTCAAGCTGTGATTACCCCTTAGTTCTTCAAAGTGTTCTCTTAAAGTATGTGTCACATTTTGAAATGTTTTGGCCATTACCTCCCTCAAGACATATTGAGGGCATGTTTCATTTACGGTCCTGCATTACTTCTTCCTATGAAATGACCATTAGCACAGGCCTTAAAGCTGTTTTTGCAGGTAACTGCCAGAGGGTGGCAGCCTTTCTATGTTCCCCACCCTGGTAACTAGGGAAATGCCCTGGCGGCCTGTGGTGTTTCTCGGTTATAAATTAGAGTGGAGTGTGCCCAGACAAACCCACACAAGCTGATGTGTCTTTACTTTTGTTCGATTTTTAAATTTAATTTTTATTTTTTATTGGAGTAATCCTCCACTGTGTACTTGGACCACTTCTACTTTGTGCATTCCTCAGTTGATGGACATTTTCATTGCTTCCAAGTGTTGGCTATGGTAAATATTGTTGGAGTGCAGGATTGCCAGCCTGTGACTTTTTTTTTTAATATTTATTTATTTATTTATTTATTTATTTATTTATTTATTTATTTATTTATTTTTAGCTGTGTTGGATCTTCGTTTGTGCGCGAGGGCTTTCTGTAGTTGAGGCGAGCGGGGGCCACTCTTCATCGCGGTGCGTGGGTCTCTCACTATCGCGGCCTCTCTTGTTGCCGAGCACAGGCTCCATGCACGCAGGCTCAGTGGTTGTGGCTCACGGGCCCAGTTGCTCCGCGGCATGTGGGATCTTCCCAGACCGGGGCTCGAACCCGTGTGCCCTGCATTGGCAGGCAGACTCTCAACCACTGCACCACCAGGGAAGCCCCAAGCCTGTGACTTTTTGATTCTCATTTTCTCAGGTGATAGGCCCAGCAGTGGGTGTGATTGATTGACTGGTAGCACCGTGTTACCCTTATCAAAGCACCTTCTTTGTGTTTTCATTAGTGGCTCTTACCACGTCCCCCTTAGAATCGAGGGTACGCATTTCTCCACAATCGCTTCAGCATTTATTGTTTGCAGCATTTATGCTAATGGCCCTTCTGGCTGGTGTGAGCTGATAGGTTTTTGTACTTTGGGTTTTCATGTCTTTGAAAATTCATAAAACTCATCATTTTTCTCCGCCGTTTTCTTTTCTGCTAAAAAAAGGAAACAGTTGGGAGTACAATATAATTCTTGAAATTGTCTTCTTGGAAGCTTGCCCTCTGTTAAGTTTTTTGGTCGATTTTCCAGCCCAGAATTTTTTTAGAGAGCAGGTCTCATTTCCCGAACTGCAAGTGTGGTGCATATTTAGTGACCTTTAGTAATGGGTTAAAAGCTGCTGTTGTGGGAAGTGGCCTCAAGCAGGCAGCATTCCTCCATTCCCAAATCTGGGTACTAGGGCAGCAGAGCCTTTCTGGAAGTCGTGTTCCTAGGTTGTAAATTATATTGGAATGTGCATGGAGAAACCCCCATAAGTTTATGTCTCATTATTTCTTCTTGGTTTTAAAAATTTCTTTAATTGGAGTAAAGCTTAGAATATTGTTTGTCCGAGGTGTACACAATCTGGTTCATTTGTACATTATATATGTCTATTCAAGTACAGATCCCCTTCCCATGTAAAATGTTACAGAGGGTTCCGCACACCTCCCTTCTATATGGTAGGTCTTTTTGAGATATGTATATAATATGTGTTTGTATACATATAGTAACACTAACCTTAATTTATCCACTCCCCCCACCTTTCCTTTTAGATGAGCATAGTTTGTTTTCTAAATCTGTGAGTGTCTTTCTCTTTGGAAATATGTTCATTTGTGTCAGTTATTAGATAACGCCTGTAAGTGATATCATAGAATATAGGTCTTTTGCTTTCGGACTTACCTCATGTTTCGTGATTATCTCCAGACTCATTTGTGGTGCCTCAAAGAACAATGGTTCATTGTTTTCCATGGCTAATATTCCATTGTGTACATGGACCACTTCTTCTTTATCTATTCACCTGTTGTTGGACATTTTGATTCCTTCACTGTCTTGGCTATTGTGAATAAGGCTGCACTGAAGCTTTTGCGGCCTGTGTCTTCTCGATTCTTGTCTTCTCCGGTGAGAGGTCCAATGGTGCGCCTGCTGGATTGAATGGTACCTCCATTTTTACTTTTAAACACAGCTCCTTTCTGTTCTCATTATTGGCCGTTACCCCTTTACGTCTCACCAGCAGGGAGAGGGTACACAGTTCTCTAAAACCCCGTCAGCATTTATTGTTTGTAGACTTTTTGCTGATGGTCAGTCGACTGGTGTAAGTTGAAACTTTTTGTAGATTAGATTTCATGGGTCTAACACTCCCTGAGGTGGAGCTTTTATCCATTTTCCTTTTTTTTAAAAGAGCGTGAGTAAAACGTTAATATTCATACTCTCTTCTGGAAACATTTGCCTGTTTTGAAATTTTTGTCCATTCCCTACTTCAGCACAATTTTTTAGGGCAGGTGTCCTTTACAGCCCTGAGTCCTTGTGAATGTTAAGTGACCCTTAGCTGTGAGTTTAAAGCTGCTCTTGCAGGAAACGGCCACAAGGTGGCATCATTTCTCCTTTACCAAATTTGGTAACTGGGGAAACAGAGCCTTAATGGAAGTGGTGTTCTAGGTTGTAAATTAGAATGGAATGTGCCAGGAAAAAGCCCTTTATGTTTATGTCTCATTACTTGTTGTTCATATTTATAATTTACTTTTTATTTTTTATCCAAGCAAATTTGATTACAATGGTTTGTTTGTTCTAGGTGGGCAAATGTGGTTCTTTCACACATATACGTGTATCTATTCTTCCTCGCATCCTTTTCTCATGTAGGTTATGACACAATGTTGAGTAGTCTTCTCCTGGTCTTCCGTACGTCTTTGGTGATTATATATTTCACATGGTTTGTATATCTCTGTTAACCCCAATATGGTAAATTATCCAATCCTCATCCCTTTCTATTTGGTGAACCATAAGTTTTTTAATGAATCTGTGATTGCCTTTCTCTGTGGAAATATCTTCATTGGTATCAATTTTTATGTAACTCCTAAAAGTGATATGATAGGATATGTGTCTTTTACTTTCTCACTTACTACAGGTGGTGTGATTTCGTCTAGACTCATCTATGGTGCTGCAAATGGCATTGTTTCATTTTTTTCACTGGCGAATATTCCATCTATACATGGAGGAGTTCTTCTTTGTCCACCCATCTGTTGGTGGACTTTTTGGTTACCTCCATATCTTGGCTATTGTAATACTGTGCAATGCAGATTTGCCTGCCTGTGTCTTTCCAATTCTCTCTTCTTAGATTATAGGTCGAGGAGTGGGCCTGCTGGATCATATGGTAGCTCAATGTTTACCTTTTTAAGGCACCTCCATTCTGTTCTCATTCGTGGCCCTTTCCAAGTTACGTCCCCCTTGAAGTTGAGGGTATGCATTTCTCCACATCAGCTTCAGCATTTATTGTTTGTAGTTTTCTTGCTGATGGTTTTTCTGACAAGTGTGAGCTGATACCTCTTTTTGGTTGAATTCGCATGTGCCTCATAATCCGTTGAAACTGAGCTTTAAGGCATATCCTTTTTATTTTTCAAGCTGTGATTACCCCTTAGTTCTTCAAAGTGTTCTCTTAAAGTATGTGTCACATTTTGAAATGTTTTGGCCATTACCTCCCTCAAGACATATTGAGGGCATGTTTCATTTACGGTCCTGCATTACTTCTTCCTATGAAATGACCATTAGCACAGGCCTTAAAGCTGTTTTTGCAGGTAACTGCCAGAGGGTGGCAGCCTTTCTATGTTCCCCACCCTGGTAACTAGGGAAATGCCCTTGCGGCCTGTGGTGTTTCTCGGTTATAAATTAGAGTGGAGTGTGCCCGGACAAACCCACACAAGCTGATGTGTCTTTACTTTTGTTCGATTTTTAAATTTAATTTTTATTTTTCATTGGAGTAATCTTCCACTGTGTACTTGGACCACTTCTACTTTGTGCATTCCTCAGTTGATGGACATTTTCATTGCTTCCACGTGTTGGCTATGGTAAATATTGTTGGAGTGCAGGATTGCCAGCCTGTGACTTTTTTTTTTAATATTTATTTATTTATTTATTTATTTATTTATTTATTTATTTATTTTTGGCTGTGTTGGATCTTCGTTTGTGCGCGAGGGCTTTCTGTAGTTGCGGCGAGCGGGGGCCACTCTTCATCGCGGTGCGTGGGTCTCTCACTATCGCGGCCTCTCTTGTTGCGGAGCACAGGCTCCATGCGCGCAGGCTCAGTGGTTGTGGCTCACGGGCCCAGTTGCTCCGCGGCATGTGGGATCTTCCCAGACCGGGGCTCGAACCCGTGTGCCCTGCATTGGCAGGCAGACTCTCAACCACTGCACCACCAGGGAAGCCCCAAGCCTGTGACTTTTTGATTCTCATTTTCTCAGGTGATAGGCCCAGCAGTGGGTGTGATTGATTGACTGGTAGCACCGTGTTACCCTTATCAAAGCACCTTCTTTGTGTTTTCATTAGTGGCTCTTACCACGTCCCCCTTAGAATCGAGGGTACGCATTTCTCCACAATCGCTTCAGCATTTATTGTTTGCAGCATTTATGCTAATGGCCCTTCTGGCTGGTGTGAGCTGATAGGTTTTTGTATTTTGGGTTTTCATGTCTTTGAAAATTCATAAAACTCATCATTTTTCTCTGCCGTTTTCTTTTCTGCTAAAAAACGGAAACAGTTGGGAGTACAATATAATTCTTGAAATTGTCTTCTTGGAAGCTTGCCCTCTGTTAAATTTTTTGGTCGATTTTCCAGCCCAGAATTTTTTTAGAGAGCAGGTCTCATTTCCCGAACTGCAAGTGTGGTGCATATTTAGTGACCTTTAGTAATGGGTTAAAAGCTGCTGTTGTGGGAAGTGGCCTCAAGCAGGCAGCATTCCTCCATTCCCAAATCTGGGTACTAGGGCAGCAGAGCCTTTCTGGAAGTCGTGTTCCTAGGTTGTAAATTATATTGGAATGTGCATGGAGAAACCCCCATAAGTTTATGTCTCATTATTTCTTCTTGGTTTTAAAAATTTCTTTAATTGGAGTAAAGCTTAGAATATTGTTTGTCCGAGGTGTACACAATCTGGTTCATTTGTACATTATATATGTCTATTCAAGTACAGATCCCCTTCCCATGTAAAATGTTACAGAGGGTTCCGCACACCTCCCTTCTATATGGTAGGTCTTTTTGAGATATGTATATAATATGTGTTTGTATACATATAGTAACACTAACCTTAATTTATCCACTCCCCCCACCTTTCCTTTTAGATGAGCATAGTTTGTTTTCTAAATCTGTGAGTGTCTTTCTCTTTGGAAATATGTTCATTTGTGTCAGTTATTAGATAACGCCTGTAAGTGATATCATAGAATATAGGTCTTTTGCTTTCGGACTTACCTCATGTTTCGTGATTATCTCCAGACTCATTTGTGGTGCCTCAAAGAACAATGGTTCATTGTTTTCCATGGCTAATATTCCATTGTGTACATGGACCACTTCTTCTTTATCTATTCACCTGTTGTTGGACATTTTGATTCCTTCACTGTCTTGGCTATTGTGAATAAGGCTGCACTGAAGCTTTTGCGGCCTGTGTCTTCTCGATTCTTGTCTTCTCCGGTGAGAGGTCCAATGGTGCGCCTGCTGGATTGAATGGTACCTCCATTTTTACTTTTAAACACAGCTCCTTTCTGTTCTCATTATTGGCCGTTACCCCTTTACGTCTCACCAGCAGGGAGAGGGTACACAGTTCTCTAAAACCCCGTCAGCATGTATTGTTTGTAGACTTTTTGCTGATGGTCAGTCGACTGGTGTAAGTTGAAACTTTTTGTAGATTAGATTTCATGGGTCTAACACTCCCTGAGGTTGAGCTTTTATCCATTTTCCTTTTTTTTAAAAGAGCGTGAGTAAAACGTTAATATTCATACTCTCTTCTGGAAACATTTGCCTGTTTTGAAATTTTTGTCCATTCCCTACTTCAGCACAATTTTTTAGGGCAGGTGTCCTTTACAGCCCTGAGTCCTTGTGAATGTTAAGTGACCCTTAGCTGTGAGTTTAAAGCTGCTCTTGCAGGAAACGGCCACAAGGTGGCATCATTTCTCCTTTACCAAATTTGGTAACTGGGGAAACAGAGCCTTAATGGAAGTGGTGTTCTAGGTTGTAAATTAGAATGGAATGTGCCAGGAAAAAGCCCTTTATGTTTATGTCTCATTACTTGTTGTTCATATTTATAATTTACTTTTTATTTTTTATCCAAGCAAATTTGATTACAATGGTTTGTTTGTTCTAGGTGGGCAAATGTGGTTCTTTCACACATATACGTGTATCTATTCTTCCTCGCATCCTTTTCCCATGTAGGTTATGACACAATGTTGAGTAGTCTTCTCCTGGTCTTCCGTACGTCTTTGGTGATTATATATTTCACATGGTTTGTATATCTCTGTTAACCCCAATATGGTAAATTATCCAATCCTCATCCCTTTCTATTTGGTGAACCATAAGTTTTTTAATGAATCTGTGATTGCCTTTCTCTGTGGAAATATCTTCATTGGTATCAATTTTTATGTAACTCCTAAAAGTGATATGATAGGATATGTGTCTTTTACTTTCTCACTTACTACAGGTGGTGTGATTTCGTCTAGACTCATCTATGGTGCTGCAAATGGCATTGTTTCATTTTTTTCACTGGCGAATATTCCATCTATACATGGAGGAGTTCTTCTTTGTCCACCCATCTGTTGGTGGACTTTTTGGTTACCTCCATATCTTGGCTATTGTAATACTGTGCAATGCAGATTTGCCTGCCTGTGTCTTTCCAATTCTCTCTTCTTAGATTATAGGTCGAGGAGTGGGCCTGCTGGATCATATGGTAGCTCAATGTTTACCTTTTTAAGGCACCTCCATTCTGTTCTCATTCGTGGCCCTTTCCAAGTTACGTCCCCCTTGAAGTTGAGGGTATGCATTTCTCCACATCAGCTTCAGCATTTATTGTTTGTAGTTTTCTTGCTGATGGTTTTTCTGACAAGTGTGAGCTGATACCTCTTTTTGGTTGAATTCGCATGTGCCTCATAATCCGTTGAAACTGAGCTTTAAGGCATATCCTTTTTATTTTTCAAGCTGTGATTACCCCTTAGTTCTTCAAAGTGTTCTCTTAAAGTATGTGTCACATTTTGAAATGTTTTGGCCATTACCTCCCTCAAGACATATTGAGGGCATGTTTCATTTACGGTCCTGCATTACTTCTTCCTATGAAATGACCATTAGCACAGGCCTTAAAGCTGTTTTTGCAGGTAACTGCCAGAGGGTGGCAGCCTTTCTATGTTCCCCACCCTGGTAACTAGGGAAATGCCCTTGCGGCCTGTGGTGTTTCTCATTTATAAATTAGAGTGGAGTGTGCCCGGACAAACCCACACAAGCTGATGTGTCTTTACTTTTGTTCGATTTTTAAATTTAATTTTTATTTTTTATTGGAGTAATTTTCCACTGTGTACTTGGACCACTTCTACTTTGTGCATTCCTCAGTTGATGGACATTTTCATTGCTTCCACGTGTTGGCTATGGTAAATATTGTTGGAGTGCAGGATTGCCAGCCTGTGACTTTTTTTTTTAATATTTATTTATTTATTTATTTATTTATTTATTTATTTATTTATTTATTTTTGGCTGTGTTGGATCTTCGTTTGTGCGCGAGGGCTTTCTGTAGTTGCGGCGAGCGGGGGCCACTCTTCATCGCGGTGCGTGGGTCTCTCACTATCGCGGCCTCTCTTGTTGCGGAGCACAGGCTCCATGCGCGCAGGCTCAGTGGTTGTGGCTCACGGGCCCAGTTGCTCCGCGGCATGTGGGATCTTCCCAGACCGGGGCTCGAACCCGTGTGCCCTGCATTGGCAGGCAGACTCTCAACCACTGCACCACCAGGGAAGCCCCAAGCCTGTGACTTTTTGATTCTCATTTTCTCAGGTGATAGGCCCAGCAGTGGGTGTGATTGATTGACTGGTAGCACCGTGTTACCCTTATCAAAGCACCTTCTTTGTGTTTTCATTAGTGGCTCTTACCACGTCCCCCTTAGAATCGAGGGTACGCATTTCTCCACAATCGCTTCAGCATTTATTGTTTGCAGCATTTATGCTAATGGCCCTTCTGGCTGGTGTGAGCTGATAGGTTTTTGTATTTTGGGTTTTCATGTCTTTGAAAATTCATAAAACTCATCATTTTTCTCTGCCGTTTTCTTTTCTGCTAAAAAACGGAAACAGTTGGGAGTACAATATAATTCTTGAAATTGTCTTCTTGGAAGCTTGCCCTCTGTTAAATTTTTTGGTCGATTTTCCAGCCCAGAATTTTTTTAGAGAGCAGGTCTCATTTCCCGAACTGCAAGTGTGGTGCATATTTAGTGACCTTTAGTAATGGGTTAAAAGCTGCTGTTGTGGGAAGTGGCCTCAAGCAGGCAGCATTCCTCCATTCCCAAATCTGGGTACTAGGGCAGCAGAGCCTTTCTGGAAGTCGTGTTCCTAGGTTGTAAATTATATTGGAATGTGCATGGAGAAACCCCCATAAGTTTATGTCTCATTATTTCTTCTTGGTTTTAAAAATTTCTTTAATTGGAGTAAAGCTTAGAATATTGTTTGTCCGAGGTGTACACAATCTGGTTCATTTGTACATTATATATGTCTATTCAAGTACAGATCCCCTTCCCATGTAAAATGTTACAGAGGGTTCCGCACACCTCCCTTCTATATGGTAGGTCTTTTTGAGATATGTATATAATATGTGTTTGTATACATATAGTAACACTAACCTTAATTTATCCACTCCCCCCACCTTTCCTTTTAGATGAGCATAGTTTGTTTTCTAAATCTGTGAGTGTCTTTCTCTTTGGAAATATGTTCATTTGTGTCAGTTATTAGATAACGCCTGTAAGTGATATCATAGAATATAGGTCTTTTGCTTTCGGACTTACCTCATGTTTCGTGATTATCTCCAGACTCATTTGTGGTGCCTCAAAGAACAATGGTTCATTGTTTTCCATGGCTAATATTCCATTGTGTACATGGACCACTTCTTCTTTATCTATTCACCTGTTGTTGGACATTTTGATTCCTTCACTGTCTTGGCTATTGTGAATAAGGCTGCACTGAAGCTTTTGCGGCCTGTGTCTTCTCGATTCTTGTCTTCTCCGGTGAGAGGTCCAATGGTGCGCCTGCTGGATTGAATGGTACCTCCATTTTTACTTTTAAACACAGCTCCTTTCTGTTCTCATTATTGGCCGTTACCCCTTTACGTCTCACCAGCAGGGAGAGGGTACACAGTTCTCTAAAACCCCGTCAGCATGTATTGTTTGTAGACTTTTTGCTGATGGTCAGTCGACTGGTGTAAGTTGAAACTTTTTGTAGATTAGATTTCATGGGTCTAACACTCCCTGAGGTTGAGCTTTTATCCATTTTCCTTTTTTTTAAAAGAGCGTGAGTAAAACGTTAATATTCATACTCTCTTCTGGAAACATTTGCCTGTTTTGAAATTTTTGTCCATTCCCTACTTCAGCACAATTTTTTAGGGCAGGTGTCCTTTACAGCCCTGAGTCCTTGTGAATGTTAAGTGACCCTTAGCTGTGAGTTTAAAGCTGCTCTTGCAGGAAACGGCCACAAGGTGGCATCATTTCTCCTTTACCAAATTTGGTAACTGGGGAAACAGAGCCTTAATGGAAGTGGTGTTCTAGGTTGTAAATTAGAATGGAATGTGCCAGGAAAAAGCCCTTTATGTTTATGTCTCATTACTTGTTGTTCATATTTATAATTTACTTTTTATTTTTTATCCAAGCAAATTTGATTACAATGGTTTGTTTGTTCTAGGTGGGCAAATGTGGTTCTTTCACACATATACGTGTATCTATTCTTCCTCGCATCCTTTTCCCATGTAGGTTATGACACAATGTTGAGTAGTCTTCTCCTGGTCTTCCGTACGTCTTTGGTGATTATATATTTCACATGGTTTGTATATCTCTGTTAACCCCAATATGGTAAATTATCCAATCCTCATCCCTTTCTATTTGGTGAACCATAAGTTTTTTAATGAATCTGTGATTGCCTTTCTCTGTGGAAATATCTTCATTGGTATCAATTTTTATGTAACTCCTAAAAGTGATATGATAGGATATGTGTCTTTTACTTTCTCACTTACTACAGGTGGTGTGATTTCGTCTAGACTCATCTATGGTGCTGCAAATGGCATTGTTTCATTTTTTTCACTGGCGAATATTCCATCTATACATGGAGGAGTTCTTCTTTGTCCACCCATCTGTTGGTGGACTTTTTGGTTACCTCCATATCTTGGCTATTGTAATACTGTGCAATGCAGATTTGCCTGCCTGTGTCTTTCCAATTCTCTCTTCTTAGATTATAGGTCGAGGAGTGGGCCTGCTGGATCATATGGTAGCTCAATGTTTACCTTTTTAAGGCACCTCCATTCTGTTCTCATTCGTGGCCCTTTCCAAGTTACGTCCCCCTTGAAGTTGAGGGTATGCATTTCTCCACATCAGCTTCAGCATTTATTGTTTGTAGTTTTCTTGCTGATGGTTTTTCTGACAAGTGTGAGCTGATACCTCTTTTTGGTTGAATTCGCATGTGCCTCATAATCCGTTGAAACTGAGCTTTAAGGCATATCCTTTTTATTTTTCAAGCTGTGATTACCCCTTAGTTCTTCAAAGTGTTCTCTTAAAGTATGTGTCACATTTTGAAATGTTTTGGCCATTACATCCCTCAAGACATATTGAGGGCATGTTTCATTTACGGTCCTGCATTACTTCTTCCTATGAAATGACCATTAGCACAGGCCTTAAAGCTGTTTTTGCAGGTAACTGCCAGAGGGTGGCAGCCTTTCTATGTTCCCCACCCTGGTAACTAGGGAAATGCCCTTGCGGCCTGTGGTGTTTCTCATTTATAAATTAGAGTGGAGTGTGCCCGGACAAACCCACACAAGCTGATGTGTCTTTACTTTTGTTCGATTTTTAAATTTAATTTTTATTTTTTATTGGAGTAATCTTCCACTGTGTACTTGGACCACTTCTACTTTGTGCATTCCTCAGTTGATGGACATTTTCATTGCTTCCACGTGTTGGCTATGGTAAATATTGTTGGAGTGCAGGATTGCCAGCCTGTGACTTTTTTTTTTAATATTTATTTATTTATTTATTTATTTATTTATTTATTTATTTATTTTTGGCTGTGTTGGATCTTCGTTTGTGCGCGAGGGCTTTCTGTAGTTGCGGCGAGCGGGGGCCACTCTTCATCGCGGTGCGTGGGTCTCTCACTATCGCGGCCTCTCTTGTTGCGGAGCACAGGCTCCATGCGCGCAGGCTCAGTGGTTGTGGCTCACGGGCCCAGTTGCTCCGCGGCATGTGGGATCTTCCCAGACCGGGGCTCGAACCCGTGTGCCCTGCATTGGCAGGCAGACTCTCAACCACTGCACCACCAGGGAAGCCCCAAGCCTGTGACTTTTTGATTCTCATTTTCTCAGGTGATAGGCCCAGCAGTGGGTGTGATTGATTGACTGGTAGCACCGTGTTACCCTTATCAAAGCACCTTCTTTGTGTTTTCATTAGTGGCTCTTACCACGTCCCCCTTAGAATCGAGGGTACGCATTTCTCCACAATCGCTTCAGCATTTATTGTTTGCAGCATTTATGCTAATGGCCCTTCTGGCTGGTGTGAGCTGATAGGTTTTTGTACTTTGGGTTTTCATGTCTTTGAAAATTCATAAAACTCATCATTTTTCTCTGCCGTTTTCTTTTCTGCTAAAAAACGGAAACAGTTGGGAGTACAATATAATTCTTGAAATTGTCTTCTTGGAAGCTTGCCCTCTGTTAAATTTTTTGGTCGATTTTCCAGCCCAGAATTTTTTTAGAGAGCAGGTCTCATTTCCCGAACTGCAAGTGTGGTGCATATTTAGTGACCTTTAGTAATGGGTTAAAAGCTGCTGTTGTGGGAAGTGGCCTCAAGCAGGCAGCATTCCTCCATTCCCAAATCTGGGTACTAGGGCAGCAGAGCCTTTCTGGAAGTCGTGTTCCTAGGTTGTAAATTATATTGGAATGTGCATGGAGAAACCCCCATAAGTTTATGTCTCATTATTTCTTCTTGGTTTTAAAAATTTCTTTAATTGGAGTAAAGCTTAGAATATTGTTTGTCCGAGGTGTACACAATCTGGTTCATTTGTACATTATATATGTCTATTCAAGTACAGATCCCCTTCCCATGTAAAATGTTACAGAGGGTTCCGCACACCTCCCTTCTATATGGTAGGTCTTTTTGAGATATGTATATAATATGTGTTTGTATACATATAGTAACACTAACCTTAATTTATCCACTCCCCCCACCTTTCCTTTTAGATGAGCATAGTTTGTTTTCTAAATCTGTGAGTGTCTTTCTCTTTGGAAATATGTTCATTTGTGTCAGTTATTAGATAACGCCTGTAAGTGATATCATAGAATATAGGTCTTTTGCTTTCGGACTTACCTCATGTTTCGTGATTATCTCCAGACTCATTTGTGGTGCCTCAAAGAACAATGGTTCATTGTTTTCCATGGCTAATATTCCATTGTGTACATGGACCACTTCTTCTTTATCTATTCACCTGTTGTTGGACATTTTGATTCCTTCACTGTCTTGGCTATTGTGAATAAGGCTGCACTGAAGCTTTTGCGGCCTGTGTCTTCTCGATTCTTGTCTTCTCCGGTGAGAGGTCCAATGGTGCGCCTGCTGGATTGAATGGTACCTCCATTTTTACTTTTAAACACAGCTCCTTTCTGTTCTCATTATTGGCCGTTACCCCTTTACGTCTCACCAGCAGGGAGAGGGTACACAGTTCTCTAAAACCCCGTCAGCATTTATTGTTTGTAGACTTTTTGCTGATGGTCAGTCGACTGGTGTAAGTTGAAACTTTTTGTAGATTAGATTTCATGGGTCTAACACTCCCTGAGGTTGAGCTTTTATCCATTTTCCTTTTTTTTAAAAGAGCGTGAGTAAAACGTTAATATTCATACTCTCTTCTGGAAACATTTGCCTGTTTTGAAATTTTTGTCCATTCCCTACTTCAGCACAATTTTTTAGGGCAGGTGTCCTTTACAGCCCTGAGTCCTTGTGAATGTTAAGTGACCCTTAGCTGTGAGTTTAAAGCTGCTCTTGCAGGAAACGGCCACAAGGTGGCATCATTTCTCCTTTACCAAATTTGGTAACTGGGGAAACAGAGCCTTAATGGAAGTGGTGTTCTAGGTTGTAAATTAGAATGGAATGTGCCAGGAAAAAGCCCTTTATGTTTATGTCTCATTACTTGTTGTTCATATTTATAATTTACTTTTTATTTTTTTGTCCAAGCAAATTTGATTACAATGGTTTGTTTGTTCTAGGTGGGCAAATGTGGTTCTTTCACACATATACGTGTATCTATTCTTCCTCGCATCCTTTTCCCATGTAGGTTATGACACAATGTTGAGTAGTCTTCTCCTGGTCTTCCGTACGTCTTTGGTGATTATATATTTCACATGGTTTGTATATCTCTGTTAACCCCAATATGGTAAATTATCCAATCCTCATCCCTTTCTATTTGGTGAACCATAAGTTTTTTAATGAATCTGTGATTGCCTTTCTCTGTGGAAATATCTTCATTGGTATCAATTTTTATGTAACTCCTAAAAGTGATATGATAGGATATGTGTCTTTTACTTTCTCACTTACTACAGGTGGTGTGATTTCGTCTAGACTCATCTATGGTGCTGCAAATGGCATTGTTTCATTTTTTTCCCTGGCGAATATTCCATCTATACATGGAGGAGTTCTTCTTTGTCCACCCATCTGTTGGTGGACTTTTTGGTTACCTCCATATCTTGGCTATTGTAATACTGTGCAATGCAGATTTGCCTGCCTGTGTCTTTCCAATTCTCTCTTCTTAGATTATAGGTCGAGGAGTGGGCCTGCTGGATCATATGGTAGCTCAATGTTTACCTTTTTAAGGCACCTCCATTCTGTTCTCATTCGTGGCCCTTTCCAAGTTACGTCCCCCTTGAAGTTGAGGGTATGCATTTCTCCACATCAGCTTCAGCATTTATTGTTTGTAGTTTTCTTGCTGATGGTTTTTCTGACAAGTGTGAGCTGATACCTCTTTTTGGTTGAATTCGCATGTGCCTCATAATCCGTTGAAACTGAGCTTTAAGGCATATCCTTTTTATTTTTCAAGCTGTGATTACCCCTTAGTTCTTCAAAGTGTTCTCTTAAAGTATGTGTCACATTTTGAAATGTTTTGGCCATTACCTCCCTCAAGACATATTGAGGGCATGTTTCATTTACGGTCCTGCATTACTTCTTCCTATGAAATGACCATTAGCACAGGCCTTAAAGCTGTTTTTGCAGGTAACTGCCAGAGGGTGGCAGCCTTTCTATGTTCCCCACCCTGGTAACTAGGGAAATGCCCTTGCGGCCTGTGGTGTTTCTCGGTTATAAATTAGAGTGGAGTGTGCCCGGACAAACCCACACAAGCTGATGTGTCTTTACTTTTGTTCGATTTTTAAATTTAATTTTTATTTTTCATTGGAGTAATCTTCCACTGTGTACTTGGACCACTTCTACTTTGTGCATTCCTCAGTTGATGGACATTTTCATTGCTTCCAAGTGTTGGCTATGGTAAATATTGTTGGAGTGCAGGATTGCCAGCCTGTGACTTTTTTTTTTAATATTTATTTATTTATTTATTTATTTATTTATTTATTTATTTTTGGCTGTGTTGGATCTTCGTTTGTGCGCGAGGGCTTTCTGTAGTTGAGGCGAGCGGGGGCCACTCTTCATCACGGTGCGTGGGTCTCTCACTATCGCGGCCTCTCTTGTTGCCGAGCACAGGCTCCATGTGCGCAGGCTCAGTGGTTGTGGCTCACGGGCCCAGTTGCTCCGCGGCATGTGGGATCTTCCCAGACCGGGGCTCGAACCCGTGTGCCCTGCATTGGCAGGCAGACTCTCAACCACTGCACCACCAGGGAAGCCCCAAGCCTGTGACTTTTTGATTCTCATTTTCTCAGGTGATAGGCCCAGCAGTGGGTGTGATTGATTGACTGGTAGCACCGTGTTACCCTTATCAAAGCACCTTCTTTGTGTTTTCATTAGTGGCTCTTACCACGTCCCCCTTAGAATCGAGGGTACGCATTTCTCCACAATCGCTTCAGCATTTATTGTTTGCAGCATTTATGCTAATGGCCCTTCTGGCTGGTGTGAGCTGATAGGTTTTTGTACTTTGGGTTTTCATGTCTTTGAAAATTCATAAAACTCATCATTTTTCTCTGCCGTTTTCTTTTCTGCTAAAAAAAGGAAACAGTTGGGAGTACAATATAATTCTTGAAATTGTCTTCTTGGAAGCTTGCCCTCTGTTAAATTTTTTGGTCGATTTTCCAGCCCAGAATTTTTTTAGAGAGCAGGTCTCATTTCCCGAACTGCAAGTGTGGTGCATATTTAGTGACCTTTAGTAATGGGTTAAAAGCTGCTGTTGTGGGAAGTGGCCTCAAGCAGGCAGCATTCCTCCATTCCCAAATCTGGGTACTAGGGCAGCAGAGCCTTTCTGGAAGTCGTGTTCCTAGGTTGTAAATTATATTGGAATGTGCATGGAGAAACCCCCATAAGTTTATGTCTCATTATTTCTTCTTGGTTTTAAAAATTTTTTTAATTGGAGTAAAGCTTAGAATATTGTTTGTCCGAGGTGTACACAATCTGGTTCATTTGTACATTATATATGTCTATTCAAGTACAGATCCCCTTCCCATGTAAAATGTTACAGAGGGTTCCGCACACCTCCCTTCTATATGGTAGGTCTTTTTGAGATATGTATATAATATGTGTTTGTATACATATAGTAACACTAACCTTAATTTATCCACTCCCCCCACCTTTCCTTTTAGATGAGCATAGTTTGTTTTCTAAATCTGTGAGTGTCTTTCTCTTTGGAAATATGTTCATTTGTGTCAGTTATTAGATAACGCCTGTAAGTGATATCATAGAATATAGGTCTTTTGCTTTCGGACTTACCTCATGTTTCGTGATTATCTCCAGACTCATTTGTGGTGCCTCAAAGAACAATGGTTCATTGTTTTCCATGGCTAATATTCCATTGTGTACATGGACCACTTCTTCTTTATCTATTCACCTGTTGTTGGACATTTTGATTCCTTCACTGTCTTGGCTATTGTGAATAAGGCTGCACTGAAGCTTTTGCGGCCTGTGTCTTCTCGATTCTTGTCTTCTCCGGTGAGAGGTCCAATGGTGCGCCTGCTGGATTGAATGGTACCTCCATTTTTACTTTTAAACACAGCTCCTTTCTGTTCTCATTATTGGCCGTTACCCCTTTACGTCTCACCAGCAGGGAGAGGGTACACAGTTCTCTAAAACCCCGTCAGCATTTATTGTTTGTAGACTTTTTGCTGATGGTCAGTCGACTGGTGTAAGTTGAAACTTTTTGTAGATTAGATTTCATGGGTCTAACACTCCCTGAGGTTGAGCTTTTATCCATTTTCCTTTTTTTTAAAAGAGCGTGAGTAAAACGTTAATATTCATACTCTCTTCTGGAAACATTTGCCTGTTTTGAAATTTTTGTCCATTCCCTACTTCAGCACAATTTTTTAGGGCAGGTGTCCTTTACAGCCCTGAGTCCTTGTGAATGTTAAGTGACCCTTAGCTGTGAGTTTAAAGCTGCTCTTGCAGGAAACGGCCACAAGGTGGCATCATTTCTCCTTTACCAAATTTGGTAACTGGGGAAACAGAGCCTTAATGGAAGTGGTGTTCTAGGTTGTAAATTAGAATGGAATGTGCCAGGAAAAAGCCCTTTATGTTTATGTCTCATTACTTGTTGTTCATATTTATAATTTACTTTTTATTTTTTTGTCCAAGCAAATTTGATTACAATGGTTTGTTTGTTCTAGGTGGGCAAATGTGGTTCTTTCACACATATACGTGTATCTATTCTTCCTCGCATCCTTTTCCCATGTAGGTTATGACACAATGTTGAGTAGTCTTCTCCTGGTCTTCCGTACGTCTTTGGTGATTATATATTTCACATGGTTTGTATATCTCTGTTAACCCCAATATGGTAAATTATCCAATCCTCATCCCTTTCTATTTGGTGAACCATAAGTTTTTTAATGAATCTGTGATTGCCTTTCTCTGTGGAAATATCTTCATTGGTATCAATTTTTATGTAACTCCTAAAAGTGATATGATAGGATATGTGTCTTTTACTTTCTCACTTACTACAGGTGGTGTGATTTCGTCTAGACTCATCTATGGTGCTGCAAATGGCATTGTTTCATTTTTTTCACTGGCGAATATTCCATCTATACATGGAGGAGTTCTTCTTTGTCCACCCATCTGTTGGTGGACTTTTTGGTTACCTCCATATCTTGGCTATTGTAATACTGTGCAATGCAGATTTGCCTGCCTGTGTCTTTCCAATTCTCTCTTCTTAGATTATAGGTCGAGGAGTGGGCCTGCTGGATCATATGGTAGCTCAATGTTTACCTTTTTAAGGCACCTCCATTCTGTTCTCATTCGTGGCCCTTTCCAAGTTACGTCCCCCTTGAAGTTGAGGGTATGCATTTCTCCACATCAGCTTCAGCATTTATTGTTTGTAGTTTTCTTGCTGATGGTTTTTCTGACAAGTGTGAGCTGATACCTCTTTTGGGTTGAATTCGCATGTGCCTCATAATCCGTTGAAACTGAGCTTTAAGGCATATCCTTTTTATTTTTCAAGCTGTGATTACCCCTTAGTTCTTCAAAGTGTTCTCTTAAAGTATGTGTCACATTTTGAAATGTTTTGGCCATTACCTCCCTCAAGACATATTGAGGGCATGTTTCATTTACGGTCCTGCATTACTTCTTCCTATGAAATGACCATTAGCACAGGCCTTAAAGCTGTTTTTGCAGGTAACTGCCAGAGGGTGGCAGCCTTTCTATGTTCCCCACCCTGGTAACTAGGGAAATGCCCTTGCGGCCTGTGGTGTTTCTCGGTTATAAATTAGAGTGGAGTGTGCCCGGACAAACCCACACAAGCTGATGTGTCTTTACTTTTGTTCGATTTTTAAATTTAATTTTTATTTTTCATTGGAGTAATCTTCCACTGTGTACTTGGACCACTTCTACTTTGTGCATTCCTCAGTTGATGGACATTTTCATTGCTTCCACGTGTTGGCTATGGTAAATATTGTTGGAGTGCAGGATTGCCAGCCTGTGACTTTTTTTTTAATATTTATTTATTTATTTATTTATTTATTTATTTATTTATTTATTTTTGGCTGTGTTGGATCTTCGTTTGTGCGCGAGGGCTTTCTGTAGTTGAGGCGAGCGGGGGCCACTCTTCATCACGGTGCGTGGGTCTCTCACTATCGCGGCCTCTCTTGTTGCGGAGCACAGGCTCCATGCGCGCAGGCTCAGTGGTTGTGGCTCACGGGCCCAGTTGCTCCGCGGCATGTGGGATCTTCCCAGACCGGGGCTCGAACCCGTGTGCCCTGCATTGGCAGGCAGACTCTCAACCACTGCACCACCAGGGAAGCCCCAAGCCTGTGACTTTTTGATTCTCATTTTCTCAGGTGATAGGCCCAGCAGTGGGTGTGATTGATTGACTGGTAGCACCGTGTTACCCTTATCAAAGCACCTTCTTTGTGTTTTCATTAGTGGCTCTTACCACGTCCCCCTTAGAATCGAGGGTACGCATTTCTCCACAATCGCTTCAGCATTTATTGTTTGCAGCATTTATGCTAATGGCCCTTCTGGCTGGTGTGAGCTGATAGGTTTTTGTACTTTGGGTTTTCATGTCTTTGAAAATTCATAAAACTCATCATTTTTCTCTGCCGTTTTCTTTTCTGCTAAAAAAAGGAAACAGTTGGGAGTACAATATAATTCTTGAAATTGTCTTCTTGGAAGCTTGCCCTCTGTTAAATTTTTTGGTCGATTTTCCAGCCCAGAATTTTTTTAGAGAGCAGGTCTCATTTCCCGAACTGCAAGTGTGGTGCATATTTAGTGACCTTTAGTAATGGGTTAAAAGCTGCTGTTGTGGGAAGTGGCCTCAAGCAGGCAGCATTCCTCCATTCCCAAATCTGGGTACTAGGGCAGCAGAGCCTTTCTGGAAGTCGTGTTCCTAGGTTGCAAATTATATTGGAATGTGCATGGAGAAACCCCCATAAGTTTATGTCTCATTATTTCTTCTTGGTTTTAAAATTTTTTTTAATTGGAGTAAAGCTTAGAATATTGTTTGTCCGAGGTGTACACAATCTGGTTCATTTGTACATTATATATGTCTATTCAAGTACAGATCCCCTTCCCATGTAAAATGTTACAGAGGGTTCCGCACACCTCCCTTCTATATGGTAGGTCTTTTTGAGATATGTATATAATATGTGTTTGTATACATATAGTAACACTAACCTTAATTTATCCACTCCCCCCACCTTTCCTTTTAGATGAGCATAGTTTGTTTTCTAAATCTGTGAGTGTCTTTCTCTTTGGAAATATGTTCATTTGTGTCAGTTATTAGATAACGCCTGTAAGTGATATCATAGAATATAGGTCTTTTGCTTTCGGACTTACCTCATGTTTCGTGATTATCTCCAGACTCATTTGTGGTGCCTCAAAGAACAATGGTTCATTGTTTTCCATGGCTAATATTCCATTGTGTACATGGACCACTTCTTCTTTATCTATTCACCTGTTGTTGGACATTTTGATTCCTTCACTGTCTTGGCTATTGTGAATAAGGCTGCACTGAAGCTTTTGCGGCCTGTGTCTTCTCGATTCTTGTCTTCTCCGGTGAGAGGTCCAATGGTGCGCCTGCTGGATTGAATGGTACCTCCATTTTTACTTTTAAACACAGCTCCTTTCTGTTCTCATTATTGGCCGTTACCCCTTTACGTCTCACCAGCAGGGAGAGGGTACACAGTTCTCTAAAACCCCGTCAGCATTTATTGTTTGTAGACTTTTTGCTGATGGTCAGTCGACTGGTGTAAGTTGAAACTTTTTGTAGATTAGATTTCATGGGTCTAACACTCCCTGAGGTTGAGCTTTTATCCATTTTCCTTTTTTTTAAAAGAGCGTGAGTAAAACGTTAATATTCATACTCTCTTCTGGAAACATTTGCCTGTTTTGAAATTTTTGTCCATTCCCTACTTCAGCACAATTTTTTAGGGCAGGTGTCCTTTACAGCCCTGAGTCCTTGTGAATGTTAAGTGACCCTTAGCTGTGAGTTTAAAGCTGCTCTTGCAGGAAACGGCCACAAGGTGGCATCATTTCTCCTTTACCAAATTTGGTAACTGGGGAAACAGAGCCTTAATGGAAGTGGTGTTCTAGGTTGTAAATTAGAATGGAATGTGCCAGGAAAAAGCCCTTTATGTTTATGTCTCATTACTTGTTGTTCATATTTATAATTTACTTTTTATTTTTTATCCAAGCAAATTTGATTACAATGGTTTGTTTGTTCTAGGTGGGCAAATGTGGTTCTTTCACACATATACGTGTATCTATTCTTCCTCGCATCCTTTTCCCATGTAGGTTATGACACAATGTTGAGTAGTCTTCTCCTGGTCTTCCGTACGTCTTTGGTGATTATATATTTCACATGGTTTGTATATCTCTGTTAACCCCAATATGGTAAATTATCCAATCCTCATCCCTTTCTATTTGGTGAACCATAAGTTTTTTAATGAATCTGTGATTGCCTTTCTCTGTGGAAATATCTTCATTGGTATCAATTTTTATGTAACTCCTAAAAGTGATATGATAGGATATGTGTCTTTTACTTTCTCACTTACTACAGGTGGTGTGATTTCGTCTAGACTCATCTATGGTGCTGCAAATGGCATTGTTTCATTTTTTTCACTGGCGAATATTCCATCTATACATGGAGGAGTTCTTCTTTGTCCACCCATCTGTTGGTGGACTTTTTGGTTACCTCCATATCTTGGCTATTGTAATACTGTGCAATGCAGATTTGCCTGCCTGTGTCTTTCCAATTCTCTCTTCTTAGATTATAGGTCGAGGAGTGGGCCTGCTGGATCATATGGTAGCTCAATGTTTACCTTTTTAAGGCACCTCCATTCTGTTCTCATTCGTGGCCCTTTCCAAGTTACGTCCCCCTTGAAGTTGAGGGTATGCATTTCTCCACATCAGCTTCAGCATTTATTGTTTGTAGTTTTCTTGCTGATGGTTTTTCTGACAAGTGTGAGCTGATACCTCTTTTTGGTTGAATTCGCATGTGCCTCATAATCCGTTGAAACTGAGCTTTAAGGCATATCCTTTTTATTTTTCAAGCTGTGATTACCCCTTAGTTCTTCAAAGTGTTCTCTTAAAGTATGTGTCACATTTTGAAATGTTTTGGCCATTACCTCCCTCAAGACATATTGAGGGCATGTTTCATTTACGGTCCTGCATTACTTCTTCCTATGAAATGACCATTAGCACAGGCCTTAAAGCTGTTTTTGCAGGTAACTGCCAGAGGGTGGCAGCCTTTCTATGTTCCCCACCCTGGTAACTAGGGAAATGCCCTTGCGGCCTGTGGTGTTTCTCGGTTATAAATTAGAGTGGAGTGTGCCCGGACAAACCCACACAAGCTGATGTGTCTTTACTTTTGTTCGATTTTTAAATTTAATTTTTATTTTTCATTGGAGTAATCTTCCACTGTGTACTTGGACCACTTCTACTTTGTGCATTCCTCAGTTGATGGACATTTTCATTGCTTCCACGTGTTGGCTATGGTAAATATTGTTGGAGTGCAGGATTGCCAGCCTGTGACTTTTTTTTTTAATATTTATTTATTTATTTATTTATTTATTTATTTATTTATTTATTTTTGGCTGTGTTGGATCTTCGTTTGTGCGCGAGGGCTTTCTGTAGTTGAGGCGAGCGGGGGCCACTCTTCATCACGGTGCGTGGGTCTCTCACTATCGCGGCCTCTCTTGTTGCCGAGCACAGGCTCCATGCGCGCAGGCTCAGTGGTTGTGGCTCACGGGCCCAGTTGCTCCGCGGCATGTGGGATCTTCCCAGACCGGGGCTCGAACCCGTGTGCCCTGCATTGGCAGGCAGACTCTCAACCACTGCACCACCAGGGAAGCCCCAAGCCTGTGACTTTTTGATTCTCATTTTCTCAGGTGATAGGCCCAGCAGTGGGTGTGATTGATTGACTGGTAGCACCGTGTTACCCTTATCAAAGCACCTTCTTTGTGTTTTCATTAGTGGCTCTTACCACGTCCCCCTTAGAATCGAGGGTACGCATTTCTCCACAATCGCTTCAGCATTTATTGTTTGCAGCATTTATGCTAATGGCCCTTCTGGCTGGTGTGAGCTGATAGGTTTTTGTACTTTGGGTTTTCATGTCTTTGAAAATTCATAAAACTCATCATTTTTCTCTGCCGTTTTCTTTTCTGCTAAAAAACGGAAACAGTTGGGAGTACAATATAATTCTTGAAATTGTCTTCTTGGAAGCTTGCCCTCTGTTAAATTTTTTGGTCGATTTTCCAGCCCAGAATTTTTTTAGAGAGCAGGTCTCATTTCCCGAACTGCAAGTGTGGTGCATATTTAGTGACCTTTAGTAATGGGTTAAAAGCTGCTGTTGTGGGAAGTGGCCTCAAGCAGGCAGCATTCCTCCATTCCCAAATCTGGGTACTAGGGCAGCAGAGCCTTTCTGGAAGTCGTGTTCCTAGGTTGTAAATTATATTGGAATGTGCATGGAGAAACCCCCATAAGTTTATGTCTCATTATTTCTTCTTGGTTTTAAAATTTTTTTTAATTGGAGTAAAGCTTAGAATATTGTTTGTCCGAGGTGTACACAATCTGGTTCATTTGTACATTATATATGTCTATTCAAGTACAGATCCCCTTCCCATGTAAAATGTTACAGAGGGTTCCGCACACCTCCCTTCTATATGGTAGGTCTTTTTGAGATATGTATATAATATGTGTTTGTATACATATAGTAACACTAACCTTAATTTATCCACTCCCCCCACCTTTCCTTTTAGATGAGCATAGTTTGTTTTCTAAATCTGTGAGTGTCTTTCTCTTTGGAAATATGTTCATTTGTGTCAGTTATTAGATAACGCCTGTAAGTGATATCATAGAATATAGGTCTTTTGCTTTCGGACTTACCTCATGTTTCGTGATTATCTCCAGACTCATTTGTGGTGCCTCAAAGAACAATGGTTCATTGTTTTCCATGGCTAATATTCCATTGTGTACATGGACCACTTCTTCTTTATCTATTCACCTGTTGTTGGACATTTTGATTCCTTCACTGTCTTGGCTATTGTGAATAAGGCTGCACTTAAGCTTTTGCGGCCTGTGTCTTCTCGATTCTTGTCTTCTCCGGTGAGAGGTCCAATGGTGCGCCTGCTGGATTGAATGGTACCTCCATTTTTACTTTTAAACACAGCTCCTTTCTGTTCTCATTATTGGCCGTTACCCCTTTACGTCTCACCAGCAGGGAGAGGGTACACAGTTCTCTAAAACCCCGTCAGCATTTATTGTTTGTAGACTTTTTGCTGATGGTCAGTCGACTGGTGTAAGTTGAAACTTTTTGTAGATTAGATTTCATGGGTCTAACACTCCCTGAGGTTGAGCTTTTATCCATTTTCCTTTTTTTTAAAAGAGCGTGAGTAAAACGTTAATATTCATACTCTCTTCTGGAAACATTTGCCTGTTTTGAAATTTTTGTCCATTCCCTACTTCAGCACAATTTTTTAGGGCAGGTGTCCTTTACAGCCCTGAGTCCTTGTGAATGTTAAGTGACCCTTAGCTGTGAGTTTAAAGCTGCTCTTGCAGGAAACGGCCACAAGGTGGCATCATTTCTCCTTTACCAAATTTGGTAACTGGGGAAACAGAGCCTTAATGGAAGTGGTGTTCTAGGTTGTAAATTAGAATGGAATGTGCCAGGAAAAAGCCCTTTATGTTTATGTCTCATTACTTGTTGTTCATATTTATAATTTACTTTTTATTTTTTATCCAAGCAAATTTGATTACAATGGTTTGTTTGTTCTAGGTGGGCAAATGTGGTTCTTTCACACATATACGTGTATCTATTCTTCCTCGCATCCTTTTCCCATGTAGGTTATGACACAATGTTGAGTAGTCTTCTCCTGGTCTTCCGTACGTCTTTGGTGATTATATATTTCACATGGTTTGTATATCTCTGTTAACCCCAATATGGTAAATTATCCAATCCTCATCCCTTTCTATTTGGTGAACCATAAGTTTTTTAATGAATCTGTGATTGCCTTTCTCTGTGGAAATATCTTCATTGGTATCAATTTTTATGTAACTCCTAAAAGTGATATGATAGGATATGTGTCTTTTACTTTCTCACTTACTACAGGTGGTGTGATTTCGTCTAGACTCATCTATGGTGCTGCAAATGGCATTGTTTCATTTTTTTCACTGGCGAATATTCCATCTATACATGGAGGAGTTCTTCTTTGTCCACCCATCTGTTGGTGGACTTTTTGGTTACCTCCATATCTTGGCTATTGTAATACTGTGCAATGCAGATTTGCCTGCCTGTGTCTTTCCAATTCTCTCTTCTTAGATTATAGGTCGAGGAGTGGGCCTGCTGGATCATATGGTAGCTCAATGTTTACCTTTTTAAGGCACCTCCATTCTGTTCTCATTCGTGGCCCTTTCCAAGTTACGTCCCCCTTGAAGTTGAGGGTATGCATTTCTCCACATCAGCTTCAGCATTTATTGTTTGTAGTTTTCTTGCTGATGGTTTTTCTGACAAGTGTGAGCTGATACCTCTTTTTGGTTGAATTCGCATGTGCCTCATAATCCGTTGAAACTGAGCTTTAAGGCATATCCTTTTTATTTTTCAAGCTGTGATTACCCCTTAGTTCTTCAAAGTGTTCTCTTAAAGTATGTGTCACATTTTGAAATGTTTTGGCCATTACCTCCCTCAAGACATATTGAGGGCATGTTTCATTTACGGTCCTGCATTACTTCTTCCTATGAAATGACCATTAGCACAGGCCTTAAAGCTGTTTTTGCAGGTAACTGCCAGAGGGTGGCAGCCTTTCTATGTTCCCCACCCTGGTAACTAGGGAAATGCCCTTGCGGCCTGTGGTGTTTCTCGGTTATAAATTAGAGTGGAGTGTGCCCGGACAAACCCACACAAGCTGATGTGTCTTTACTTTTGTTCGATTTTTAAATTTAATTTTTATTTTTCATTGGAGTAATCTTCCACTGTGTACTTGGACCACTTCTACTTTGTGCATTCCTCAGTTGATGGACATTTTCATTGCTTCCACGTGTTGGCTATGGTAAATATTGTTGGAGTGCAGGATTGCCAGCCTGTGACTTTTTTTTTTAATATTTATTTATTTATTTATTTATTTATTTATTTATTTATTTATTTTTGGCTGTGTTGGATCTTCGTTTGTGCGCGAGGGCTTTCTGTAGTTGAGGCGAGCGGGGGCCACTCTTCATCACGGTGCGTGGGTCTCTCACTATCGCGGCCTCTCTTGTTGCCGAGCACAGGCTCCATGCGCGCAGGCTCAGTGGTTGTGGCTCACGGGCCCAGTTGCTCCGCGGCATGTGGGATCTTCCCAGACCGGGGCTCGAACCCGTGTGCCCTGCATTGGCAGGCAGACTCTCAACCACTGCACCACCAGGGAAGCCCCAAGCCTGTGACTTTTTGATTCTCATTTTCTCAGGTGATAGGCCCAGCAGTGGGTGTGATTGATTGACTGGTAGCACCGTGTTACCCTTATCAAAGCACCTTCTTTGTGTTTTCATTAGTGGCTCTTACCACGTCCCCCTTAGAATCGAGGGTACGCATTTCTCCACAATCGCTTCAGCATTTATTGTTTGCAGCATTTATGCTAATGGCCCTTCTGGCTGGTGTGAGCTGATAGGTTTTTGTACTTTGGGTTTTCATGTCTTTGAAAATTCATAAAACTCATCATTTTTCTCTGCCGTTTTCTTTTCTGCTAAAAAACGGAAACAGTTGGGAGTACAATATAATTCTTGAAATTGTCTTCTTGGAAGCTTGCCCTCTGTTAAATTTTTTGGTCGATTTTCCAGCCCAGAATTTTTTTAGAGAGCAGGTCTCATTTCCCGAACTGCAAGTGTGGTGCATATTTAGTGACCTTTAGTAATGGGTTAAAAGCTGCTGTTGTGGGAAGTGGCCTCAAGCAGGCAGCATTCCTCCATTCCCAAATCTGGGTACTAGGGCAGCAGAGCCTTTCTGGAAGTCGTGTTCCTAGGTTGTAAATTATATTGGAATGTGCATGGAGAAACCCCCATAAGTTTATGTCTCATTATTTCTTCTTGGTTTTAAAAATTTTTTTAATTGGAGTAAAGCTTAGAATATTGTTTGTCCGAGGTGTACACAATCTGGTTCATTTGTACATTATATATGTCTATTCAAGTACAGATCCCCTTCCCATGTAAAATGTTACAGAGGGTTCCGCACACCTCCCTTCTATATGGTAGGTCTTTTTGAGATATGTATATAATATGTGTTTGTATACATATAGTAACACTAACCTTAATTTATCCACTCCCCCCACCTTTCCTTTTAGATGAGCATAGTTTGTTTTCTAAATCTGTGAGTGTCTTTCTCTTTGGAAATATGTTCATTTGTGTCAGTTATTAGATAACGCCTGTAAGTGATATCATAGAATATAGGTCTTTTGCTTTCGGACTTACCTCATGTTTCGTGATTATCTCCAGACTCATTTGTGGTGCCTCAAAGAACAATGGTTCATTGTTTTCCATGGCTAATATTCCATTGTGTACATGGACCACTTCTTCTTTATCTATTCACCTGTTGTTGGACATTTTGATTCCTTCACTGTCTTGGCTATTGTGAATAAGGCTGCACTGAAGCTTTTGCGGCCTGTGTCTTCTCGATTCTTGTCTTCTCCGGTGAGAGGTCCAATGGTGCGCCTGCTGGATTGAATGGTACCTCCATTTTTACTTTTAAACACAGCTCCTTTCTGTTCTCATTATTGGCCGTTACCCCTTTACGTCTCACCAGCAGGGAGAGGGTACACAGTTCTCTAAAACCCCGTCAGCATTTATTGTTTGTAGACTTTTTGCTGATGGTCAGTCGACTGGTGTAAGTTGAAACTTTTTGTAGATTAGATTTCATGGGTCTAACACTCCCTGAGGTTGAGCTTTTATCCATTTTCCTTTTTTTTAAAAGAGCGTGAGTAAAACGTTAATATTCATACTCTCTTCTGGAAACATTTGCCTGTTTTGAAATTTTTGTCCATTCCCTACTTCAGCACAATTTTTTAGGGCAGGTGTCCTTTACAGCCCTGAGTCCTTGTGAATGTTAAGTGACCCTTAGCTGTGAGTTTAAAGCTGCTCTTGCAGGAAACGGCCACAAGGTGGCATCATTTCTCCTTTACCAAATTTGGTAACTGGGGAAACAGAGCCTTAATGGAAGTGGTGTTCTAGGTTGTAAATTAGAATGGAATGTGCCAGGAAAAAGCCCTTTATGTTTATGTCTCATTACTTGTTGTTCATATTTATAATTTACTTTTTATTTTTTATCCAAGCAAATTTGATTACAATGGTTTGTTTGTTCTAGGTGGGCAAATGTGGTTCTTTCACACATATACGTGTATCTATTCTTCCTCGCATCCTTTTCCCATGTAGGTTATGACACAATGTTGAGTAGTCTTCTCCTGGTCTTCCGTACGTCTTTGGTGATTATATATTTCACATGGTTTGTATATCTCTGTTAACCCCAATATGGTAAATTATCCAATCCTCATCCCTTTCTATTTGGTGAACCATAAGTTTTTTAATGAATCTGTGATTGCCTTTCTCTGTGGAAATATCTTCATTGGTATCAATTTTTATGTAACTCCTAAAAGTGATATGATAGGATATGTGTCTTTTACTTTCTCACTTACTACAGGTGGTGTGATTTCGTCTAGACTCATCTATGGTGCTGCAAATGGCATTGTTTCATTTTTTTCACTGGCGAATATTCCATCTATACATGGAGGAGTTCTTCTTTGTCCACCCATCTGTTGGTGGACTTTTTGGTTACCTCCATATCTTGGCTATTGTAATACTGTGCAATGCAGATTTGCCTGCCTGTGTCTTTCCAATTCTCTCTTCTTAGATTATAGGTCGAGGAGTGGGCCTGCTGGATCATATGGTAGCTCAAAGTTTACCTTTTTAAGGCACCTCCATTCTGTTCTCATTCGTGGCCCTTTCCAAGTTACGTCCCCCTTGAAGTTGAGGGTATGCATTTCTCCACATCAGCTTCAGCATTTATTGTTTGTAGTTTTCTTGCTGATGGTTTTTCTGACAAGTGTGAGCTGATACCTCTTTTTGGTTGAATTCGCATGTGCCTCATAATCCGTTGAAACTGAGCTTTAAGGCATATCCTTTTTATTTTTCAAGCTGTGATTACCCCTTAGTTCTTCAAAGTGTTCTCTTAAAGTATGTGTCACATTTTGAAATGTTTTGGCCATTACCTCCCTCAAGACATATTGAGGGCATGTTTCATTTACGGTCCTGCATTACTTCTTCCTATGAAATGACCATTAGCACAGGCCTTAAAGCTGTTTTTGCAGGTAACTGCCAGAGGGTGGCAGCCTTTCTATGTTCCCCACCCTGGTAACTAGGGAAATGCCCTTGCGGCCTGTGGTGTTACTCGGTTATAAATTAGAGTGGAGTGTGCCCGGAGAAACCCACACAAGCTGATGTCTCTTTACTTTTGTTGGATTTTTAAATTTAATTTTTATTTTTCATTGGAGTAATCTTCCACTGTGTACTTGGACCACTTCTACTTTGTGCATTCCTCAGTTGATGGACATTTTCATTGCATCCACGTGTTGGCTATGGTAAATATTGTTGGAGTGCAGGATTGCCAGCCTGTGACTTTTTTTTTAATATTTATTTATTTATTTATTTATTTATTTATTTATTTATTTATTTTTGGCTGTGTTGGATCTTCGTTTGTGCGCGAGGGCTTTCTGTAGTTGAGGCGAGCGGGGGCCACTCTTCATCACGGTGCGTGGGTCTCTCACTATCGCGGCCTCTCTTGTTGCCGAGCACAGGCTCCATGCGCGCAGGCTCAGTGGTTGTGGCTCACGGGCCCAGTTGCTCCGCGGCATGTGGGATCTTCCCAGACCGGGGCTCGAACCCGTGTGCCCTGCATTGGCAGGCAGACTCTCAACCACTGCACCACCAGGGAAGCCCCAAGCCTGTGACTTTTTGATTCTCATTTTCTCAGGTGATAGGCCCAGCAGTGGGTGTGATTGATTGACTGGTAGCACCGTGTTACCCTTATCAAAGCACCTTCTTTGTGTTTTCATTAGTGGCTCTTACCACGTCCCCCTTAGAATCGAGGGTACGCATTTCTCCACAATCGCTTCAGCATTTATTGTTTGCAGCATTTATGCTAATGGCCCTTCTGGCTGGTGTGAGCTGATAGGTTTTTGTACTTTGGGTTTTCATGTCTTTGAAAATTCATAAAACTCATCATTTTTCTCTGCCGTTTTCTTTTCTGCTAAAAAACGGAAACAGTTGGGAGTACAATATAATTCTTGAAATTGTCTTCTTGGAAGCTTGCCCTCTGTTAAATTTTTTGGTCGATTTTCCAGCCCAGAATTTTTTTAGAGAGCAGGTCTCATTTCCCGAACTGCAAGTGTGGTGCATATTTAGTGACCTTTAGTAATGGGTTAAAAGCTGCTGTTGTGGGAAGTGGCCTCAAGCAGGCAGCATTCCTCCATTCCCAAATCTGGGTACTAGGGCAGCAGAGCCTTTCTGGAAGTCGTGTTCCTAGGTTGTAAATTATATTGGAATGTGCATGGAGAAACCCCCATAAGTTTATGTCTCATTATTTCTTCTTGGTTTTAAAAATTTTTTTAATTGGAGTAAAGCTTAGAATATTGTTTGTCCGAGGTGTACACAATCTGGTTCATTTGTACATTATATATGTCTATTCAAGTACAGATCCCCTTCCCATGTAAAATGTTACAGAGGGTTCCGCACACCTCCCTTCTATATGGTAGGTCTTTTTGAGATATGTATATAATAGGTGTTTGTATACATATAGTAACACTAACCTTAATTTATCCACTCCCCCCACCTTTCCTTTTAGATGAGCATAGTTTGTTTTCTAAATCTGTGAGTGTCTTTCTCTTTGGAAATATGTTCATTTGTGTCAGTTATTAGATAACGCCTGTAAGTGATATCATAGAATATAGGTCTTTTGCTTTCGGACTTACCTCATGTTTCGTGATTATCTCCAGACTCATTTGTGGTGCCTCAAAGAACAATGGTTCATTGTTTTCCATGGCTAATATTCCATTGTGTACATGGACCACTTCTTCTTTATCTATTCACCTGTTGTTGGACATTTTGATTCCTTCACTGTCTTGGCTATTGTGAATAAGGCTGCACTGAAGCTTTTGCGGCCTGTGTCTTCTCGATTCTTGTCTTCTCCGGTGAGAGGTCCAATGGTGCGCCTGCTGGATTGAATGGTACCTCCATTTTTACTTTTAAACACAGCTCCTTTCTGTTCTCATTATTGGCCGTTACCCCTTTACGTCTCACCAGCAGGGAGAGGGTACACAGTTCTCTAAAACCCCGTCAGCATTTATTGTTTGTAGACTTTTTGCTGATGGTCAGTCGACTGGTGTAAGTTGAAACTTTTTGTAGATTAGATTTCATGGGTCTAACACTCCCTGAGGTTGAGCTTTTATCCATTTTCCTTTTTTTTAAAAGAGCGTGAGTAAAACGTTAATATTCATACTCTCTTCTGGAAACATTTGCCTGTTTTGAAATTTTTGTCCATTCCCTACTTCAGCACAATTTTTTAGGGCAGGTGTCCTTTACAGCCCTGAGTCCTTGTGAATGTTAAGTGACCCTTAGCTGTGAGTTTAAAGCTGCTCTTGCAGGAAACGGCCACAAGGTGGCATCATTTCTCCTTTATCAAATTTGGTAACTGGGGAAACAGAGCCTTAATGGAAGTGGTGTTCTAGGTTGTAAATTAGAATGGAATGTGCCAGGAAAAAGCCCTTTATGTTTATGTCTCATTACTTGTTGTTCATATTTATAATTTACTTTTTATTTTTTATCCAAGCAAATTTGATTACAATGGTTTGTTTGTTCTAGGTGGGCAAATGTGGTTCTTTCACACATATACGTGTATCTATTCTTCCTCGCATCCTTTTCCCATGTAGGTTATGACACAATGTTGAGTAGTCTTCTCCTGGTCTTCCGTACGTCTTTGGTGATTATATATTTCACATGGTTTGTATATCTCTGTTAACCCCAATATGGTAAATTATCCAATCCTCATCCCTTTCTATTTGGTGAACCATAAGTTTTTTAATGAATCTGTGATTGCCTTTCTCTGTGGAAATATCTTCATTGGTATCAATTTTTATGTAACTCCTAAAAGTGATATGATAGGATATGTGTCTTTTACTTTCTCACTTACTACAGGTGGTGTGATTTCGTCTAGACTCATCTATGGTGCTGCAAATGGCATTGTTTCATTTTTTTCACTGGCGAATATTCCATCTATACATGGAGGAGTTCTTCTTTGTCCACCCATCTGTTGGTGGACTTTTTGGTTACCTCCATATCTTGGCTATTGTAATACTGTGCAATGCAGATTTGCCTGCCTGTGTCTTTCCAATTCTCTCTTCTTAGATTATAGGTCGAGGAGTGGGCCTGCTGGATCATATGGTAGCTCAATGTTTACCTTTTTAAGGCACCTCCATTCTGTTCTCATTCGTGGCCCTTTCCAAGTTACGTCCCCCTTGAAGTTGAGGGTATGCATTTCTCCACATCAGCTTCAGCATTTATTGTTTGTAGTTTTCTTGCTGATGGTTTTTCTGACAAGTGTGAGCTGATACCTCTTTTTGGTTGAATTCGCATGTGCCTCATAATCCGTTGAAACTGAGCTTTAAGGCATATCCTTTTTATTTTTCAAGCTGTGATTACCCCTTAGTTCTTCAAAGTGTTCTCTTAAAGTATGTGTCACATTTTGAAATGTTTTGGCCATTACCTCCCTCAAGACATATTGAGGGCATGTTTCATTTACGGTCCTGCATTACTTCTTCCTATGAAATGACCATTAGCACAGGCCTTAAAGCTGTTTTTGCAGGTAACTGCCAGAGGGTGGCAGCCTTTCTATGTTCCCCACCCTGGTAACTAGGGAAATGCCCTTGCGGCCTGTGGTGTTTCTCGGTTATAAATTAGAGTGGAGTGTGCCCGGACAAACCCACACAAGCTGATGTGTCTTTACTTTTGTTCGATTTTTAAATTTAATTTTTATTTTTCATTGGAGTAATCTTCCACTGTGTACTTGGACCACTTCTACTTTGTGCATTCCTCAGTTGATGGACATTTTCATTGCTTCCACGTGTTGGCTATGGTAAATATTGTTGGAGTGCAGGATTGCCAGCCTGTGACTTTTTTTTTTAATATTTATTTATTTATTTATTTATTTATTTATTTATTTATTTATTTATTTTTGGCTGTGTTGGATCTTCGTTTGTGCGCGAGGGCTTTCTGTAGTCGAGGCGAGCGGGGGCCACTCTTCATCACGGTGCGTGGGTCTCTCACTATCGCGGCCTCTCTTGTTGCCGAGCACAGGCTCCATGCGCGCAGGCTCAGTGGTTGTGGCTCACGGGCCCAGTTGCTCCGCGGCATGTGGGATCTTCCCAGACCGGGGCTCGAACCCGTGTGCCCTGCATTGGCAGGCAGACTCTCAACCACTGCACCACCAGGGAAGCCCCAAGCCTGTGACTTTTTGATTCTCATTTTCTCAGGTGATAGGCCCAGCAGTGGGTGTGATTGATTGACTGGTAGCACCGTGTTACCCTTATCAAAGCACCTTCTTTGTGTTTTCATTAGTGGCTCTTACCACGTCCCCCTTAGAATCGAGGGTACGCATTTCTCCACAATCGCTTCAGCATTTATTGTTTGCAGCATTTATGCTAATGGCCCTTCTGGCTGGTGTGAGCTGATAGGTTTTTGTACTTTGGGTTTTCATGTCTTTGAAAATTCATAAAACTCATCATTTTTCTCTGCCGTTTTCTTTTCTGCTAAAAAAAGGAAACAGTTGGGAGTACAATATAATTCTTGAAATTGTCTTCTTGGAAGCTTGCCCTCTGTTAAATTTTTTGGTCGATTTTCCAGCCCAGAATTTTTTTAGAGAGCAGGTCTCATTTCCCGAACTGCAAGTGTGGTGCATATTTAGTGACCTTTAGTAATGGGTTAAAAGCTGCTGTTGTGGGAAGTGGCCTCAAGCAGGCAGCATTCCTCCATTCCCAAATCTGGGTACTAGGGCAGCAGAGCCTTTCTGGAAGTCGTGTTCCTAGGTTGTAAATTATATTGGAATGTGCATGGAGAAACCCCCATAAGTTTATGTCTCATTATTTCTTCTTGGTTTTAAAAATTTTTTTAATTGGAGTAAAGCTTAGAATATTGTTTGTCCGAGGTGTACACAATCTGGTTCATTTGTACATTATATATGTCTATTCAAGTACAGATCCCCTTCCCATGTAAAATGTTACAGAGGGTTCCGCACACCTCCCTTCTATATGGTAGGTCTTTTTGAGATATGTATATAATAGGTGTTTGTATACATATAGTAACACTAACCTTAATTTATCCACTCCCCCCACCTTTCCTTTTAGATGAGCATAGTTTGTTTTCTAAATCTGTGAGTGTCTTTCTCTTTGGAAATATGTTCATTTGTGTCAGTTATTAGATAACGCCTGTAAGTGATATCATAGAATATAGGTCTTTTGCTTTCGGACTTACCTCATGTTTCGTGATTATCTCCAGACTCATTTGTGGTGCCTCAAAGAACAATGGTTCATTGTTTTCCATGGCTAATATTCCATTGTGTACATGGACCACTTCTTCTTTATCTATTCACCTGTTGTTGGACATTTTGATTCCTTCACTGTCTTGGCTATTGTGAATAAGGCTGCACTGAAGCTTTTGCGGCCTGTGTCTTCTCGATTCTTGTCTTCTCCGGTGAGAGGTCCAATGGTGCGCCTGCTGGATTGAATGGTACCTCCATTTTTACTTTTAAACACAGCTCCTTTCTGTTCTCATTATTGGCCGTTACCCCTTTACGTCTCACCAGCAGGGAGAGGGTACACAGTTCTCTAAAACCCCGTCAGCATTTATTGTTTGTAGACTTTTTGCTGATGGTCAGTCGACTGGTGTAAGTTGAAACTTTTTGTAGATTAGATTTCATGGGTCTAACACTCCCTGAGGTTGAGCTTTTATCCATTTTCCTTTTTTTTAAAAGAGCGTGAGTAAAACGTTAATATTCATACTCTCTTCTGGAAACATTTGCCTGTTTTGAAATTTTTGTCCATTCCCTACTTCAGCACAATTTTTTAGGGCAGGTGTCCTTTACAGCCCTGAGTCCTTGTGAATGTTAAGTGACCCTTAGCTGTGAGTTTAAAGCTGCTCTTGCAGGAAACGGCCACAAGGTGGCATCATTTCTCCTTTACCAAATTTGGTAACTGGGGAAACAGAGCCTTAATGGAAGTGGTGTTCTAGGTTGTAAATTAGAATGGAATGTGCCAGGAAAAAGCCCTTTATGTTTATGTCTCATTACTTGTTGTTCATATTTATAATTTACTTTTTATTTTTTATCCAAGCAAATTTGATTACAATGGTTTGTTTGTTCTAGGTGGGCAAATGTGGTTCTTTCACACATATACGTGTATCTATTCTTCCTCGCATCCTTTTCCCATGTAGGTTATGACACAATGTTGAGTAGTCTTCTCCTGGTCTTCCGTACGTCTTTGGTGATTATATATTTCACATGGTTTGTATATCTCTGTTAACCCCAATATGGTAAATTATCCAATCCTCATCCCTTTCTATTTGGTGAACCATAAGTTTTTTAATGAATCTGTGATTGCCTTTCTCTGTGGAAATATCTTCATTGGTATCAATTTTTATGTAACTCCTAAAAGTGATATGATAGGATATGTGTCTTTTACTTTCTCACTTACTACAGGTGGTGTGATTTCGTCTAGACTCATCTATGGTGCTGCAAATGGCATTGTTTCATTTTTTTCACTGGCGAATATTCCATCTATACATGGAGGAGTTCTTCTTTGTCCACCCATCTGTTGGTGGACTTTTTGGTTACCTCCATATCTTGGCTATTGTAATACTGTGCAATGCAGATTTGCCTGCCTGTGTCTTTCCAATTCTCTCTTCTTAGATTATAGGTCGAGGAGTGGGCCTGCTGGATCATATGGTAGCTCAATGTTTACCTTTTTAAGGCACCTCCATTCTGTTCTCATTCGTGGCCCTTTCCAAGTTACGTCCCCCTTGAAGTTGAGGGTATGCATTTCTCCACATCAGCTTCAGCATTTATTGTTTGTAGTTTTCTTGCTGATGGTTTTTCTGACAAGTGTGAGCTGATACCTCTTTTTGGTTGAATTCGCATGTGCCTCATAATCCGTTGAAACTGAGCTTTAAGGCATATCCTTTTTATTTTTCAAGCTGTGATTACCCCTTAGTTCTTCAAAGTGTTCTCTTAAAGTATGTGTCACATTTTGAAATGTTTTGGCCATTACCTCCCTCAAGACATATTGAGGGCATGTTTCATTTACGGTCCTGCATTACTTCTTCCTATGAAATGACCATTAGCACAGGCCTTAAAGCTGTTTTTGCAGGTAACTGCCAGAGGGTGGCAGCCTTTCTATGTTCCCCACCCTGGTAACTAGGGAAATGCCCTTGCGGCCTGTGGTGTTACTCGGTTATAAATTAGAGTGGAGTGTGCCCGGAGAAACCCACACAAGCTGATGTCTCTTTACTTTTGTTGGATTGTTAAATTTAATTTTTATTTTTCATTGGAGTAATCTTCCACTGTGTACTTGGACCACTTCTACTTTGTGCATTCCTCAGTTGATGGACATTTTCATTGCTTCCAAGTGTTGGCTATGGTAAATATTGTTGGAGTGCAGGATTGCCAGCCTGTGACTTTTTTTTTTAATATTTATTTATTTATTTATTTATTTATTTATTTATTTATTTATTTATTTATTTTTGGCTGTGTTGGATCTTCGTTTGTGCGCGAGGGCTTTCTGTAGTTGAGGCGAGCGGGGGCCACTCTTTATCACGGTGCGTGGGTCTCTCACTATCGCGGCCTCTCTTGTTGCCAAGCACAGGCTCCATGCGCGCAGGCTCAGTGGTTGTGGCTCACGGGCCCAGTTGCTCCGCGGCATGTGGGATCTTCCCAGACCGGGGCTCGAACCCGTGTGCCCTGCATTGGCAGGCAGACTCTCAACCACTGCACCACCAGGGAAGCACCAAGCCTGTGACTTTTTGATTCTCATTTTCTCAGGTGATAGGCCCAGCAGTGGGTGTGATTGATTGACTGGTAGCACCGTGTTACCCTTATCAAAGCACCTTCTTTGTGTTTTCATTAGTGGCTCTTACCACGTCCCCCTTAGAATCGAGGGTACGCATTTCTCCACAATCGCTTCAGCATTTATTGTTTGCAGCATTTATGCTAATGGCCCTTCTGGCTGGTGTGAGCTGATAGGTTTTTGTACTTTGGGTTTTCATGTCTTTGAAAATTCATAAAACTCATCATTTTTCTCTGCCGTTTTCTTTTCTGCTAAAAAACGGAAACAGTTGGGAGTACAATATAATTCTTGAAATTGTCTTCTTGGAAGCTTGCCCTCTGTTACATTTTTTGGTCGATTTTCCAGCCCAGAATTTTTTTAGAGAGCAGGTCTCATTTCCCGAACTGCAAGTGTGGTGCATATTTAGTGACCTTTAGTAATGGGTTAAAAGCTGCTGTTGTGGGAAGTGGCCTCAAGCAGGCAGCATTCCTCCATTCCCAAATCTGGGTACTAGGGCAGCAGAGCCTTTCTGGAAGTCGTGTTCCTAGGTTGTAAATTATATTGGAATGTGCATGGAGAAACCCCCATAAGTTTATGTCTCATTATTTCTTCTTGGTTTTAAAAATTTTTTTAATTGGAGTAAAGCTTAGAATATTGTTTGTCCGAGGTGTACACAATCTGGTTCATTTGTACATTATATATGTCTATTCAAGTACAGATCCCCTTCCCATGTAAAATGTTACAGAGGGTTCCGCACACCTCCCTTCTATATGGTAGGTCTTTTTGAGATATGTATATAATAGGTGTTTGTATACATATAGTAACACTAACCTTAATTTATCCACTCCCCCCACCTTTCCTTTTAGATGAGCATAGTTTGTTTTCTAAATCTGTGAGTGTCTTTCTCTTTGGAAATATGTTCATTTGTGTCAGTTATTAGATAACGCCTGTAAGTGATATCATAGAATATAGGTCTTTTGCTTTCGGACTTACCTCATGTTTCGTGATTATCTCCAGACTCATTTGTGGTGCCTCAAAGAACAATGGTTCATTGTTTTCCATGGCTAATATTCCATTGTGTACATGGACCACTTCTTCTTTATCTATTCACCTGTTGTTGGACATTTTGATTCCTTCACTGTCTTGGCTATTGTGAATAAGGCTGCACTGAAGCTTTTGCGGCCTGTGTCTTCTCGATTCTTGTCTTCTCCGGTGAGAGGTCCAATGGTGCGCCTGCTGGATTGAATGGTACCTCCATTTTTACTTTTAAACACAGCTCCTTTCTGTTCTCATTATTGGCCGTTACCCCTTTACGTCTCACCAGCAGGGAGAGGGTACACAGTTCTCTAAAACCCCGTCAGCATTTATTGTTTGTAGACTTTTTGCTGATGGTCAGTCGACTGGTGTAAGTTGAAACTTTTTGTAGATTAGATTTCATGGGTCTAACACTCCCTGAGGTTGAGCTTTTATCCATTTTCCTTTTTTTTAAAAGAGCGTGAGTAAAACGTTAATATTCATACTCTCTTCTGGAAACATTTGCCTGTTTTGAAATTTTTGTCCATTCCCTACTTCAGCACAATTTTTTAGGGCAGGTGTCCTTTACAGCCGTGAGTCCTTGTGAATGTTAAGTGACCCTTAGCTGTGAGTTTAAAGCTGCTCTTGCAGGAAACGGCCACAAGGTGGCATCATTTCTCCTTTACCAAATTTGGTAACTGGGGAAACAGAGCCTTAATGGAAGTGGTGTTCTAGGTTGTAAATTAGAATGGAATGTGCCAGGAAAAAGCCCTTTATGTTTATGTCTCATTACTTGTTGTTCATATTTATAATTTACTTTTTATTTTTTATCCAAGCAAATTTGATTACAATGGTTTGTTTGTTCTAGGTGGGCAAATGTGGTTCTTTCACACATATACGTGTATCTATTCTTCCTCGCATCCTTTTCCCATGTAGGTTATGACACAATGTTGAGTAGTCTTCTCCTGGTCTTCCGTACGTCTTTGGTGATTATATATTTCACATGGTTTGTATATCTCTGTTAACCCCAATATGGTAAATTATCCAATCCTCATCCCTTTCTATTTGGTGAACCATAAGTTTTTTAATGAATCTGTGATTGCCTTTCTCTGTGGAAATATCTTCATTGGTATCAGTTTTTATGTAACTCCTAAAAGTGATATGATAGGATATGTGTCTTTTACTTTCTCACTTACTACAGGTGGTGTGATTTCGTCTAGACTCATCTATGGTGCTGCAAATGGCATTGTTTCATTTTTTTCACTGGCGAATATTCCATCTATACATGGAGGAGTTCTTCTTTGTCCACCCATCTGTTGGTGGACTTTTTGGTTACCTCCATATCTTGGCTATTGTAATACTGTGCAATGCAGATTTGCCTGCCTGTGTCTTTCCAATTCTCTCTTCTTAGATTATAGGTCGAGGAGTGGGCCTGCTGGATCATATGGTAGCTCAATGTTTACCTTTTTAAGGCACCTCCATTCTGTTCTCATTCGTGGCCCTTTCCAAGTTACGTCCCCCTTGAAGTTGAGGGTATGCATTTCTCCACATCAGCTTCAGCATTTATTGTTTGTAGTTTTCTTGCTGATGGTTTTTCTGACAAGTGTGAGCTGATACCTCTTTTTGGTTGAATTCGCATGTGCCTCATAATCCGTTGAAACTGAGCTTTAAGGCATATCCTTTTTATTTTTCAAGCTGTGATTACCCCTTAGTTCTTCAAAGTGTTCTCTTAAAGTATGTGTCACATTTTGAAATGTTTTGGCCATTACCTCCCTCAAGACATATTGAGGGCATGTTTCATTTACGGT
The DNA here is from genome assembly GCF_965194825.1 of Balaenoptera physalus. Classification (NCBI taxonomy): domain Eukaryota; kingdom Metazoa; phylum Chordata; class Mammalia; order Artiodactyla; family Balaenopteridae; genus Balaenoptera; species Balaenoptera physalus. The sequence goes on from NW_028125832.1 coordinate 100,875, forward strand.
CCTGCATTACTTCTTCCTATGAAATGACCATTAGCACAGGCCTTAAAGCTGTTTTTGCAGGTAACTGCCAGAGGGTGGCAGCCTTTCTATGTTCCCCACCCTGGTAACTAGGGAAATGCCCTTGCGGCCTGTGGTGTTACTCGGTTATAAATTAGAGTGGAGTGTGCCCGGAGAAACCCACACAAGCTGATGTCTCTTTACTTTTGTTGGATTTTTAAATTTAATTTTTATTTTTCATTGGAGTAATCTTCCACTGTGTACTTGGACCACTTCTACTTTGTGCATTCCTCAGTTGATGGACATTTTCATTGCTTCCAAGTGTTGGCTATGGTAAATATTGTTGGAGTGCAGGATTGCCAGCCTGTGACTTTTTTTTTTAATATTTATTTATTTATTTATTTATTTATTTATTTATTTATTTATTTATTTATTTATTTTTGGCTGTGTTGGATCTTCGTTTGTGCGCGAGGGCTTTCTGTAGTTGAGGCGAGCGGGGGCCACTCTTTATCACGGTGCGTGGGTCTCTCACTATCGCGGCCTCTCTTGTTGCCGAGCACAGGCTCCATGCGCGCAGGCTCAGTGGTTGTGGCTCACGGGCCCAGTTGCTCCGCGGCATGTGGGATCTTCCCAGACCGGGGCTCGAACCCGTGTGCCCTGCATTGGCAGGCAGACTCTCAACCACTGCACCACCAGGGAAGCACCAAGCCTGTGACTTTTTGATTCTCATTTTCTCAGGTGATAGGCCCAGCAGTGGGTGTGATTGATTGACTGGTAGCACCGTGTTACCCTTATCAAAGCACCTTCTTTGTGTTTTCATTAGTGGCTCTTACCACGTCCCCCTTAGAATCGAGGGTACGCATTTCTCCACAATCGCTTCAGCATTTATTGTTTGCAGCATTTATGCTAATGGCCCTTCTGGCTGGTGTGAGCTGATAGGTTTTTGTACTTTGGGTTTTCATGTCTTTGAAAATTCATAAAACTCATCATTTTTCTCTGCCGTTTTCTTTTCTGCTAAAAAACGGAAACAGTTGGGAGTACAATATAATTCTTGAAATTGTCTTCTTGGAAGCTTGCCCTCTGTTACATTTTTTGGTCGATTTTCCAGCCCAGAATTTTTTTAGAGAGCAGGTCTCATTTCCCGAACTGCAAGTGTGGTGCATATTTAGTGACCTTTAGTAATGGGTTAAAAGCTGCTGTTGTGGGAAGTGGCCTCAAGCAGGCAGCATTCCTCCATTCCCAAATCTGGGTACTAGGGCAGCAGAGCCTTTCTGGAAGTCGTGTTCCTAGGTTGTAAATTATATTGGAATGTGCATGGAGAAACCCCCATAAGTTTATGTCTCATTATTTCTTCTTGGTTTTAAAAATTTTTTTAATTGGAGTAAAGCTTAGAATATTGTTTGTCCGAGGTGTACACAATCTGGTTCATTTGTACATTATATATGTCTATTCAAGTACAGATCCCCTTCCCATGTAAAATGTTACAGAGGGTTCCGCACACCTCCCTTCTATATGGTAGGTCTTTTTGAGATATGTATATAATAGGTGTTTGTATACATATAGTAACACTAACCTTAATTTATCCACTCCCCCCACCTTTCCTTTTAGATGAGCATAGTTTGTTTTCTAAATCTGTGAGTGTCTTTCTCTTTGGAAATATGTTCATTTGTGTCAGTTATTAGATAACGCCTGTAAGTGATATCATAGAATATAGGTCTTTTGCTTTCGGACTTACCTCATGTTTCGTGATTATCTCCAGACTCATTTGTGGTGCCTCAAAGAACAATGGTTCATTGTTTTCCATGGCTAATATTCCATTGTGTACATGGACCACTTCTTCTTTATCTATTCACCTGTTGTTGGACATTTTGATTCCTTCACTGTCTTGGCTATTGTGAATAAGGCTGCACTGAAGCTTTTGCGGCCTGTGTCTTCTCGATTCTTGTCTTCTCCGGTGAGAGGTCCAATGGTGCGCCTGCTGGATTGAATGGTACCTCCATTTTTACTTTTAAACACAGCTCCTTTCTGTTCTCATTATTGGCCGTTACCCCTTTACGTCTCACCAGCAGGGAGAGGGTACACAGTTCTCTAAAACCCCGTCAGCATTTATTGTTTGTAGACTTTTTGCTGATGGTCAGTCGACTGGTGTAAGTTGAAACTTTTTGTAGATTAGATTTCATGGGTCTAACACTCCCTGAGGTTGAGCTTTTATCCATTTTCCTTTTTTTTAAAAGAGCGTGAGTAAAACGTTAATATTCATACTCTCTTCTGGAAACATTTGCCTGTTTTGAAATTTTTGTCCATTCCCTACTTCAGCACAATTTTTTAGGGCAGGTGTCCTTTACAGCCCTGAGTCCTTGTGAATGTTAAGTGACCCTTAGCTGTGAGTTTAAAGCTGCTCTTGCAGGAAACGGCCACAAGGTGGCATCATTTCTCCTTTACCAAATTTGGTAACTGGGGAAACAGAGCCTTAATGGAAGTGGTGTTCTAGGTTGTAAATTAGAATGGAATGTGCCAGGAAAAAGCCCTTTATGTTTATGTCTCATTACTTGTTGTTCATATTTATAATTTACTTTTTATTTTTTATCCAAGCAAATTTGATTACAATGGTTTGTTTGTTCTAGGTGGGCAAATGTGGTTCTTTCACACATATACGTGTATCTATTCTTCCTCGCATCCTTTTCCCATGTAGGTTATGACACAATGTTGAGTAGTCTTCTCCTGGTCTTCCGTACGTCTTTGGTGATTATATATTTCACATGGTTTGTATATCTCTGTTAACCCCAATATGGTAAATTATCCAATCCTCATCCCTTTCTATTTGGTGAACCATAAGTTTTTTAATGAATCTGTGATTGCCTTTCTCTGTGGAAATATCTTCATTGGTATCAATTTTTATGTAACTCCTAAAAGTGATATGATAGGATATGTGTCTTTTACTTTCTCACTTACTACAGGTGGTGTGATTTCGTCTAGACTCATCTATGGTGCTGCAAATGGCATTGTTTCATTTTTTTCACTGGCGAATATTCCATCTATACATGGAGGAGTTCTTCTTTGTCCACCCATCTGTTGGTGGACTTTTTGGTTACCTCCATATCTTGGCTATTGTAATACTGAGCAATGCAGATTAGCCTGCCAGTGTCTTTCCAATTCTCTCTTCTTAGATTATAGGTCGAGGAGTGGGCCTGCTGGATCATATGGTAGCTCAATGTTTACCTTTTTAAGGCACCTCCATTCTGTTCTCATTCGTGGCCCTTTCCAAGTTACGTGCCCCTTGGAGTTGAGGGTATGCATTTCTCCACAACAGCTTCAGCATTTATTGTTTGTAGTTTTCTTGCTGATGGTTTTTCTGACAAGTGTGAGCTGATACCTCTTTTTGGTTGAATTCGCATGTGCCTCATAATCCGTTGAAACTGAGCTTTAAGGCATATCCTTTTTATTTTTCAAGCTGTGATTACCCCTTAGTTCTTCAAAGTGTTCTCTTAAAGTATGTGTCACATTTTGAAATGTTTTGGCCATTACCTCCCTCAAGACATATTGAGGGCATGTTTCATTTACAGTCCTGCATTACTTCTTCCTATGAAATGACCATTAGCACAGGCCTTAAAGCTGTTTTTGCAGGTAACTGCCAGAGGGTGGCAGCCTTTCTATGTTCCCCACCCTGGTAACTAGGGAAATGCCCTTGCGGCCTGTGGTGTTTCTCAGTTATAAATTAGAGTGGAGTGTGCCCGGACAAACCCACACAAGCTGATGTGTCTTTACTTTTGTTCAATTTTTAAATTTAATTTTTATTTTTTATTGGAGTAATTTTCCACTGTGTACTTGGACCACTTCTACTTTGTGCATTCCTCAGTTGATGGACATTTTCATTGCTTCCAAGTGTTGGCTATGGTAAATATTGTTGGAGTGCAGGATTGCCAGCCTGTGACTTTTTTTTTTAATATTTATTTATTTATTTATTTATTTATTTATTTTTGGCTGTGTTGGATCTTCGTTTGTGCGCGAGGGCTTTCTGTAGTTGCGGCGAGCGGGGGCCACTCTTCATCGCGGTGCGTGGGTCTCTCACTATCGCGGCCTCTCTTGTTGCGGAGCACAGGCTCCATGCGCGCAGGCTCAGTGGTTGTGGCTCACTGGCCCAGTTGCTCCGCGGCATGTGGGATCTTCCCAGACCGGGGCTCGAACCCGTGTGCCCTGCATTGGCAGGCAGACTCTCAACCACTGCACCACCAGGGAAGCCCCAAGCCTGTGACTTTTTGATTCTCATTTTCTCAGGTGATAGGCCCAGCAGTGGGTGTGATTGATTGACTGGTAGCACCGTGTTACCCTTATCAAAGCACCTTCTTTGTGTTTTCATTAGTGGCTCTTACCACGTCCCCCTTAGAATCGAGGGTACGCATTTCTCCACAATCGCTTCAGCATTTATTGTTTGCAGCATTTATGCTAATGGCCCTTCTGGCTGGTGTGAGCTGATAGGTTTTTGTACTTTGGGTTTTCATGTCTTTGAAAATTCATAAAACTCATCATTTTTCTCTGCCGTTTTCTTTTCTGCTAAAAAAAGGAAACAGTTGGGAGTACAATATAATTCTTGAAATTGTCTTCTTGGAAGCTTGCCCTCTGTTAAATTTTTTGGTCGATTTTCCAGCCCAGAATTTTTTTAGAGAGCAGGTCTCATTTCCCGAACTGCAAGTGTGGTGCATATTTAGTGACCTTTAGTAATGGGTTAAAAGCTGCTGTTGTGGGAAGTGGCCTCAAGCAGGCAGCATTCCTCCATTCCCAAATCTGGGTACTAGGGCAGCAGAGCCTTTCTGGAAGTCGTGTTCCTAGGTTGTAAATTATATTGGAATGTGCATGGAGAAACCCCCATAAGTTTATGTCTCATTATTTCTTCTTGGTTTTAAAAATTTTTTTAATTGGAGTAAAGCTTAGAATATTGTTTGTCCGAGGTGTACACAATCTGGTTCATTTGTACATTATATATGTCTATTCAAGTACAGATCCCCTTCCCATGTAAAATGTTACAGAGGGTTCCGCACACCTCCCTTCTATATGGTAGGTCTTTTTGAGGTATGTATATAATAGGTGTTTGTATATATATAGTAACACTAACCTTAATTTATCCACTCCCCCCACCTTTCCTTTTAGATGAGCATAGTTTGTTTTCTAAATCTGTGAGTGTCTTTCTCTTTGGAAATATGTTCATTTGTGTCAGTTATTAGATAACGCCTGTAAGTGATATCATAGAATATAGGTCTTTTGCTTTCGGACTTACCTCATGTTTCGTGATTATCTCCAGACTCATTTGTGGTGCCTCAAAGAACAATGGTTCATTGTTTTCCATGGCTAATATTCCATTGTGTACATGGACCACTTCTTCTTTATCTATTCACCTGTTGTTGGACATTTTGATTCCTTCACTGTCTTGGCTATTGTGAATAAGGCTGCACTGAAGCTTTTGCGGCCTGTGTCTTCTCGATTCTTGTCTTCTCCGGTGAGAGGTCCAATGGTGCGCCTGCTGGATTGAATGGTACCTCCATTTTTACTTTTAAACACAGCTCCTTTCTGTTCTCATTATTGGCCGTTACCCCTTTACGTCTCACCAGCAGGGAGAGGGTACACAGTTCTCTAAAACCCCGTCAGCATTTATTGTTTGTAGACTTTTTGCTGATGGTCAGTCGACTGGTGTAAGTTGAAACTTTTTGTAGATTAGATTTCATGGGTCTAACACTCCCTGAGGTTGAGCTTTTATCCATTTTCCTTTTTTTTAAAAGAGCGTGAGTAAAACGTTAATATTCATACTCTCTTCTGGAAACATTTGCCTGTTTTGAAATTTTTGTCCATTCCCTACTTCAGCACAATTTTTTAGGGCAGGTGTCCTTTACAGCCCTGAGTCCTTGTGAATGTTAAGTGACCCTTAGCTGTGAGTTTAAAGCTGCTCTTGCAGGAAACGGCCACAAGGTGGCATCATTTCTCCTTTACCAAATTTGGTAACTGGGGAAACAGAGCCTTAATGGAAGTGGTGTTCTAGGTTGTAAATTAGAATGGAATGTGCCAGGAAAAAGCCCTTTATGTTTATGTCTCATTACTTGTTGTTCATATTTATAATTTACTTTTTATTTTTTATCCAAGCAAATTTGATTACAATGGTTTGTTTGTTCTAGGTGGGCAAATGTGGTTCTTTCACACATATACGTGTATCTATTCTTCCTCGCATCCTTTTCCCATGTAGGTTATGACACAATGTTGAGTAGTCTTCTCCTGGTCTTCCGTACGTCTTTGGTGATTATATATTTCACATGGTTTGTATATCTCTGTTAACCCCAATATGGTAAATTATCCAATCCTCATCCCTTTCTATTTGGTGAACCATAAGTTTTTTAATGAATCTGTGATTGCCTTTCTCTGTGGAAATATCTTCATTGGTATCAATTTTTATGTAACTCCTAAAAGTGATATGATAGGATATGTGTCTTTTACTTTCTCACTTACTACAGGTGGTGTGATTTCGTCTAGACTCATCTATGGTGCTGCAAATGGCATTGTTTCATTTTTTTCACTGGCGAATATTCCATCTATACATGGAGGAGTTCTTCTTTGTCCACCCATCTGTTGGTGGACTTTTTGGTTACCTCCATATCTTGGCTATTGTAATACTGTGCAATGCAGATTTGCCTGCCTGTGTCTTTCCAATTCTCTCTTCTTAGATTATAGGTCGAGGAGTGGGCCTGCTGGATCATATGGTAGCTCAAAGTTTACCTTTTTAAGGCACCTCCATGCTGTTCTCATTCGTGGCCCTTTCCAAGTTACGTCCCCCTTGAAGTTGAGGGTATGCATTTCTCCACATCAGCTTCAGCATTTATTGTTTGTAGTTTTCTTGCTGATGGTTTTTCTGACAAGTGTGAGCTGATACCTCTTTTTGGTTGAATTCGCATGTGCCTCATAATCCGTTGAAACTGAGCTTTAAGGCATATCCTTTTTATTTTTCAAGCTGTGATTACCCCTTAGTTCTTCAAAGTGTTCTCTTAAAGTATGTGTCACATTTTGAAATGTTTTGGCCATTACCTCCCTCAAGACATATTGAGGGCATGTTTCATTTACGGTCCTGCATTACTTCTTCCTATGAAATGACCATTAGCACAGGCCTTAAAGCTGTTTTTGCAGGTAACTGCCAGAGGGTGGCAGCCTTTCTATGTTCCCCACCCTGGTAACTAGGGAAATGCCCTTGCGGCCTGTGGTGTTACTCGGTTATAAATTAGAGTGGAGTGTGCCCGGAGAAACCCACACAAGCTGATGTCTCTTTACTTTTGTTGGATTTTTAAATTTAATTTTTATTTTTCATTGGAGTAATCTTCCACTGTGTACTTGGACCACTTCTACTTTGTGCATTCCTCAGTTGATGGACATTTTCATTGCTTCCAAGTGTTGGCTATGGTAAATATTGTTGGAGTGCAGGATTGCCAGCCTGTGACTTTTTTTTTAATATTTATTTATTTATTTATTTATTTATTTATTTATTTATTTATTTATTTTTGGCTGTGTTGGATCTTCGTTTGTGCGCGAGGGCTTTCTGTAGTTGAGGCGAGCGGGGGCCACTCTTCATCGCGGTGCGTGGGTCTCTCACTATCGCGGCCTCTCTTGTTGCGGAGCACAGGCCTCATGCGCGCAGGCTCAGTGGTTGTGGCTCACGGGCCCAGTTGCTCCGCGGCATGTGGGATCTTCCCAGACCGGGGCTCGAACCCGTGTGCCCTGCATTGGCAGGCAGACTCTCAACCACTGCACCACCAGGGAAGCCCCAAGCCTGTGACTTTTTGATTCTCATTTTCTCAGGTGATAGGCCCAGCAGTGGGTGTGATTGATTGACTGGTAGCACCGTGTTACCCTTATCAAAGCACCTTCTTTGTGTTTTCATTAGTGGCTCTTACCACGTCCCCCTTAGAATCGAGGGCACGCATTTCTCCACAATCGCTTCAGCATTTATTGTTTGCAGCATTTATGCTAATGGCCCTTCTGGCTGGTGTGAGCTGATAGGTTTTTGTACTTTGTGTTTTCATGTCTTTGAAAATTCATAAAACTCATCATTTTTCTCTGCCGTTTTCTTTTCTGCTAAAAAAAGGAAACAGTTGGGAGTACAATATAATTCTTGAAATTGTCTTCTTGGAAGCTTGCCCTCTGTTACATTTTTTGGTCGATTTTCCAGCCCAGAATTTTTTTAGAGAGCAGGTCTCATTTCCCGAACTGCAAGTGTGGTGCATATTTAGTGACCTTTAGTAATGGGTTAAAAGCTGCTGTTGTGGGAAGTGGCCTCAAGCAGGCAGCATTCCTCCATTCCCAAATCTGGGTACTAGGGCAGCAGAGCCTTTCTGGAAGTCGTGTTCCTAGGTTGTAAATTATATTGGAATGTGCATGGAGAAACCCCCATAAGTTTATGTCTCATTATTTCTTCTTGGTTTTAAAAATTTTTTTAATTGGAGTAAAGCTTAGAATATTGTTTGTCCGAGGTGTACACAATCTGGTTCATTTGTACATTATATATGTCTATTCAAGTACAGATCCCCTTCCCATGTAAAATGTTACAGAGGGTTCCGCACACCTCCCTTCTATATGGTAGGTCTTTTTGAGGTATGTATATAATATGTGTTTGTATACATATAGTAACACTAACCTTAATTTATCCACTCCCCCCACCTTTCCTTTTAGATGAGCATAGTTTGTTTTCTAAATCTGTGAGTGTCTTTCTCTTTGGAAATATGTTCATTTGTGTCAGTTATTAGATAACGCCTGTAAGTGATATCATAGAATATAGGTCTTTTGCTTTCGGACTTACCTCATGTTTCGTGATTATCTCCAGACTCATTTGTGGTGCCTCAAAGAACAATGGTTCATTGTTTTCCATGGCTAATATTCCATTGTGTACATGGACCACTTCTTCTTTATCTATTCACCTGTTGTTGGACATTTTGATTCCTTCACTGTCTTGGCTATTGTGAATAAGGCTGCACTGAAGCTTTTGCGGCCTGTGTCTTCTCGATTCTTGTCTTCTCCGGTGAGAGGTCCAATGGTGCGCCTGCTGGATTGAATGGTACCTCCATTTTTACTTTTAAACACAGCTCCTTTCTGTTCTCATTATTGGCCGTTACCCCTTTACGTCTCACCAGCAGGGAGAGGGTACACAGTTCTCTAAAACCCCGTCAGCATTTATTGTTTGTAGACTTTTTGCTGATGGTCAGTCGACTGGTGTAAGTTGAAACTTTTTGTAGATTAGATTTCATGGGTCTAACACTCCCTGAGGTTGAGCTTTTATCCATTTTCCTTTTTTTTAAAAGAGCGTGAGTAAAACGTTAATATTCATACTCTCTTCTGGAAACATTTGCCTGTTTTGAAATTTTTGTCCATTCCCTACTTCAGCACAATTTTTTAGGGCAGGTGTCCTTTACAGCCCTGAGTCCTTGTGAATGTTAAGTGACCCTTAGCTGTGAGTTTAAAGCTGCTCTTGCAGGAAACGGCCACAAGGTGGCATCATTTCTCCTTTACCAAATTTGGTAACTGGGGAAACAGAGCCTTAATGGAAGTGGTGTTCTAGGTTGTAAATTAGAATGGAATGTGCCAGGAAAAAGCCCTTTATGTTTATGTCTCATTACTTGTTGTTCATATTTATAATTTACTTTTTATTTTTTATCCAAGCAAATTTGATTACAATGGTTTGTTTGTTCTAGGTGGGCAAATGTGGTTCTTTCACACATATACGTGTATCTATTCTTCCTCGCATCCTTTTCCCATGTAGGTTATGACACAATGTTGAGTAGTCTTCTCCTGGTCTTCCGTACGTCTTTGGTGATTATATATTTCACATGGTTTGTATATCTCTGTTAACCCCAATATGGTAAATTATCCAATCCTCATCCCTTTCTATTTGGTGAACCATAAGTTTTTTAATGAATCTGTGATTGCCTTTCTCTGTGGAAATATCTTCATTGGTATCAATTTTTATGTAACTCCTAAAAGTGATATGATAGGATATGTGTCTTTTACTTTCTCACTTACTACAGGTGGTGTGATTTCGTCTAGACTCATCTATGGTGCTGCAAATGGCATTGTTTCATTTTTTTCACTGGCGAATATTCCATCTATACATGGAGGAGTTCTTCTTTGTCCACCCATCTGTTGGTGGACTTTTTGGTTACCTCCATATCTTGGCTATTGTAATACTGTGCAATGCAGATTTGCCTGCCTGTGTCTTTCCAATTCTCTCTTCTTAGATTATAGGTCGAGGAGTGGGCCTGCTGGATCATATGGTAGCTCAATGTTTACCTTTTTAAGGCACCTCCATTCTGTTCTCATTCGTGGCCCTTTCCAAGTTACGTCCCCCTTGAAGTTGAGGGTATGCATTTCTCCACATCAGCTTCAGCATTTATTGTTTGTAGTTTTCTTGCTGATGGTTTTTCTGACAAGTGTGAGCTGATACCTCTTTTTGGTTGAATTCGCATGTGCCTCATAATCCGTTGAAACTGAGCTTTAAGGCATATCCTTTTTATTTTTCAAGCTGTGATTACCCCTTAGTTCTTCAAAGTGTTCTCTTAAAGTATGTGTCACATTTTGAAATGTTTTGGCCATTACCTCCCTCAAGACATATTGAGGGCATGTTTCATTTACGGTCCTGCATTACTTCTTCCTATGAAATGACCATTAGCACAGGCCTTAAAGCTGTTTTTGCAGGTAACTGCCAGAGGGTGGCAGCCTTTCTATGTTCCCCACCCTGGTAACTAGGGAAATGCCCTTGCGGCCTGTGGTGTTTCTCGGTTATAAATTAGAGTGGAGTGTGCCCGGACAAACCCACACAAGCTGATGTGTCTTTACTTTTGTTCGATTTTTAAATTTAATTTTTATTTTTTATTGGAGTAATCTTCCACTGTGTACTTGGACCACTTCTACTTTGTGCATTCCTCAGTTGATGGACATTTTCATTGCTTCCAAGTGTTGGCTATGGTAAATATTGTTGGAGTGCAGGATTGCCAGCCTGTGACTTTTTTTTTAATATTTATTTATTTATTTATTTATTTATTTATTTATTTATTTATTTTTGGCTGTGTTGGATCTTCGTTTGTGCGCGAGGGCTTTCTGTAGTTGAGGCGAGCAGGGGCCACTCTTCATCGCGGTGCGTGGGTCTCTCACTATCGCGGCCTCTCTTGTTGCGGAGCACAGGCCTCATGCGCGCAGGCTCAGTGGTTGTGGCTCACGGGCCCAGTTGCTCCGCGGCATGTGGGATCTTCCCAGACCGGGGCTCGAACCCGTGTGCCCTGCATTGGCAGGCAGACTCTCAACCACTGCACCACCAGGGAAGCCCCAAGCCTGTGACTTTTTGATTCTCATTTTCTCAGGTGATAGGCCCAGCAGTGGGTGTGATTGATTGACTGGTAGCACCGTGTTACCCTTATCAAAGCACCTTCTTTGTGTTTTCATTAGTGGCTCTTACCACGTCCCCCTTAGAATCGAGGGCACGCATTTCTCCACAATCGCTTCAGCATTTATTGTTTGCAGCATTTATGCTAATGGCCCTTCTGGCTGGTGTGAGCTGATAGGTTTATGTACTTTGGGTTTTCATGTCTTTGAAAATTCATAAAACTCCTCATTTTTCTCTGCCGTTTTCTTTTCTGCTAAAAAAAGGAAACAGTTGGGAGTACAATATAATTCTTGAAATTGTCTTCTTGGAAGCTTGCCCTCTGTTACATTTTTTGGTCGATTTTCCACCTCAGACTTTTTTTAGAGAGCAGGTGTCATTTACCGAACTGCAAGTTTGGTGAATATTTAGTGACCTTTAGCAATGGTTTTAAAGCTCCTGTTGTGGGAAGTGGCCTCACGCAGGCAGCATTCCTCCATTCACAAATCTGTGTACTAGGGCAGCAGAGCCTTTCTGGAAGTCATGTTCCTAGGTTGTAAATTACATTGGAATGTGCATGGAGAAACCCCCATAAGTTTATGTCTCATTATTTCTTCTTGGTTTAATTTTTTTTTTAATTGGGGTAAAGCTTAGAATATTGTTTGTCCTAGGTGTACACAATCTGGTTCATTTGTACATTATATATATCTATTCAACTACAGATCCTCTTCCCATGTAAAATGTTACAGAAGGTTCCGCAGACTTTCCTTGTTATATGGTCGGTCTTTTTGAGATATATATATATAATATGTGTTTGTATACATATAGTAACACTAATCTTAATTTATCCATCCCCCCCACCTTTCATTTTAGACGAGCATAGTTTGTTTTCTAAATCTGTGAGTGTCTTTCTCTGTGGAAATATGTTCATTTGTGTCAGTTATTAGTTAACGCCTATAAGTGATATCATAGAATACAGGTCTTTTGCTTTCCAACTTACCTCATCTTTCATGATTATCTGCAGACTCATTTGTGGTGCCTCAAAGAGCAATGGTTCATTGTCTTCCATTGCTAATATTCCATTGTGTACATGGACCACTTCTTCATTATCCATTCACCTGTTGTTGGACATTTTGATTCCTTCACTGTCTTGGCTATTGTGAAGAAGGCTGCACTGCATCTTTTGCAGCCTGTGTCTTCTCGATTCTTGTCTTCACAGGTTAGAGGTCCAATTGTGCGCCTGGGGATTGAATGGTACCTCCATTTTTACTTTTAAACACAGCTCCTTTCTGTTCTCCTTATTGGCTGTTACCCCTTTATGTCTCACCAGAAGGTAGAGGGTACACAGTTCTCTAAATCCCCTTCAGCATTTATTGTTTGTAGACTTTTTGCTGATGGTCAGTCGACTGGTGTAAGTTGAAACTTTTTGTAGATTAGATTGCATGGGTCTAACACACCTTGAGGTTGAGCTTTTATCCATTTTCCTTTTTTTTTTAGAGAGAGTGAGTAAAACATAAATCTTCATGCTCTCTTTTTGAAACATTTGCCTGTTTTGAATTTTTTTGTCCATTCACTACTTCAGCACAATTTTTTAGGGGAGGTGTCCTTTACAGCCCTGAGTCCTTGTGAATGTTAAGTAACCATTAGCTGTGAGTTTAAAGCTTCTCTTGCAGGAATCCGCCACAAGGTGTCAGCATTTCTTCTTTACCTAATTTGGTAACTGGGGAAACAGAGGCTTAACAGAAGTGGTGTTGTACGTTGTAAATTAGAATGGAATGTGCCAGGAAAAAGCCCTTAAAGTTTATGTCTCATTACTTCTTGTTCATATTTATAATTTTCTTTTTATTTTTTATCCCAGCTGATTTGATTACATTGGTTTTTTTGCTCTTGGTGTGCAATATGTGGGTCTTTCACACATATACGTGTATGTTTTCTTCCTTGCATCCTTTTCCCATGTAGGTTATGAAACAATGTTGAGTAGTCTTCTCCTGGTCTTCCATACGTCTTTGGTGGTTATATATTTCACATGGTTTGTATATCTCTGTTAACCCCAATATGGTAATGTATCCAATCCTCATCCCTTTCTATTTGGTGAACCATAAGTTTTTTAATGAATCTGTGATTGCCTTTCTCTGTGGAAATATCTTCATTGGTATCAATTTTTAAGTAACTCCTGAAAGTGATATCATAGGATATATGTATTTTGCTTTCTCACTGACTACATGTCACGTGATTACGTCTAGACTCATCTACGGCGCTGCAAAAGGCATTGTTTCATTTTTTTCACTAGCGAATATTCCAGTTGTACATGGAGGAGTTCTTCTTTGTCCACCCATCTGTTGGTGGACTTTTTGGTTACTTCCATATCTTGGCTATTGTAATACTGTGCCATGCAGATTTGCCTCCCTGTGTCTTTCCAATTCTCTCTTCTTAGATTATAGGTGGAGGAGTGGGCCTGCTGGATCATATGGTAGCTCAGTGTTAATGTTTTTAAATCACCTCCATTCTGTTCTAGTTCGTGGTCGGTTCCAACTTACGTCCCACTTGAAGTTGAGGGTATGCATTTCTCCACAACACCTTCAGCATTTATTGTTTGTAGTTTTCTTGCTGATGGTTATTCTGACAAGTGTGAGCTGATAAATCTTTGTGGTTGAATTCGCACGTGCCTCATAATCCGTTGAAATTGAGCTTTAAGGCATATCCTTTTTATTTTTCAAGCTGTGATTACCCCTTAGTTCTTCAAAGTGTTCTCTTAAAGTATGTGTGACATTTTGAAATGTTTTGGCCATTACTTCCCTGAAGACATTTTGAGGGCAGGTTTCATTTACAGTTCTGCAGTACTTGTTCCTACGAAATGACCATTAGCACAAGCTTTAAAACTGCTTTTGCAGGTAACTGCCAGAGGGCGGTAGCCTTTCTATATTCCCCACCCTGGTAACTAGGGAAAAGCCCTTGCGGCCTGTGGTGTTTCTCGTTCATAAATTAGAGTGGAGTGTGCCCGGACAAACACACACAAGCTGATGTCTCCTTACTTTTGTTGGATTTTTAAATTTAATTTTTATTTTTTATTGGAGTAATTTTCCACTGTGTACGTGGACCACTTCTTCTTTGTGCATTCCTCGGTTAATGGACATTTTCATTGCTTCCAAGTGTTGGCTATGGTAAATATTGTTGGAGTGCAGGATTGCCAGCCTGTGACTTTTTGATTCTCATTTTCTCAGGTGATAGGCCCAGCAGTGTGTGTGATTGACTGACTGGTAGCACCGTTTTTCCCTTTTCAAAGCACCTTCTTTGTGTTTTCATTAGTGGCACTTACCTCGTCCCCCTTAGAATCGTGGGTACGCATTTCTCCTCAATCGCTTCAGCATTTATTATTTGCAGCATTTATGCTAATGGCCCTACTGGCTGCTGTGAGCTGATAGGGTTTTGTAATATGGGTTTGCATGTCTTTGAAAATTCGTAAAACTCATCATTTTTCTCCGCCGTTTTCTTTTCTGTTAAAAAAAGGAAACAATTAGGAGTACAATATAACTCTTGAAATTGTCTTCTTGGAAGGTTGCTCTCTTTTGAATGTTTTGGTCGATTTTCCACCGCAGAGTTTTTTTTGAGAGCAGGTCTCATTTCCCGAACTGCAAGTTTGGTGCATATTTAGTGACCTTTAGCAATGGGTTTAAGGCTGCTGTTGTGGGAAGCGGCCTCAAGGAGGCAGCATTTCTCCATTCGCAAATCTGCGTAGTAGGGCACCAGAACCTTTCTGGAAGTCGTGTTCCTAGGTTGTAAATTACATTGGAATGTGCGTGGAGAAACCCCCATAAGTTTATGTCTCATTATTTCTTCTTGGTTTTTAAAAGTGTTTTAATTGGGGTAAATCTTAGAATATTGTTAGTTCTAGGTGTACGCAATCTGGTTCATTTGTACATTATATATGTCTATTCAAGTACAGATCCTCTGCCCATGTAAAATATTACAGAGTGTTCCACAGACCTCCCTTGCTATATGGTCTGTCTTTTTCAGATATGTATAAAATATGTGTTTGTATAAATATAGTAACACTAATCTTAATTTATCCATACCCCACACCTTTCCTTTTAGATGAGCATAGTTTGTTTTTTAAGTCTGTGAGTGTCTTTCTCTGTGGAAATATGTTCATTTGTGTCAGTTATTAGATAACGCCTATAAGTGACATCATAGAATATAGGTGTTTTGCTTTCGGACTTACCTCATATTTCGTGATTATCTCTAGACTCATTTGTGGTGCCTCCGAGAGCAATGGTTCGTTGTCTTCCATGGCTAATATTCCATTGTGTACATGGACCACTTATTCTTTATCCATTCACCTGTTGTTGGACACTTTGATTGCTTCACTGTCTTGGCTATTGTGAATAAGGCTGCCCTGCAGCTTTTGTGGCCTGTGTCTTCTCGATACTTGTCTTCTCAGGTGAGAGGTCCAGTGATGCGCCTGCTGGATTGAATGGTACCTCTATTTTTACTTTTATACACAGCTCCTTTCTCTTCTCATTATTGGCTCTTACCCCTTTACGTCTCACCAGCAGGTAGAGGGTACACAGTTTTCTAAAACCCCTTCAGCATTTATTGTTTGTAGACTTTTTGCTGATGGTCAGTCGACTGGTGTAAGTTGAAACTTTTTGTAGATTAGATTGCATGGGTCTAACACTCCCTGAGGTTGAGCTTTTATCCATTTTCCTTTTTTTAAAAGAAGAGTGTAAGTAAAACTTAACTCTTCATAGTCTGTTCTTGAAACATTTGCCTGTTTTGAATTTTTTTGTCCATTCCCTACTTCAGCACAAATTTTTAGGGCAAGTGTCCTTTACAGCCCTGAGTCCTTGTGAATGTTAAGTGACCATTAGCTGTGGGTTAAAAGCTGCTCTTGCTGGAAACGGCCACAAGGCGGCAGCATTTCTCCTTTACCAGTCTGGTTACTAGGGCAACAGAGCCTTACTGGAAGTGGTGTTCTAGGTTGTAAATTAGAATGGAATGTGCCAGGAAAAAGACCCTGAAATTTATGTCTCATTACTTCTTGTTCATTATTGTAATTTTTAGAATATTGTTTTTCCTAGGTGTACACGTTCTGTTTCAATTGTACATTACATATATTTCTTCATGTACAGATCACCTTCTCATGTAAATTATATAGAGTGTTCCATAGACCTCCATTTCTATATGGTCGGTCTTTTCGATATATGTATTTAATATGTATTTCTATACGTATGCTCACTGTTATATTAAACATAAGCATAGTTTGTCTTCTAACTCTGTGAGTGTCTTTCTCTGTGGAAATATGTTCATTTGTGTCAGTTGTTAGATAATACCTATAAGTAATATCATAGTATATTTTTCTTTTGCTTTCCGAATTACCTCATGTTCTGTGATTATGTCTAGGCTCATCTACGGTGCTGCAAAGAGCAGTGTTTTATTGTTTCCCATGGCAAATATTCCATTGTGTACCCCGACCACTTCTTCTTTGTCTATTCATGTTGATGGGCATTTTGGTTGCTTCCTTGTCTTGCCTATTGTGAATACTGCTGCAGTGCAACTTTTGCAGCCTGTGTCTTCTCGATTCTGCTCTTCTCTGGTTATAGGCCCAGCTCTGGTCCTGCTGGATCAAATGGTGGCTAAATTTTTAGTTTTAAACGCAGCTCCTTTCTCTTCTCATTATTGGCTCTTACCACTTTACATCTCACCAGCCGCTACAGGGCACAGAGTTGGCTAAAACCCCTTCAGCATTTATTGTTCGTAGACGTTTTGCTAATGTTTATTTGACTGGTGCGAGTTGAAACTTTTTGTAGATTTGAATTGCATTAGTCTAATAATTCTTTATGTTTAGTTTATATCTATTTTCCTTTTTTAAAAAAAGTGAGTAAAACTTACCCCTTAAAAAAAAGTGAATAAAACTTACCAATGATCTTTTTGAAAAATTTGCTGTGTGTTGAGTTTTTTGCCCATTCCCTGCCCCAGGACATTTTTTGAGGACAGGTGTCCTTTACAGCCCTGAGTCCTTGTGAATATTAACTGACCATTAGCTGTGGGGTTAAAGCTGGTCTTGCATTAAATGGCCACAAGGAGGCAGCATTTCCAACTCTTGGCACTTGGGCAACAGAGCCTTCCTGGAAATCGTGTTAGTAGGCTGAAAATTAGAGTGGAATGTGCCAAGACAACACCCAACAGCTTATATCTCCTTACTTTCTGTTTGATTTTTAAATTTATTTTTTATTAGAGCAAATTTGATTAAAATGTTGTGTTTCTTCTAGGTGTACAGAATCTGGTTCATTATATATATGTATCTATAGATCTTTGGATCCTATCCCACGTAGGTTATTACAGAGTGTTCAGTAGACCTCTGTAGGTATAGCCTAGGTTTTGGTGATTTATATTTTTCATGTGTATTAGTATAGGTCTGTCATCCAGCATATCCTAATTTATACATGCCTCACACATTTCCATTTGGTTAAATATAATTTTGTTTTCTTCATCCATTAGGGCCCTTGTCTTGGAAATAAGTTCATGTGTATCAATTTTTAGGTAAAACCTAAAAGTGATATCATAGGATATTTGTCTTTCAGTTTCTTCGTTACTTCAAGTTGTGTGATTATCTCTAGGTCTTTCTATGGTGTTGCAAACATCACTGTTTCACTCTTTTCCATGGCTAATATTCCACTGTGTACAATGAAAACTTCTTCTTTGTGCATTCATCTGTTGAAGAACATTTTGGTTCTTTCCAACTTTTGGCTATGGTAAATATTGCTGCAGTGCAGGATTGCCAGCCTGTGTCTTTTTGATTCTGGTCTTCTAAGGCGATAGTCCCAGCAGTGGGCTTTCCAGATCATATAGTAGCTCAATGTTTACCTTTAAACACACCTCCATTATGTTCTCACTACTGACTGTTACCAGTTTACATCCAATAGGCTGCTAGAGGGTACACAGTTCTCTTATACCCGTTCAGCATTTATCGTTTGTAGATTTTTTGGTGATGATCATTCTGACTGTTGTGAGGTAAATGTTTTTGTAGATTGGATTAGCATGTTTTATTAATTCAAGATGTTGAGCATTTTTCCATGCCCACTGCAGGGTCTATCACCTGAGAAGATGAGGATCAAAAAGACAGGAGTTGGCAATACTGCCCTCCAGCAACATTTACCATAGCCAATATTTGGAAGCAATGAATACGTGCATCACCAGAGGAATGCACAAAAAAGATGGGCTCCATGTACACAATGGAATATTACTACAATAAAAAAAATTAAATTTAAAAAACAAACAAAAGGAAGGAGACATCAGCTTTTGTGGGTTTATCGGGGCACATTCCATGCTAATTTATAACCCAGGACCACCACTGGCCAGAAGGACTGTTTCCCTAGTTACCAGAGTGCGGAACGTTGAAAGGCTGCCACCCTCAGGCAGTTACCTGCAAAAGCAGGTTTAAAGCCTGAGCTAATGGTCACTTCATATGAACAAGTACTGCAGGGCTGTAAATGAAACCTGCCCTCAAAATGTCTTGAGGGAGATAATGGCCAAAATATTTCAAATGGTGACACATACTTTAAGAAAACACTTTGAAGAAATAAGCTCTAATCACAGCTGGAAAAATAAAAAGGACATGTCTTAAAGCTCAATTTCTACGCATTATGAGACACATGCAAATTCAACCACAAAGAGGTATCAACTCACACCACTCAGAATAATCATCAGCAAAAACTACAAAGAATAAATCCTGAAGGTGCTGGGAAGAAATACAAGCCCTCCACTTTAAGTGGGACGTAACCTGGAAAGAGCCACTAAGGAGAACAGAACAGAGGTGCCTTTAAAAGGTAAACATTGAGCTACCATATGATCCAGCAGACCTATTCCTGGACCTATAAACTAAGAAGACAGAATTGGAAGGACACAGGCACACAAATCTGCATTGCATAGTATTACAATAGCCAAGATATGGAAGTAACCAAAAAGTCCACCGACAGATGGGTGGACAAAGAAGGACTGCTACCTGTACAGATGGAATATGAGCTAGTGAAAAAATGAAACAATGCCATTTGCAGCACCATAGATGAGTCTAGAAGTAATCACGCAACTTGGAGTAAGTGAGAAAGCGAAAGACACATATCCTATCATATCACATATAGGGGTTACCGAAAAAATGATACACACGAAGATATTTCCACAGACAAACACTATCATAGATTCATTAAAAAAACTTATGGTTCACCAAATGGAAAGGTGTGAGGATTGGATACATTACCATATTGAGGTTAACAGAGACATACAAAGACATGTGAAATATATAATCACCAAAGACCTACGCAATACCAAGGGAAGACTACTCAACATTGTGTCATAACCTACATGGGAAAAGGATCCGAAGAAGAATAGATATATGTATATGTGTGAAAGAACCACATCTTGCACACCTAGAACAAACAAAACATTGTAATCAAGATTGCTGTGATAAAAAATAAAAATTAAGTTAAAAATACCAATAAGAAGTAATGAGAAATAAACTTAAAGGGCTTTTTCCTCGCAAATTCCATTCTAATTTATAACCTAGAACACCACTTCCAGTAAGGCTCTGTTGCCCTAGTAACCAGATTTGGTAAAGGAGAAATGCTGCCGCCATGTGGCCAATTCCCGCAAGAGCAGCTTTTAACCTACAGCTTATGGTCACTTACCATTCAAAATGACTCAAGGCTGTAAAGGACACCTGCCCTCAAAATTGTGCTGAGGTAGGGAATGGATAAAAAAAATTCAAAACAGGCAGAATTTTCAATAAGATAGTATGAAGAGGCAAGTTTTACTCACTCTCTTTTTAAAGAAAGGAAAATGGATAAAGGCTCAACCTCAGGAAGTATTATTAGACTCATGCAATCTAATCTACAAAAATTTTCAACTCACACCAGTCGACTGACCATTGGCAAAAGGACTACAAACAATAAATGCAGAAGTGGTTTTAGAGAACTGTGTACCCTCTAGCTGCTGGTGAGATGTAAGAGGGTTAAACGTTAATAATGAGAACAGAAAGGAGCTGCGTTTAAAAGGAAAAATTGAGGTACCATTCAATCAAGCAGGTGCACCAATGGTCCTCTCACCTGAGAAGACCAGAATGAAGAAGACCCGGGCTGAAAAAGCTGAACTGCAGCCTTATTCACAATAGAGAAGACAGGAAGCAACCAAAATGTCCATCAACAGATGAAAGGATAAAGAAGAAGTCGTCCATGTACACAATGAATACTAGCCATGGAAAACAATGAAACAGTGCTCTTTGAGGCACCATAGATGATCTTGGAGACAATCACAGAACATGAGGTAAGTCGGAAAGCAAAAGTCCTATATCCCATGATATCACTTATAGGCGTTATCTAATAACTGACACAAATGAACATATTTCCACAGAGAAAGTCAATCACAGACTTATTAAAAAAAAAAAAAACTATGCTTATTTAAAGGAAAGGTGGGGGTAATGGATAAATGAAGATTAGCATTACCATATGTATACAAATACATATTATATACATATATCAAATAGACAGACCATATAGCAAGGAAAGATTACGGAACACTCTGTAATAATTTACATGGGAAGAGGATCTCTACATAAATAGGCATATAGGATATGTAGATGAACCAGAGTGCGTACACCTTGGACAAGCAACATTCTAACCATTACCCCAATTGAAAAAATTAAAACAACGAACTAGGAGTAATGAGACATAAACTTATGGGGGGTTTTCCTGGCACTTTCCATTCAAATTTACAACCTAGGCAAACGACTTCCAGAACGGCTCTGCTGCCCTAGTACCCAGATTTGGGAATGGAGAAATGCTGCATCCTTTTTGCCGTTTCCCACAACAGCAGCTTTAAAGCAAAGTCAAAAGGTCACTAAATATTCAGCAATTGCAGTTCTGTAAATGACACCTGCCCTCCAAAAAATACTGAGGTCGAAAATCGACCAAAAAATTCTAGAGTGCAACCTTTCAAAAAGAATATTTGAAGAGGTATATTATGCTAACACTTTTTTTCTTTTTTCTTTTAACAGAAAAGATAAAGCCGTGGAGAAATGATGAATTGTAGGAATTTTTATAGACATGTAAACCCAAATTACAAAAACCTGTCAGCTCACACCAGTCAGAATGGCCATCAACAAAAATGGTGCAAACAATAAATGCTGACGTGATTGTGGAGAAATGCGTATCCTCGATTCTAAGGGGGACGTGGTAAGAGCCACTAATAAAAGAATAATTGAGGTGCATTGAAAAGGTAAACGTTGAGCTACCATACCAGTCAATCAATCATACCCACTGCTGGGTCTATCACCTGAGAAAATGAAAATCAAAAATCACAGGCTGGCAATCCTGCACTCCAGCAATATTTACCATAGGCAACACTTGGAAGCAACGAAAATGTCCATCAACAGAGGAATGCACCAAGAAGAAGTGGTCCATGTACACAATGGAATACTAGCCATGGAAAACATTGAAGCACTGCTCTTTGAGGCACCATAGATGAGCCTGGAGATAATCACAAATTATGAAGTAGGTCGGAAAGAAAAAGACCTATATCCTATATTATCACTTATGGCATTATCTAATAACTGACACAGAAGAACATATTTCCAAAGAGAAAGACACTCACAGGCTTAGAAAACAAACTATGCTCATCGAAAAGCAAAGGAGGGGGGAAATTGAGAAATGAAGATTAGTGTTACTATACATATACAAATACATATTATATACATGTATCAAAAAGACCGAACATATAGCAAGGGAGGTCGACGGAACACTGTAATATTTTACATGGGAAGAGGATCTGTACATTAATAAACATACATAATGTACAAATGAACCAGATTGTGTACACCTAGGACAAACAATATTCTAAACTTTACCCAGATTAAAAAAATTTTAAAAACCAAGAAGAAGTAATGAGACATAAACTTATGGGGACTTCTCCTGGCAAATTCCATTCTAATTTACAACCTAGGACAATGACTTCCAGAAAGGCTCTGCTGCCCTAGTACCCAGATTGGGGAATGGAGAAATGCTACCTCCTTGTGGCCGTTTCCCACAACAGCAGCTTTGAACCCACTGCAAAAGGTCACTAAATTTTCACCAACTTGCAGTTCTGTAAATGACACCTGCCCTCAAGAAAATTTTTGGGGTCAAAAATCGTCCAAAAACTTCACAAGAAGGGCAACCTTCGAAGAAGACAATTTCAAGAGCTATATAGTACTCACTGGGTTTTATTTTAAAAGAACAGAAAAAGGGGTAGGAATATGAAGAATTTAAAAAATTTTAATGACATGAATACCCATATTACAAAAACCTATCAGCTCACAGCAGTCAGAATGGCCATTAGGAAAAATGCTGCAAAAAATAAATGGTGAAGGGAGTATGGAGAAATGCGTACCCTCGGTTGTAAGGGGGGGCATGTAAAGAGCCACTAATGAAAATACAGTGTTGGTGCTTTGAAAAGGGAAACATTGAGCTACCAGTCAATCAATCACAACCACTGCTTGGCCTATCACCTGAGAAAATGAGAAACAAAAAGTCAAAGGCTGGCAAACCTGTACGCCAGCAAGATTTACCATAGCCAGCACTTGGAAGCAATGAAAATGTCCATCAACCGAGGAATGCACCAAGAAGAAGTGGTCCACCTACACAATGGAATATTACTCTAATAATAAATATAAATTAAATTTAAAAACAAACAAAAGAAAGGAGACATCAACATTTGTGGGTTTATCCGGGCACATTGCACTCTAATTTATAACCGAAGAGCCCAACTGGCTGGTAGGTCTGTTTCCCTAGTACCAGCAAGGGGAATGTAGAAAGGCTGCCGCTCTCTGGCCGTTACCTGCAAAAGCAGGTTTAAAGCCTGAGCTAATGGTCACTTCATATGAACAAGTACTGCAGGGCTGTAAATGAAACCTGCCCTCAAAATGTATTGAGGGAGATAATGGCCAAAATATTTCAAATGGTGACACATACTTTAAGAAAACACTTTGAAGAAATAAGCTCTAATCACAGCTGGAAAAATAAAAAGGATATGTCTTAAAGCTCAATTACAACGCATTATGAGACACATGCAAATTCAACCACAAAGAGGTATCAGCTCACACCACTCAGAATAACCATCAGCAAAAACTATAAAAAATAAATGCTGAAGGTGCTGGGAAGAAATACATACCCTCCACTTTAAGTGGGACGTAACCTGGAAAGAGCCACTAAGGAGAACAGAACAGAGGTGCCTTTAAAAGGTAAACATTGAGCTACCATATGATCCAGCAGACCTATTCCTGGACCTACAACCTAAGAAGGCAAAATTGGAAGGACACAGGCACGCAAATCTGTATTGCATATTATTACAATAGCCAAGATATGGAAGTAACCAAAAAGTCCACCGACAGATGGGTGGACAAAGAAGAACTGCTATCTGTACAGATGGAATATGAGCTAGTGAAAAAATGAAACAATGTCATTTGCAGCACCATAGATGAGTCTAGAAGTAATCACACAACTTGGAGTAAGTGAGAAAGCGAAAGACACATATCCTATCAAATCACATATAGGGGTTACCTAAGAAATGATACAAACAAAGATATTTCCACAGAGAAACACTATCATAGATTCATTAAAAATCTTGGGGCTTCCCTGGTGGCGCAGTGGTTGAGAATCTGCCTGCCAATGCAGGGGACAGGGTTTCGAGCCCTGGTCTGGGAAGATCCCACATGCCACGGAGCAACTGGGCCCGTGAGCCACAATTACTGAGCCTGCGCGTCTGGGGCCTGTGCTCCACAACAAGAGAGGCTACGATGGTGAGAGGCCTGTGCACCGCGATGAAGAGTGGTCCCCACTTGCCACAACTAGAGAAAGCCCTCGCACAGAAAAGAAGACCCAACACAGTCATAAATAAATAAATAAATAAATAAATAAAAGAACGTGAATTTCTAAAAAAAGAATCAGAATGTTAACAAACTTTAAAAAAAAATAAAATAAATAAATAAATAAATAAATAAATAAATAAATCTTATGGTTCACCAAATAGAAAGGTGTGAGGATTGGATACATTACCATATTGAGGTTAACAGAGAGATAGAAACACATGTGAAATATATAATCACCAAAGACCTACGCAATACCAAGAGAAGACTACTCAACACTGTGTCATAACCTACATGGGAAGAGGCTCCAAAGAAGAATAGATATATGTATATGTGTGAAAGAACCACATCTTGCACACCTAGAACAAACAAAACATTGTAATCAAGTTTGCTGTGATAAAAAATAAAATTTAAGTTAAAAATACCAACAAGAAGTAAGGAGACATACACTTAAAGGGCTTTTTCCTCGCACATTCCATTCTAATTTACAACCTAGAACAGCACTTCCAGTAAGGCTCTGTTGCCCTAGTAACCAGATTTGGTAAAGCAGAAATGCTGCCGCCTTGTGGCCGATTCCCGCAAGAGCAGCTTTTAACCCGCAGCTAATGGTCACTTACCATTCACAAGGACTCAGGGCTCTAAAGGACACCTGCCTCCAAAATTGGCTGAGGTAAGGAATGGATAAAAAAAATTCAAAACAGGCAGAATTTTCAAGAACATAGTATGAAGAGGCAAGTTTTACTCACTCTCTTTTTAAAGAAAGGAAAATGGTTAAAGCTCAACCTCAGGAAGTGTTAGACTCATGCAATCTAATCTACTAAAACTTTTCAACTCACACCAGTCGACTGACCATTGGCAAAAAGTCTACAAGCAATAAATGCTGAAGAGGTTTTAGAGAACTGTATGCCCTCTAGCTGCTGGTGAGATGTAAAAGGGTTAAACGCTAATAATGAGAACAGAAAGGAGCTGCGTTTAAAAGGAAATATTGAGGTACCATTCAATCCAGCAGGTGAACCAATGGGCCTCTCACCTGAGAAGACCAGAATGCAGAAGACCCGGGCTGCAAAAGCTGCACTGCAGCCTTATTCACAATATACAAGACAGTGAAGCAACCAAAATGTCCATCAACAGATGAAAGGATAAAGAAGAAGTGGTCCGTGTACACAATGAATACTAGACATGGAAAACAATGAAACACTGCTCTTTGAGGCACCATAGATGATCTTGGAGATAATCACAGAACATGAGGTAAGTCGGAAAGCAAAAGTCCTATATCCTATGATATCACTTATAGGCGTTATCTAATAACTGACACAAATGAACATATTTCCACAGAGAAAGTCAATCACAAACTTATTAAAAAAAACTATGCTTATCTAAAAGGAAAGGTGGGGGGAATGGATAAATGAAGATTAGCATTACCATATGTATACAAATACATATTATATACATATATCAAAGAGACCGACCATATAGCAAGGAAGGTTTACGAAACACTCTGTAATAATTTACACGGGAAGAGGATCTCTACATAAATAGGTATATAGAATATGAAGATGAACCAGAGTGTGTACACCTTGCACAAGCAACATTCTAACCATTACCCCAATTGAAAAAATTAAAACAACGAACTAGGAGTAATGAGACATAAACTTATGGGGGGTTTTCCTGGCACATTCCATTCAAATTTACAACCTAGGCAAACGACTTCCAAAACAGCTCTGATGCCCTATTGCCCAGATTTTGTAATGGAGAAATGCTGCATCCTTGTGGCCGTTTCCCACAACAGCAGCTTTAAACCCACTGCAAAAGGTCACTAAATATTCACCAATTGCAGCTCTGTAAATGAAACGTGCCCTCCAAAAAATACTGAGGTCGAAATTCGACCAAAACATTCTAGAGTGCAACCTTCAAAAAAGAAAATTTGAAGAGGTATATTATAGTCACATTTTTTGCTTTTTTCTTTTAACAGAAAAGAAAAAGCCGTGGAGAAATAATGAATTGTAGGAATTTTTACAGACATGTAAACCCAAATTACAAAAACCTATCAGCTCACTCCAGTCAGAATGGCCATCAACAAAAGTGCTGCAAACAATAAATGCTGACGTGATTGTGGAGAAATGCGTATCCTCGATTCTAAGGGGGACGTGGTAAGAGCCACTAATGAAAGCACAATTGAGTTGCCTTGAAAAGGTAAACGTCGAGCTACCATACCAGTCAATCAATCATACCCACTGCTGGGTCTATCACCTGAGAAAATGAAAATCAAAAATCACAGGCTGGCAATCCTGCACTCCAGCAATATTTACCATAGGCAATATTTGGAAGCAACGAAAATGTCCATCAACAGAGGAATGCACCAAGAAGAAGTGGTCCATGTACACAATGGAATACTAGCCATGGAAAACATTGAAGCACTGCTCTTTGAGGCACCATAGATGAGCCTGGAGATAATCACAAAACATGAAGTAGGTCGGAAAGCAAAAGAGCTATATCCTATATTATCACTTATGGCATTATCTAATAACTGACACAGATGAACATATTTCCAAAGAGAAAGACACTCACAGGCTTAGAAAACAAACTATGCTCATCTGAAAGGAAAGGAGGGGGGAAATTGAGAAATGAAGATTAGTGTTACTATACATTTACAAATACATATTATATACATGTATCAAAAAGACTGAACATATAGCAAGGGAGGTCGACGGAACACTGTAATATTTTACATGGGAAGAGGATCTGTACATTAATAGACATACATAATGTACAAATGAACCAGATTGTGTACACCTAGGACAAACAATATTCTAAACTTTACCCAGATTAAAAAAATTTTAAAAACCAAGAAGAAGTAATGAGACATAAACTTATGGGGATTTCTCCTGGCAAATTCCATTCTAATTTACAACCTAAGACAATGACTTCCAGAAAGGCTCTGCTGCCCTAGTACCCAGATTGGGGAATGGAGAAATGCTACCTCCTTGTGGCCGTTTCCCACAACAGCAGCTTTGAACCCACTGCAAAAGGTCAGTAAATTCTCACCAACTTGCAGTTCTGTAAATGGCAACTGCCCTCCAGAAAATCTCTGGGGTCAAAAATCGACCAAAAACTTCAGAAGAGGGCAACCTTCGAAGAAGACAATTTCAAAAGCTGTATTGTACTCACGGTTTTTTCTTTTAAGAGAAAAGAAAAAGGCGTAGGAATATGATGAATTTTAAAAATTTTAATGACACGCATACCCATATTACAAAAACCTATCAGCTCACAGCAGTCAGAATGGCCATTAGGAAAAATGCTGCAAAAAATAAATGGTGAAGGGAGTATGGAGAAATGCGTACCCTCGGTTGTAAGGGGGGGCATGTAAAGAGCCACTAATGAAAACACAGTGTTGGTGCTTTGAAAAGGGAAACATTGAGCTACCAGTCAATCAATCACAACCACTGCTTGGCCTATCACCTGAGAAAATGAGAAACAAAAAGTCACAGGCTGGCAAACCTGTACGCCAGCAAGATTTACCATAGCCAGCACTTGGAAGCAATGAAAATGTCCATCAACCGAGGAATGCACCAAGAAGAAGTGGTCCACCTACACAATGGAATATTACTCTAATAATAAATATAAATTAAATTTACAAACAAACAAAAGAAAGGAGACATCAACATTTGTGGGTTTATCCGGGCACATTGCACTCTAATTTATAACCGAAGAGCACAACTGGCCGGTAGGTCTGTTTCCCTAGTACCAGCAAGGGGAATGTAGAAAGGCTGCCGCTCTCTGGCCGTTACCTGCAAAAGCAGGTTTAAAGCCTGAGCTAATGGTCACTTCATATGAACAAGTACTGCAGGGCTGTAAATGAAACCTGCCCTCAAAATGTATTGAGGGAGATAATGGCCAAAATATTTCAAATGGTGACACATACTTTAAGAAAACACTTTGAAGAAATAAGCTCTAATCACAGCTGGAAAAATAAAAAGGATATGTCTTAAAGCTCAATTACAACCCATTATGAGACACATGCAAATTCAACCACAAAGAGGTATCAGCTCACACCACTCAGAATAACCATCAGCAAAAACTACAAAGAATAAATGCTGAAGGTGCTGGGAAGAAATACATACCCTCCACTTTAAGTGGGACGTAACCTGGAAAGAGCCACTAAGGAGAACAGAACAGAGGTGCCTTTAAAAGGTAAACATTGAGCTACCATATGATCCAGCAGACCTATTCCTGGACCTACAACCTAAGAAGGCAAAATTGGAAGGACACAGGCACGCAAATCTGTATTGCATATTATTACAATAGCCAAGATATGGAAGTAACCAAAAAGTCCACCGACAGATGGGTGGACAAAGAAGAACTGCTATCTGTACAGATGGAATATGAGCTAGTGAAAAAATGAAACAATGTCATTTGCAGCACCATAGATGAGTCTAGAAGTAATCACACAACTTGGAGTAAGTGAGAAAGCGAAAGACACATATCCTATCATATCACATATAGGGGTTACCTAAGAAATGATACAAACAAAGATATTTCCACAGAGAAACACTATCATAGATTCATTAAAAATCTTGGGGCTTCCCTGGTGGCGCAGTGGTTGAGAATCTGCCTGCCAATGCAGGGGACAGGGGTTCGAGCCCTGGTCTGGGAAGATCCCACATGCCACGGAGCAACTGGGCCCGTGAGCCACAATTACTGAGCCTGCGCGTCTGGGGCCTGTGCTCCACAACAAGAGAGGCCACGATGGTGAGAGGCCCGTGCACCGCGATGAAGAGTGGTCCCCACTTGCCACAACTAGAGAAAGCCCTCGCACAGAAACGAAGACCCAACACAGTCATAAATAAATAAATAAATAAATAAATAAAAGAACGTGAATTTCTAAAAAAAAATCAGAATGTTAACAAACTTTAAAAAAAATAAAATAAAAAATAAATAAATAAATAAATAAATAAATCTTATGGTTCACCAAATAGAAAGATATGAGGATTGGATACATTACCATATTTAGGTTAACAGAGAGTTACAAACACATGTGCAATATATAATCACCAAAAACCTACACAATACCAAGAGAAGACTACTCAACACTGTGTCATAACCTACATGGGAAAAGGATCCGAAGAAGAATAGATATATGTATATGTGTGAAAGAACCACATCTTGCACACCTAGGACAAACAAAACATTGTAATCAAGTTTGCTGTGATAAAAAATAAAAATTAAGTTAAATATACCAACAAGAAGTAATGAGACATAAACTTAAAGGGCTTTTTCCTCGCAAATTCCATTCTTATTTACAACCTAGAACACCACTTCCAGTAAGGCTCTGTTGCCCTAGTAACCAGATTTGGTAAAGGGGAAATGCTGCCGCCTTGGGGCCGAATCCCGCAAGAGCAGCTTTTAACCCACAGCTAATGGTCACTTGCCATTCAAAATGACTCAAGGCTGTAAAGGACACCTGCCCTCAAAATTGTGCTGAGGTAGGGAATGGATAAAGAAAATTCAAAACAGGCAGAATTTTCAAGAAGATACTATGAAGAGGCAAGTTTTACTCACTCTCTTTTTAAAGAAAGGAAAATGGATAAAAGCTCAGCCTCAGGAAGTATTAGACTCATGCAATCTAATCTACAAAAAGTTTTCAACTCACACCAGTCGACTGACCATTGGAAAAAAGTCTACAAACAATAAAGGCAGAAGAGGTTTTAGAGAACTGTGTACCCTCTAGCTGCTGGTGAGATGTAAAAGGGTTAAATGCTAATAATGAAAACAGAAAGGAGCTGCGTTTAAAAGGAAAAATTGAGGTACCATTCAATCCAGCAGGCGCACCAATGGGCCTCTCACCTGAGAAGACCAGAATGAAGAAGACCCGGGCTGCAAAAGCTGCACTGCAGCCTTTTTCACAATAGACAAGACAGTGAAGCAACCAAAATGTCCATCAACAGATGAAAGGATAAAGAAGAAGTGGTCCATGTACACAATGAATACTAGCCATGGAAAACAATGAAACACTGGTCTTTGAGGCACCATAGATGATCTTGGAGATAATCACAGAACACGAGGTAAGTCGGAAAGCAAAAGTCCTATATCCCATGATATCACTTATAGGTGTTATCTAATAACTGACACAAATGAACATATTTCCACAGAGAAAGTCAATCACAGACTTATTAAAAAAAACTATGCTTATCTAAAAGGAAAGGTTGGGGGAATGGATAAATGAAGATTAGCGTTACCATATGTATACAAATACATATTATATACATATATCAAAAAGACAGACCATATAGCAAAGAAGGTTTACGGAACACTCTGTAATAATTTACACGGGAAGAGGATCTCTACATAAATAGGCATATAGGATATGTAGATGAACCAGAGTGTGTACACCTTGGACAAGCAACATTCTAACCATTACCCCAATTGAAAAAATTAAAACGAACTAGGAGTAATGAGACATAAACTTATGGGGGGTTTTCCTGGCACTTTCCATTCAAATTTACAACCTAGGCAAACGACGTCCAGAACGGCTCTGCTGCCCTAGTACCCAGATTTGGGAATGGAGAAATGCTGCATCCTTGTTGCCGTTTCCCACAACAGCAGCTTTAAAGCAACTTCAAAAGGTAACTAAATATTCAGCAATTGCAGTTCTGTAAATGACACCTGCCCTCCAAAAAATACTGAGGTCGAAAATCGACCAACAAATTCTAGAGTGCAACCTTTCAAAAAGAATATTTGAAGAGGTATATTATGCTAACACTTTTTTTCTTTTTTCTTTTAACAGAAAAGATAAAGCCGTGGAGAAATGATGAATTGTAGGAATTTTTATAGACATGTAAACCCAAATTACAAAAACCTGTCAGCTCACACCAGTCAGAATGGCCATCAACAAAAATGCTGCAAACAATAAATGCTGACGTGATTGAGGAGAAATGCGTACCCTCGATTCTAAGGGGGACGTGGTAACAGCCACTAATGAAAGAAAAACTGAGGTGCATTGAAAAGGTAAACGTTGAGCTACCATACTAGTCAATCAATCATACCCACTGCTGGGTCTATCACATGAGAAAATGAAAATCAAAAATCACAGGCTGGCAATCCTGCACTCCAGCATTATTTACCATAGGCAACACTTGGAAGCAACGAAAATGTCCATCAACAGAGGAATGCACCAAGAAGAAGTGGTCCATGTACACAATGGAATATTAGCCATGGAAAACATTGAAGCACTGCTCTTTGAGGCACCATAGATGAGCCTGGAGATAATCACAAAACATGAAGTAGGTCGGAAAGCAAAAGACCTATATCCTACATTATCACTTATGGCATTATCTAGTAACTGACACAGATGAACATATTTCCAAAGAGAAAGACACTCACAGGCTTAGAAAACAAACTATGCTCATCGAAAAGGAAAGGAGGGGGTAAATTGAGAAATGAAGATTAGTGTTACTATACATATACAAATACATATTATATACATGTATCAAAAAGACCGAATATATAGCAAGGGAGGTCGAGGGAACAGTGTAATAGTTTACATGGGAAGAGGATCTGTACATTAATAGACATGCAGAATGTACAAATGAACCAGATTGTGTACACCGAGGACAAACAATATTCTAAACTTTACCCAGATTAAAAAAAATTTAAAAACCAACAAGAAGTAATGAGACATAAACTTATGGGGACTTCTCCTGGCAAATTCCATTCTAATTTACAAACTTGGACAATGACTTCCAGAAAGGCTCTGCTGCCCTAGTACCCAGATTGGGGAATGGAGAAATGCTACCTCCTTTGGCCGTTTCCCACAACAGCAGCTTTGAACCCACTGCAAAAGGTCACTAAATTTTCACCAACTTACCATTCTGTAAATGACACCTGCCCTCAAGAAAATTTTTGGGGTCAAAAATCGTCCAAAAACTTCACAAGAGGGCAACCTTCGAAGAAGACAATTTCAAGAGCTATATAGTACTCACTGGGTTTTATTTTAAAAGAAAAGAAAAAGGGGTAGGAATATGAGGAATTTAAAAAATTTTAATGACATGCATACCCATATTACAAAAACCTATCAGCTCACAGCAGTCAGAATGGCCATTAGGAAAAATGCTGCAAAAAATAAACGGTGAAGGGAGTGTGGAGAAATGCGTACACTCGGTTGTAAGGGGGGACATGTAAAGAGCCACTAATGAAAACACAGTGTTGGTGCTTTGAAAAGGGAAACATTGAGCTACCAGTCAATCAATCACAACAACTGCTTGGCCTATCACCTGAGAAAATGAGAAACAATAAGTCACAGGCTGGCAAACCTGTACGCCAGCAAGATTTACCATAGCTAGCACTTGGAAGCAATGAAAATGTCCATCAACTGAGGAATGCACCAAGAAGAAGTGGTCTACGTACACAATGGTATATTACTCTAATAATAAATATAAATTAAATTTAAAAACAAACAAAAGCAAGGAGACATCAACATTTGTGGGTTTATCCGGGCACATTCACTCTAATTTATAACCGAAGAACACCACTGGACGGTAGGTCTGTTTGCCTAGTACCAGCAAGGGGAACATAGAAAGGCTGCCGCTCTTTGGCCGATACCTGCAAAAGCAGGTTTAAAGCCTGAGCTAGTGGTCACTTCATATGAACAAGTACTGCAGGGCTGTAAATGAAACCTGCCCTCAAAATGTCTTGAGGGAGATAATGGCCAACATATTTCAAATGGTGACACATACTTTAAGAAAACACTTTGAAGAAATAAGCTCTAATCACAGCTGGAAAAATTAAAAGGACATGTCTTAAAGCTCAATTTCAACGCATTATGAGACACATGCAAATTCAACCACAAAGAGGTATCAGCTCACACCACTGAGAATAATCATCAGCCAAAACTACAAAGAATAATCCTGAAGGTGCTGGGAAGAAATACATGCCCTCCACATTAAGTGGGACATAACCTGGAAAGAACCACTAAGGAGAACAGAACAGAGGTGCCTTTAAAAGGTAAACATTGAGCTAGCATATGATCCAGCAGACCTATTCCTGGACCTATAAACTAAGAAGACAGAATTGGAAGGACACAGGCACGCAAATCTGCACTGCATAGTATTACAATAGCCAAGATATGGAAGTAACCAAAAAGTCCACCGACAGATGGGTGGACAAAGAAGAACTGCTACCTGTACAGATGGAATATGAGCTACTGAAAAAATGATACAATGCCATTTGCAGCACCATAGATGAGTCTAGAAGTAATCATGCAACTTGGAGTAAGTGACAAAACGAAAGACACATATCCTATCATATCACATATAGGGGTTACCTAAAAAATGATACAAACAAAGATATTTCCACAAACACTATCATAGATTCATTAAAAAAACTTATGGTTCACCAAATGGACAGGTGTGAGGATTGGATACATTACCATATTGAGGTTAACAGGGAGATACAAACACATGTGAAATATATAATCACCAAAGACCTACGCAATACCAAGAGAAGACTACTCAACATTGTGTCATAACCTACATGGGAAAAGGATCCGAAGAAGAATAGATATATGTATATGTGTGAAAGAACCACATCTTGCACACCTAGAACAAACAAAACATTGTAATCAAGTTTGCTGTGATAAAAAATAAAAATTAAGTTAAAAATACCAACAAGAAATAATGAGACATAAACTTAAAGGGCTTTTTCCTCGCACATTCTATTCTAATTAACACCTAGAACACCACTTCCAGTAAGGCTCTGTTGCCCTAGTAACCAGATTTGGTAAAGGAGAAATGCTGCCGCCTTGTGGCCGATTCCCGCAAGAGCAACTTTTAACCCACAGCTAATAGTCACTTACCATTCATAAGCAAACAGGGCTGTAAAGGACACCTGCCCTCAAAATTGTGCTGAGGTAGGGAATGGATAAAAGAATTCAAAACAGGCAAAATGTTCACGAAGATAGTATGAAGACGTAAGTTTTACTCACTCTCTTTTTAAAGAAAGGAAAATGGATAAAAGCTCAGCCTCAGGAAGTATTAGACTCATGCAATCTAATCTACAAAAACTTTTCAACTCACACCAATCGACTGACCATTGGCAAAAAGTCTACAAACAATAAATGCTGAAGAGGTTTTAGAGAACTGTGTACCCTCTAGCTGCTGGTGAGATGTAAGAGGGTTAAACGCAAATAATGACAACAGAAAGGAGCTGCGTTTAAAAGGAAAAATTGAGGTACCATTCCATCCAGCAGGCACACCAATGGGCCACTCACCTGAGAAGACCAGAATGAAGAAGACCCGGGCTGCAAAAGCTGCACTGCAGCCTGATTCACAATAGACAAGACAGTGAAGCAACCAAAATGTCCATCAACAGATGAAACGATAAAGAAGAAGTGGTCCATGTACACAATGAATACTAGCCATGGAAAACAATGAAACACTGCTCTTTGAGGCACCATAGATGATCTTGGAGATAATCACAGAACATGAGGTAAGTTGGAAAGCAAAAGTCCTATATCCTATGATATCACTTATAGGCGTTATCTAATAACTGACACAAATGAACATATTTCCACACAGAAAGTCAATCACAGACTTATTAAAAAAAAACTATGCTTATCTAAAAGGAAAGGTGGGGGAATGGATAAATGAAGATTAGCGTTACCATATGTATACAAATACATATTATATACATATATCAAAAAGACCAACCATATAGCAAGGAAGGATTACGGAACACTCTGTAATAATTTACACGGAAAGAGGATCTCTACATAAATAGTTATATACAATATGTAGATGAACCAGAGTGTGTACACCTTGGACGAACAACATTCTAACCATTACCCCAATTGAAAAAATTAAAACAACGAACTAGGAGTAATGAGACACAAACTTATGGGGGGTTTTCCTGGCACATTCCATCCAAATTTAAAACCTAGGCAAACAACTTCCAGAATGGCTCTGCTGCCCTAGTACCCAGATTAGGGAATGGAGAAATGCTGCATCCTTGTGGCCGTTTCCCACAAGAGCAGCTTTAAACCCACTGCAAAAGGTCACTAAATATTCACCAATTGCAGGTCTGTAAATGACACCGGCCCTCCAAAAAATACTGAGGTCGAAAATCGACCAACAAATTCTAGAGTGCAACCTTTCAAAAAGAATATTTGAAGAGGTATATTATACTCACACTTTTTTTCTTTTTTCTTTTAACAGAAAAGAAAAAGGCGTGGAAAAATGATGAATTGTAGGAATTTTTACAGACATGTAAACCCAAATTACAAAAACCTATCAGCTCACACCAGTCAGAACTGCCATCAACAAAAATGCTGCAAACAATAAATGCTGACGTGATTGTGGAGAAATGCGTACCCTCGATTCTAAGGGGGATGTGGTAAGAACCACTAATGAAAGCACAATTGAGGTGCCTTGAAAAGGTAAACGTTGACCGACCATACCAG
The DNA here is from genome assembly GCF_965194825.1 of Balaenoptera physalus. NCBI lineage: Eukaryota > Metazoa > Chordata > Mammalia > Artiodactyla > Balaenopteridae > Balaenoptera > Balaenoptera physalus. Next base: position 136,587 of record NW_028125832.1, read on the forward strand.
TCAATCAATCATACCCACTGCTGGGTCTATCACCTGAGAAAATGAAAATCAAAAATCACAGGCTGGCAATCCTGCACTCCAGCAATATTTACCATAGGCAACACTTGGAAGCAATGAAAATGTCCATTAACAGAGGAATGCACCAAGAAGAAGTGGTCCATGTACACAATGGAATATTAGCCATGGAAAACATTGAAGCACTGCTCTTTGAGGCACCATAGATGAGCCTGGAGATAATCACAAAACATGAAGTAGGTCGGAAAGCAAAACACCTATATCCTATATTATCACTTATGGCATTATCTAATAACTGACACAGATGAACATATTTCCAAAGAGAAAGACACTCACAGGCTTAGAAAACAAACTATGCCAATCTGAAAGGAAAGGAGGGGGGAAATTGAGAAATGAAGATTAGTGTTACTATACATATACAAACACATATTATATAGATGTATCAAAAACACCGAACATATAGCAAGGGAGGTCGATGGAACACTGTAGTATTTTACATGGGAAGAGGATCTGTACATTAATAGACATACAGAATGTACAAATGAACCAGATTGTGTACACCTAGGACAAACAATATTCTAAACTTTACCCAGATTAAAAAAATTTTAAAAACCAAGAAGAAGTAATGAGACATAAACTTATGGGGATTTCTCCTGGCAAATTCCATTCTAATTTACAACCTAGGACAATGACTTCCAGAAAGGCTCTGCTGCCCTAGTACCCAGATTGGGGAATGGAGAAATGCTACCTCCTTGTGGCCGTTTCCCACAACAGCAGCTTTGAACCCACTGCAAAAGGTCACTAAATTTTCACCAACTTGCCATTCTGTAAATGACACTTGCCCTCCAGAAAATTTCTGGGGTCAAAAATCGACCAAAAACTTCACAAGAGGGCAACCTTCGAAGAAGACAATTTCAAGAGCTCTATTGTACTCACGGGTTTTTCTTTTAAGAGAAAAGAAAAAGGGGTAGGAATATGACGAATTTAAAAAAATTTAATGACATGCATACCCATAATACAAAAACCTATCAGCTCACAGCAGTCAGAATGGCCATTAGGAAAAATGCTGCAAAAAATAAACGGTGAAGGGAGTGTGGAGAAATGCGTACCCTCTTTTGTAAGGGGTGGCATGTAAAGAGCCACTAATGAAAACACAGTGTAGGTGCTTTGAAAAGGGAAACATTGAGCTACCAGTCAATCAATCACAACCACTGCTTGGCCTATCACCTGAGAAAATGAGAATCAAAAAGTCACAGGCTGGCAAACCTGTACGCCAGCAAGATTTACCATAGCCAGCACGTGGAAGCAATGAAAATGTCCATCAACCGAGGAATGCACCAAGAAGAAGTGGTCCACTTACAAAATGGAATATTACTCTAATAATAAATATAAATTAAATTTAAAAACAAACAAAAGCAAGGAGACATCAACATTTGTGGGTTTATCCGGGCACATTGCACTCTAATTTATAACCGAAGAACACCACTGGCCGGTAGGTCTGTTTCCCTAGTACCAGCAAGGGGAATGTAGAAAGGCTGCCGCTCTCTGGCCGTTACCTGCAAAAGCAGGTTTAAAGCCTGAGCTAATGTCACTTCATATGAACAAGTACTGCAGGGCTGTAAATGAAACCTGCCCTCAAAATGTCTTGAGGGAGATAATGGCCAAAATATTTCAAATGGTGACACATACTTTAAGAAAACACTTTGAAGAAATAAGCTCTAATCACAGCTGGAAAAATTAAAAGGACATGTCTTAAAGCTCAATTTCAACGCATTATGAGACACATGCAAATTCAACCACAAAGAGGTATCAGCTCACACCACTCAGAATAATCATCAGCAAAAACTACAAAGAATAAATCCTGAAGGTGCTGGGAAGAAATACATGCCCTCCACATTAAGTGGGACATAACCTGGAAAGAACCACTAAGGAGAACAGAACAGAGGTGCCTTTAAAAGGTAAACATTGATCTAGCATATGATCCAGCAGACCTATTCCTGGACCTATAAACTAAGAAGACAGAATTGGAAGGACACAGGCACGCAAATCTGCACTGCATAGTATTACAATAGCCAAGATATGGAAGTAACCAAAAAGTCCATCGACAGATGGGTGGACAAAGAAGAACTGCTACCTGTACAGATGGAATGTGAGCTACTGAAAAAATGATACAATGCCATTTGCACCACCATAGATGAGTCTAGAAGTAATCATGCAACTTGGAGTAAGTGACAAAGAGAAAGACACATATCCTATCATATCACATATAGGGGTTACCTAAAAAATGATACAAACAAAGATATTTCCACAAACACTATCATAGATTCATTAAAAAAACTTATGGTTCACCAAATGGACAGGTGTGAGGATTGGATACATTACCATATTGAGGTTAACAGAGAGATACAAACACATGTGAAATATATAATCACCAAAGACCTACGCAATACCAAGGGAAGACTACTCAACATTGTGTCATAACCTACATGGGAAAAGGATCCGAAGAAGAATAGATATATGTATATGTGTGAAAGAACCACATCTTGCACACCTAGAACAAACAAAACATTGTAATCAAGTTTGCTGTGATAAAAAATAAAAATTAAGTTAAAAATACCAACAAGAAGTAATGAGACATAAACTTAAAGGGCTTTTTCATCGCACATTCCATTCTAATTTACATCTTAGAACACCACTTCCAGTAAGGCTCTGTTGCCCTAGTAACCAGATTTGGTAAAGGAGAAATGCTGCCAACTTGTGGCCGATTCCCGCAAGACCAGCTTTTAACCCACAGCTAATGGTCACTTACCATTCACAAGGACTCAGGGCTGTAAAGGACACCTGCCCTCAAAATTGTGCTGAGGTAGGGAATGGATAAAATAATTCAAAACAGGCAAAATGTTCACGAAGATAGTATGAAGAGGTAAGTTTTACTCGCTCTCTTTTTAAAGAAAGGAAAATGGATAAAAGCTCAGCCTCAGGAAGTATTAGACTCATGCAATCTAATCTACAAAAACTTTTCAACTTCCACCAGTCGAATGACCTTTGGCAAAAAGTCTACAAACAATAAATGCTGAAGAGGTTTTAGAGAACTGTGTACCCTCTAGCTGCTGGTGAGATGTAAGAGGGTTAAACGCTAATAATTAGAACAGAAAGGAGCTGCGTTTAAAAGGAAAAATTGAGGTACCAGTCAATCCAGCAGGCGCACCAATGGGCCTCTCACCTGAGAAGACCAGAATGAAGAAGACCCGGGTTGCAAAAGCTGCACTGCAGCCTGATTCACAATAGACAAGGCAGTGAAGCAACCAAAATGTCCATCAACAGATGAAAGGATAAAGAAGAAGTGGTCCATGTACACAATGAATACTAGCCATGGAAAACAATGAAACACTGCTCTTTTAGGCACCATAGATGATCTTGGAGATAATCACAGAACATGAGGTAAGTCGGAAAGCAAAAGTCCTATATCCTATGATATCACTTATAGCCGTTATCTAATAACTGACACAAATGAACATATTTCCACACAGAAAGTCAATCACAGACTTATTAGAAAAAAACTATGCTTATCTAAAAGGAAAGGTGGGGGGAATGGATAAAAGAAGATTAGCGTTACCATATGTATACAAATACATATTATATACATATATCAAAAAGACCGACCATATAGCAAGGAAGGATTATGGAACACTCTGTAATAATTTACACGGGAAGAGGATCTCTACATAAATAGTTACATACAATATGTAGATGAACCAGAGTGTGTACACCTTGGACGAGCAACATTCTAACCATTACCCCAATTGAAAAAATTAAAACAATGAACTAGGAGTAATGAGACATAAACTTATGGGGGGTTTTCCTGGCACATTCCATCCAAATTTAAAACCTAGGCAAACAACTTCCAGAACGGCTCTGCTGCCCTAGTACCCAGATTTGGGAATGGAGAAATGCTGCATCCTTGTGGCCGTTTCCCACAAGGGCAGCTTTAAACCCACTGCAAAATGTCACTAAATATTCTCCAATTGCAGGTCTGTAAATGACACTGGCCCTCCAAAAAATACTGAGGTCGAAAATCGAGCAAAAAATTCCAGAGTGCAACCTTCCAAAAAGAAAATTTGAAATGGTTTATTATAGTCACACTTTTTTGCTTTTTTCTTTTAACAGAAAAGAAAAAGGCGTGGAAAAATGATGAATTGTAGGAATTTTTACAGACATGTAAACCTAAATTACAAAAACCTATCAGCTCACACCAGTCAGAACGGCCATCAACAAAAATGCTGCAAACAATAAATGCTGACGTGATTTTGGAGAAATGCGTACCCTCGATTCTAAGGGGGACGTGGTAAGAGCCACTAATGAAAGCACAATTGAGGTGCCTTGAAAAGGTAAACGTTGACATACCATACCAGTCAATCAATCATACCCACTGCTGGGTCTATCACCTGAGAATGAAAATCAAAAATCACTGGCTGGCAATCCTGCACTCCAGCAATATTTACCATAGGCAACACTTGGAAGCAACGAAAATGTCCATCAACAGAGGAATGCACCAAGAAGAAGTGGTCCATGTACACAATGGAATATTAGCCATGGAAAACATTGAAGCACTGCTCTTTGAGGCACCATAGATGAGCCTGGAGATAATCACAAAACATGAAGTAGGTCGGACAGCAAAACACCTATATCCTATATTATCACTTATGGCATTATCTAATAACTGACACAGATGAACATATTTCCAAAGAGAAAGACACTCACAGGCTTAGAAATCAAACTATGCTCATCTGAAAGGAAAGGAGGGGGGAAATTGAGAAATGAAGAGTAGTGTTACTATACATATACAAATACATATTATATACATGTATCAAAAAGACCGCACATATAGCAAGGGAGGTCAACGGAACACTGTAATATTTTACATGGGAAGAGGATCTGTACATTAATAGACATACATAATGTACAAATGAACCAGACTGCGTACACCAAAGACAAACAATATTCTAAACTTTACCCAGATTAAAAAAAATTTAAAAACTAAGAAGAAGTAATGAGACATAAACTTATGGGGAGTTCTCCTGGCAAATTCCATTCTAATTTACAACCTAGGACAATGACTTCCAGAAAGGCTCTGCTGCCCTAGTACCCAGATTGGGGAATGGAGAAATGCTACCTCCTTGTGGCCATTTCCCACAACAGCAGCTTTGAACCCACTGCAAAAGGTCACTAAATTTTCACCAACTTGCCGTTCTGTAAATGACACTTGCCCTCCAGAAAATTTCTGGGGTCAAAAATCGACCAAAAACTTCACAAGAGGGCAACCTTCGAAGAAGACAATTTCAAGAGCTCTATTGTACTCACGGGTTTTTCTTTTAAGAGAAAAGAAAAAGGGGTAGGAATATGACGAATTTAAAAAAAATTTAATGACATGCATACCCATAATACAAAAACCTATCAGCTCACAGCAGTCAGAAGGGCCATTAGGAAAAATGCTGCAAAAAATAAACGGTGAAGGGAGTGTGGAGAAATGCGTACCCTCTTTTGTAAGGGGTGGCATGTAAAGAGCCACTAATGAAAACACAGTGTAGGTGCTTTGAAAAGGGAAACATTGAGCTACCAGTCAATCAATCACAACCACTGCTTGGCCTATCACCTGAGAAAATGAGAATCAAAAAGTCACAGGCTGGCAAACCTGTACGCCAGCAAGATTTACCATAGCCAGCACGTGGAAGCAATGAAAATGTCCATCAACCGAGGAATGCACCAAGAAGAAGTGGTCCACTTACAAAATGGAATATTACTCTAATAATAAATATAAATTAAATTTAAAAACAAACAAAAGCAAGGAGACATCAACATTTGTGGGTTTATCCGGGCACATTGCACTCTAATTTATAACCGAAGAACACCACTGGCCGGTAGGTCTGTTTCCCTAGTACCAGCAAGGGGAATGTAGAAAGGCTGCCGCTCTCTGGCCGTTACCTGCAAAAGCAGGTTTAAAGCCTGAGCTAATGTCACTTCATATGAACAAGTACTGCAGGGCTGTAAATGAAACCTGCCCTCAAAATGTCTTGAGGGAGATAATGGCCAAAATATTTCAAATGGTGACACATACTTTAAGAAAACACTTTGAAGAAATAAGCTCTAATCACAGCTGGAAAAATTAAAAGGACATGTCTTAAAGCTCAATTTCAACGCATTATGAGACACATGCAAATTCAACCACAAAGAGGTATCAGCTCACACCACTCAGAATAATCATCAGCAAAAACTACAAAGAATAAATCCTGAAGGTGCTGGGAAGAAATACATGCCCTCCACATTAAGTGGGACATAACCTGGAAAGAACCACTAAGGAGAACAGAACAGAGGTGCCTTTAAAAGGTAAACATTGATCTAGCATATGATCCAGCAGACCTATTCCTGGACCTATAAACTAAGAAGACAGAATTGGAAGGACACAGGCACGCAAATCTGCACTGCATAGTATTACAATAGCCAAGATATGGAAGTAACCAAAAAGTCCATCGACAGATGGGTGGACAAAGAAGAACTGCTACCTGTACAGATGGAATGTGAGCTACTGAAAAAATGATACAATGCCATTTGCAGCACCATAGATGAGTCTAGAAGTAATCATGCAACTTGGAGTAAGTGACAAAGCGAAAGACACATATCCTATCATATCACATATAGGGGTTACCTAAAAAATGATACAAACAAAGATATTTCCACAAACACTATCATAGATTCATTAAAAAAACTTATGGTTCACCAAATGGACAGGTGTGAGGATTGGATACATTACCATATTGAGGTTAACAGAGAGATACAAACACATGTGAAATATATAATCACCAAAGACCTACGCAATACCAAGGGAAGACTACTCAATATTGTGTCATAACCTACATGGGAAAAGGATCCGAAGAAGAATAGATATATGTATATGTGTGAAAGAACCACATCTTGCACACCTAGAACAAACAAAACATTGTAATCAAGTTTGCTGTGATAAAAAATAAAAATTAAGTTAAAAATACCAACAAGAAGTAATGAGACATAAACTTAAAGGGCTTTTTCATCGCACATTCCATTCTAATTTACATCTTAGAACACCACTTCCAGTAAGGCTCTGTTGCCCTAGTAACCAGATTTGGTAAAGGAGAAATGCTGCCAACTTGTGGCCGATTCCCGCAAGACCAGCTTTTAACCCACAGCTAATGGTCACTTACCATTCACAAGGACTCAGGGCTGTAAAGGACACCTGCCCTCAAAATTGTGCTGAGGTAGGGAATGGATAAAATAATTCAAAACAGGCAAAATGTTCACGAAGATAGTATGAAGAGGTAAGTTTTACTCGCTCTCTTTTTAAAGAAAGGAAAATGGATAAAAGCTCAGCCTCAGGAAGTATTAGACTCATGCAATCTAATCTACAAAAACTTTTCAACTTCCACCAGTCGAATGACCTTTGGCAAAAAGTCTACAAACAATAAATGCTGAAGAGGTTTTAGAGAACTGTGTACCCTCTAGCTGCTGGTGAGATGTAAGAGGGTTAAACGCTAATAATTAGAACAGAAAGGAGCTGCGTTTAAAAGGAAAAATTGAGGTAACAGTCAATCCAGCAGGCGCACCAATGGGCCTCTCACCTGAGAAGACCAGAATGAAGAAGACCCGGGTTGCAAAAGCTGCACTGCAGCCTGATTCACAATAGACAAGGCAGTGAAGCAACCAAAATGTCCATCAACAGATGAAAGGATAAAGAAGAAGTGGTCCATGTACACAATGAATACTAGCCATGGAAAACAATGAAACACTGCTCTTTTAGGCACCATAGATGATCTTGGAGATAATCACAGAACATGAGGTAAGTCGGAAAGCAAAAGTCCTATATCCTATGATATCACTTATAGCCGTTATCTAATAACTGACACAAATGAACATATTTCCACACAGAAAGTCAATCACAGACTTATTAGAAAAAAACTATGCTTATCTAAAAGGAAAGGTGGGGGGAATGGATAAAAGAAGATTAGCGTTACCATATGTATACAAATACATATTATATACATATATCAAAAAGACCGACCATATAGCAAGGAAGGATTATGGAACACTCTGTAATAATTTACACGGGAAGAGGATCTCTACATAAATAGTTACATACAATATGTAGATGAACCAGAGTGTGTACACCTTGGACGAGCAACATTCTAACCATTACCCCAATTGAAAAAATTAAAACAACGAACTAGGAGTAATGAGACATAAACTTATGGGGGGTTTTCCTGGCACATTCCATCCAAATTTAAAACCTAGGCAAACAACTTCCAGAACGGCTCTGCTGCCCTAGTACCCAGATTTGGGAATGGAGAAATGCTGCATCCTTGTGGCCGTTTCCCACAAGGGCAGCTTTAAACCCACTGCAAAATGTCACTAAATATTCTCCAATTGCAGGTCTGTAAATGACACTGGCCCTCCAAAAAATACTGAGGTCGAAAATCGAGCAAAAAATTCCAGAGTGCAACCTTCCAAAAAGAAAATTTGAAATGGTTTATTATAGTCACACTTTTTTGCTTTTTTCTTTTAACAGAAAAGAAAAAGGCGTGGAAAAATGATGAATTGTAGGAATTTTTACAGACATGTAAACCTAAATTACAAAAACCTATCAGCTCACACCAGTCAGAACGGCCATCAACAAAAATGCTGCAAACAATAAATGCTGACGTGATTTTGGAGAAATGCGTACCCTCGATTCTAAGGGGGACGTGGTAAGAGCCACTAATGAAAGCACAATTGAGGTGCCTTGAAAAGGTAAACGTTGACATACCATACCAGTCAATCAATCATACCCACTGCTGGGTCTATCACCTGAGAATGAAAATCAAAAATCACTGGCTGGCAATCCTGCACTCCAGCAATATTTACCATAGGCAACACTTGGAAGCAACGAAAATGTCCATCAACAGAGGAATGCACCAAGAAGAAGTGGTCCATGTACACAATGGAATATTAGCCATGGAAAACATTGAAGCACTGCTCTTTGAGGCACCATAGATGAGCCTGGAGATAATCACAAAACATGAAGTAGGTCGGACAGCAAAACACCTATATCCTATATTATCACTTATGGCATTATCTAATAACTGACACAGATGAACATATTTCCAAAGAGAAAGACACTCACAGGCTTAGAAATCAAACTATGCTCATCTGAAAGGAAAGGAGGGGGGAAATTGAGAAATGAAGAGTAGTGTTACTATACATATACAAATACATATTATATACATGTATCAAAAAGACCGCACATATAGCAAGGGAGGTCAACGGAACACTGTAATATTTTACATGGGAAGAGGATCTGTACATTAATAGACATACATAATGTACAAATGAACCAGACTGCGTACACCAAAGACAAACAATATTCTAAACTTTACCCAGATTAAAAAAAATTTAAAAACCAAGAAGAAGTAATGAGACATAAACTTATGGGGAGTTCTCCTGGCAAATTCCATTCTAATTTACAACCTAGGACAATGACTTCCAGAAAGGCTCTGCTGCCCTAGTACCCAGATTGGGGAATGGAGAAATGCTACCTCCTTGTGGCCATTTCCCACAACAGCAGCTTTGAACCCACTGCAAAAGGTCACTAAATTTTCACCAACTTGCCGTTCTGTAAATGACACTTGCCCTCCAGAAAATTTCTGGGGTCAAAAATCGACCAAAAACTTCACAAGAGGGCAACCTTCGAAGAAGACAATTTCAAGAGCTCTATTGTACTCACGGGTTTTTCTTTTAAGAGAAAAGAAAAAGGGGTAGGAATATGACGAATTTAAAAAAAATTTAATGACATGCATACCCATAATACAAAAACCTATCAGCTCACAGCAGTCAGAAGGGCCATTAGGAAAAATGCTGCAAAAAATAAACGGTGAAGGGAGTGTGGAGAAATGCGTACCCTCTTTTGTAAGGGGTGGCATGTAAAGAGCCACTAATGAAAACACAGTGTAGGTGCTTTGAAAAGGGAAACATTGAGCTACCAGTCAATCAATCACAACCACTGCTTGGCCTATCACCTGAGAAAATGAGAATCAAAAAGTCACAGGCTGGCAAACCTGTACGCCAGCAAGATTTACCATAGCCAGCACGTGGAAGCAATGAAAATGTCCATCAACCGAGGAATGCACCAAGAAGAAGTGGTCCACTTACAAAATGGAATATTACTCTAATAATAAATATAAATTAAATTTAAAAACAAACAAAAGCAAGGAGACATCAACATTTGTGGGTTTATCCGGGCACATTGCACTCTAATTTATAACCGAAGAACACCACTGGCCGGTAGGTCTGTTTCCCTAGTACCAGCAAGGGGAATGTAGAAAGGCTGCCGCTCTCTGGCCGTTACCTGCAAAAGCAGGTTTAAAGCCTGAGCTAATGTCACTTCATATGAACAAGTACTGCAGGGCTGTAAATGAAACCTGCCCTCAAAATGTCTTGAGGGAGATAATGGCCAAAATATTTCAAATGGTGACACATACTTTAAGAAAACACTTTGAAGAAATAAGCTCTAATCACAGCTGGAAAAATTAAAAGGACATGTCTTAAAGCTCAATTTCAACACATTATGAGACACATGCAAATTCAACCACAAAGAGGTATCAGCTCACACCACTCAGAATAATCATCAGCAAAAACTACAAAGAATAAATCCTGAAGGTGCTGGGAAGAAATACATGCCCTCCACATTAAGTGGGACATAACCTGGAAAGAACCACTAAGGAGAACAGAACAGAGGTGCCTTTAAAAGGTAAACATTGAGCTAGCATATGATCCAGCAGACCTATTCCTGGACCTATAAACTAAGAAGACAGAATTGGAAGGACACAGGCACGCAAATCTGCACTGCATAGTATTACAATAGCCAAGATATGGAAGTAACCAAAAAGTCCATCGACAGATGGGTGGACAAAGAAGAACTGCTACCTGTACAGATGGAATGTGAGCTACTGAAAAAATGATACAATGCCATTTGCAGCACCATAGATGAGTCTAGAAGTAATCATGCAATTTGGAGTAAGTGAGAAAGCGAAAGACACATATCCTATCATATCACATATAGGGGTTACCTAAAAAATGATACAAACAAAGATATTTCCACAAACACTATCATAGATTCATTAAAAAAACTTATGGTTCACCAAATGGACAGGTGTGAGGATTGGATACATTACCATATTGAGGTTAACAGAGAGATACAAACACATGTGAAGTATATAATCACCAAAGACCTATGCAATACCAAGAGAAGACTACTCAACATTGTGTCATAACCTACATGGGAAAAGGATCCGAAGAAGAATAGATATATGTATATGTGTGAAAGAACCACATCTTGCACACCTAGAACAAACAAAACATTGTAATCAAGTTTGCTGTGATAAAAAATAAAAATTAAGTTAAAAATACCAACAAGAAATAATGAGACATAAACTTAAAGGGCTTTTTCCTCGCACATTCCATTCTAATTTACAACTTAGAACACCACTTCCAGTAAGGCTCTGTTGCCCTAGTAACCAGATTTGGTAAAGGAGAAATGCTGCCAACTTGTGGCCGATTCCCGCAAGACCAGCTTTTAACCCACAGCTAATGGTCACTTACCATTCACAAGGACTCAGGGCTGTAAAGGACACCTGCCTTCAAAATTGTGCTGAGGTAGGGAATGGATAAAATAATTCAAAAGAGGCAAAATGTTCACGAAGATAGGATGAAGAGGTAAGTTTTACTCGCTCTCTTTTTTAAGAAAGGAAAATGGATAAAAGCTCAGCCTCAGGAAGTATTAGACTCATGCAATCTAATCTACAAAAACTTTTCAACTTCCACCAGTCGAATGACCTTTGGCAAAAAGTCTACAAACAATAAATGCTGAAGAGGTTTTAGAGAACTGTGTACCCTCTAGCTGCTGGTGAGATGTAAGAGGGTTAAACGCTAATAATTAGAACAGAAAGGAGCTGCGTTTAAAAGGAAAAATTGAGGTACCATTCCATCCAGCAGGCACACCAATGGGCCACTCACCTGAGAAGACCAGAATGAAGAAGACCCGGGCTGCAAAAGCTGCACTGCAGCCTGATTCACAATAGACAAGACAGTGAAGCAACCAAAATGTCCATCAACAGATGAAACGATAAAGAAGAAGTGGTCCATGTACACAATGAATACTAACCATGGAAAACAATGAAACACTGCTCTTTGAGGCACCATAGATGATCTTGGAGATAATCACAGAACATGAGGTAAGTCGGAAAGCAAAAGTCCTATATCCTATGATATCACTTATAGGCGTTATCTAATAACTGACACAAATGAACATATTTCCACACAGAAAGTCAATCACAGACTTATTAAAAAAAAACTATGCTTATCTAAAAGGAAAGGTGGGGGGAATGGATAAATGAAGATTAGCGTTACCATATGTATACAAATACATATTATATACATATATCAAAAAGACCAACCATATAGCAAGGAAGGATTACGGAACACTCTGTAATAATTTACACGGAAAGAGGATCTCTACATAAATAGTTATATACAATATGTAGATGAACCAGAGTGTGTACACCTTGGACGAACAACATTCTAACCATTATCCCAATTGAAAAAATTAAAACAACGAACTAGGAGTAATGAGACATAAACTTATGGGGGGTTTTCCTGGCACATTCCATCCAAATTTAAAACTTAGGCAAACAACTTCCAGAATGGCTCTGCTGCCCTAGTACCCAGATTTGGGAATGGAGAAATGCTGCAACCTTGTGGCCGTTTCCCACAAGAGCAGCTTTAAACCCACTGCAAAAGGTCACTAAATATTCACCAATTGCAGCTCTGTAAATGACACCGGCCCTCCAAAAAATACTGAGGTCGAAAATCGACCAAAAAATTCCAGAGTGCAACCTTCCAAAAAGAAAATTTGAAGAGGTATATTATACTCACACTTTTTTTCTTTTTTCTTTTAACAGAAAAGAAAAAGGTGTGGAAAAATGATGAATTGTAGGAATTTTTACAGACATGTAAACCCAAATTACACAAACCTATCAGCTCACACCAGTCAGAACTGCCATCAACAAAAATGCTGCAAACAATAAATGCTGACGTGATTGTGGAGAAATGCGTAACCTCGATTCTAAGGGGGATGTGGTAAGAACCACTAATGAAAGCACAATTGAGGTGCCTTGAAAAGGTAAACGTTGACCTACCATACCAGTCAATCAATCATACCCACTGCTGGGTCTATCACCTGAGAAAATGAAAATCAAAAATCACAGGCTGGCAATCCTGCACTCCAGCAATATTTACCATAGGCAACACTTGGAATCAATGAAAATGTCCATTAACAGAGGAATGCACCAAGAAGAAGTGGTCCATGTACACAATGGAATATTAGCCATGGAAAACATTGAAGCACTGCTCTTTGAGGCACCATAGATGAGCCTGGAGATAATCACAAAACATGAAGTAGGTCGGAAAGCAAAACACCTATATCCTATATTATCACTTATGGCATTATCTAATAACTGACACAGATGAACATATTTCCAAAGAAAAAGACACTCACAGGCTTAGAAAACAAACTATGCTCATCTAAAAGGAAAGGATTGAGGAAATTGAGAAATGAAGATTAGTGTTACTATACATATACGAATACATATTATATACATGTATCAAAAAGACCAAACATATAGCAAGGGAGGTCGACGGAACACTGTAATATTTTACATGGGAAGAGGATCTGTACATTAATAGACATACATAATGTACAAATGAACCAGATTGTGTACACCTAGGACAAACAATATTCTAAACTTTACCCAGATTAAAAAAAAATTTAAAAACCAAGAAGAAGTAATGAGACATAAACTTATGGGGATTTCTCCTGGCAAATTCCATTCTAATTTACAACCTAGGACAATGATTTCCAGAAAGGCTCTGCTGCCCTAATACCCAGATTGGGGAATGGAGAAATGCTACCTCCTTGTGGCCGTTTCCCACAACAGCAGCTTTGAACCCACTGCAAAAGGTCACTAAATTTTCACCAACTTGCAGTTCTGTAAATGGCACCTGCCCTCCAGAAAATTTCTGGGGTCAAAAATCGACCAAAAAATTCAAAAAAGGGCAACCTTCGAAGAAGACAATTTCAAGAGCTATATTGTACCCACGGTTTTTTTTTAAGAGAAAAGAAAAAGGCATAGGAATATGATGAATTTAAAAAATTTTAATGACATGCATACCCATATTACAAAAACCTATCAGCTCACAGCAGTCAGAATGGCCATTAGGAAAAATGCTACAAAAAATAAATGGTGAAGGGAGAGTGGAGAAATGTGTACCCTCGGTTGTAAGGGGGGGCATGTAAAGAGCCACTAATGAATACACGATGTAGGTGCTTTGAAAAGGGAAACATTGAGCTACCAGTCAATCAATCACAACCACTGCTTGGCCTATCACCTGAGAAAATGAGAATCAAAAAGTCACAGGCTGGCAAACCTGTACGCCAGCAAGATTTACCATAGCCAGCACTTTGAATCAATGAAAATGTCCATCAACCGAGGAATGCACCAAGAAGAAGTGGTCCATGTACACAATGGAATATAAGCCATGGAAAACAATGAAGCACTGCTCTTTGAGGCACCATAGTTGAGCCTGGAGATAATCACAAAACATGAGGTATGTCGGAAAGCAAAAGACCTATACCCTATGATATCACTTATGGTGTTATCTAATAACTGACAGAAATGAACATATTTCCAAAGAGAAAGACACTCACGTGCTTAGAAATCAAACTCTGCTCATGTATAAGGAAAGGTGGGAGCAATGGATAAATGAATGTTAGTGTTACTATATATATATAAATACATAGTATATACATATATCAAAAAGCCAGACCATATATTAAGGGGGTTTTACGGAACACTCTGTAATATTTTACATAGGAACAGGATCTGTACATGAATATACGTATATAATGTATAAATGAACCAGACTCTGTACACTTAGGACAAAGTATATTCTAATCTTAACCCCAATTTAAAAAAAAAATTTAAAAAAACAAGGAGACGTAATGAGACTTAAACATATGGGGCTATCTCCTGGCACATTCAATTCTAATTTACAACCTAGGAACACGACTTCCAGAAAGGCTCTTGCCCTAGTACCCAGATTTTGGAATGGAGAAATGCTACCTCATTGTAGCCGTTTCCCACAACAGAAGCTTTAAACCCATTGCATAAGGTCACTAAGTATTCAGATAACCGCAGACCTGTAAATGACACCTACTCTCCAAAACAATCCTTGGGTTGAAAATTGACCAAAAAATTCAAACGAGGGCAACGTTCCAAGAAGACACTTTCAAGAGGTATATTGTACTCACACTTTTTTCTTTTTTTTTTTAAACAGAAAATAAAAGGTGTGGAAAACTGATGAATTTAAAAATTTTAATGAAATGAATACCCATATTACAAAAACCTATCAGCTCACAGCAGTCAGAATGGCCATTAGGAAAAATGCTGCAAAAAATAAATGCTGAAGGGAATGTGGAGAAATGCGTACACTTGGTTGTAAGGGGGGGCATGTAAAGAGCCACTAATGAAAACACAATGTAGGTGCTTTGAAAAGGGAAACATTGAGATACCAGTCAATCAGTCACAACCACTGCTGGGCCTATCACCTGAGAAAATGAAAATCATAAAGTCACAGGCTGGCAATCCCGCACTCCAGCACTATTTACCATAGCCAACACTTGGAAGCAACAAAAATGTCCATCAACCGAGGAATGCACCAAGACGAAGTGGTCCATGTACACAATGGAATATTACTCCAATAATAAATATAAATTAAATCTAAAAAACAAAACAAAAGTAAGGAGACATCAGCATTTGTGGCTTCATCCCGGCACATTGCACTCTAATTTATAACAGAGGGTCACCAGTGGCCGGAAGGTGTGTTTCCCTAGTTACCAGAGTGTGGAACATAGAAAGGCTGCTGCCTTCTGGCCGTTACCTGCAAAAGCAGCTTTAAAGCCTGTGCTAATGGTCACTTCATATGAACAAGTACTGCAGGGCTGTAAATGAAACCTGCCCTCAACATGTCTTGAGGGAGGTAATGGCCAAAAAATTTCAAAATGTGACACATACTTTAAGTAAACACTTTGAAGAACTAAGCTGTAATCACAGTTTGATAAATAAAAAGGACATGCTTTAAAGCTCAATTTCAACAGATTATGGGACACATGCACGTTCAACCACAAAGAGGTCTCAGCTCGTACCTGTCAGAATAACCATCAGCAATAAGACTACAAACAATAAATACTGAAGGTGTTTTGGAGAAATGCATACCCTCAACTTTAAGTTGGACGTAACCTGGAAACAGCCACTAATGAGAACTGAATGGTGGTGCCTTTAAAACGTACACACTGAGCTACCATATGATACAGCAAACCCACTCCTTGGCCTATAACATAGGAAGATAGATCTGGAAAGACACAGGCAAGCAAATGTGCATTGCAGCAGTATTACAGTAGCCAAGACATGGATGCAACCAAAAAGTCCATCAAGAGTTGCGTGGCCAAAGAAGAACTGGTTCATGTACAGATGGAATATTAGCCAGGGAAAAAAATGAAACAATGCCATTTGCATCACCATGTATGATTCTTGAGGTAATCAGGCAAATTGTACTAAGTCAGAAAACAAAAGACACATATCCTATAATATCACTTATAGGTCTTAGCTAAAAATTGATACCAATGAAGATATTTCCACAGAGAAATGCAATCACAGATTCATTAAAGAAACTTATGTTTCACCAAATGGAAAGCTGTGAGGACTGGATACATTAGGATATTGAGGTTAACATAGATATAGAAACATATGTGAAACATGTAATCACCAAAGACCTACGTAATACCAAGAGAAGATTACTCAACATTGTGTCATAACCTACATGGGAAAATGATCCAAAGAAGAATAGATATATGTATATGTTTAAAAGAACCACATCTTGCACACCTAGAAGAAACAAAACATTTTAATCAAATTTGCTCTGATAAAAAATAAAAATTAATTAAAAAAAGAACAAGAAGTAATGAGACATAAACTTAAGGGGCTTTTTGCTGGCACATTGCATTCTACTTTACAACCAGAACATGACTTCCATTAAGGCTCTGTCATCACTAATAAAGCAGCTTTATAAGCAATGTTGAAGATAGCTTAAAAGAAGTCTCACTAATTATTGATAGTAGCAAGAAAACAAAGTAAAGTAAAAATCTCACTGCAAAAAGTATACATAGAGTGAGGATAGTAGATCAAACACTTATTACATTTCTGTAAAGAATAAAAGACAACAATAGTATGTTTTTTTAAAAAAGAAAGGGCCCAAATAAATCTGAAATGAAAGAGATAATGTTACAACAGACACCACAGAAATACAAAGTATCCTAAGATACACACAGGGTAACTCAGGGCTCAGACTGGACAGGGCCCACTCTCCAGTCCCCTTTACATGACTTACAGGAGCCTCAGGAACTGAGGAGGGGGTCCCTGAGGAGAGGCTCAAGATAGAATATGGTAGGCATTAACATGGCTCCATTCATCTTAAACATGCCTGAACTACATTCACACGAGATGATTTTGTCCTGTATGTACATCGGCACCTCTTGTTGGAACTGCAGATCTTTGGCTTCATCACCTCTACTGAGAGCATTAGCTTCACCTGCTGTGGACCGTCTCCTATAGGATTTCTAGAACCACAAAACATCGAAGCTTCACGGGACCCAGAGTCTGTGCGACTCCACGCAGAGTCTCAGAGTCTCAACTCCACTCAGATACTCCACTCTTGGAGGGCACACACAAAGTAGTGTGCACATCAGGGCCCAGGGGAAGGAGCAGTGACCCCGTAGGAGAATGACCAGAACTACCTGATAGTTTTAGAGGGTCTCCTGCAGAGGCAGGTGGTGGCTGTGGCTGTGGCTCACTGTGATGACAACGACACTGGTAGCAGAAGTTCTGGGAAATACTCTTTGGTGTGAGCCCTCCCAGAGTCCGCCATTAGCCCCACCAAGAGCAAGGTAGGCTCCAGTGCTGGGTTGCCTCAGGCCAAACAACCAACGGGGAGGGAGCCCAACCCCATGGATCAGCAGACAAGCGGATTAAACTTTTTATTAAAGTTTTATTTAATCCGCAGACAAGCAGATTAAAGCTCTGCCCAACAAAGCAACACCCAGCTCTACCCACCACCAGTCCCTCCCATCAGGAAGCTCGCACAAGCCTCTAAGACAGACTCATCCACTGGAGAGCAGACAGCAGAAGGAAGAAGAACTACAATTCTGAAGCCTGTGGAAGGAAAACCACATTCACAGAAAGATACACAAAATGAAAAGGCAGAGGACTTTATACCAGATCAAGGAACAAGATAAAACCCCAGAAAAAAAACGAAATGAGGTGGAGATAGGGAACCTTCCAGAAAAAGAATCAGAATAAAGATAGTGAAGATGATCCTAGACCTTGGCAAAAGAATGGAGGCAAAAACAAAAAGAATAAAATATCTAGGAATAAACCTACCTAAGGAGACAAAAGACCTGTATGCAGAAAATTATAGGACACTGATGAAAGAAATTAAAGATGATACAAATAGATGGAGAGAGATACCATGTTCTTGGATTGGAAGAATCAACATTGTGAAAATGACTCTACTACCCAAAGCAATCTACAGATTCAATGCAATCCCTATCAAATTACCACTGGCATTTTTCACAGAACTAGAACAAAAAATTTCACAATTTGTATGGAGACACAAAAGACCCCGAATAGCCAAAGCAATCTTGAGAATGAAAAATGGAGCTGGAGGAATCAGGCTCCCTGACTTCAGACTATATTACAAAGCTACAGTAATCAA
Organism: Balaenoptera physalus; assembly: GCF_965194825.1. Lineage (NCBI taxonomy): Eukaryota > Metazoa > Chordata > Mammalia > Artiodactyla > Balaenopteridae > Balaenoptera > Balaenoptera physalus. The sequence continues at coordinate 155,547 of NW_028125832.1, forward strand.
GACAGTTTGGTACTGGCACAAAAACAGAAATATAGATCAATGGAACAGGATAGAAAGCCCAGAGATAAACCCACGCACATATGGTCACCTTATCTTTGATAAAGGAGGCAAGCATATACAGTGGAGAAAAGACAGCCTCTTCAATAAGTGGTGCTGGGAAAATTGGACAGGTACATGTAAAAGTATGAAATTAGAACACTCCCTGACACCATACAGAAAAATAAACTCAAAATGGATTAAAGACCTAAGTGTAAAGCCAGACACTATCAAACTCTTAGAGGAAAACATAGGCAGAACACTCTATGACATACATCACCGCAAGATCCTTTTTGACCCACCTCCTAGAGAAATGGAAATAAAAACACAAATAAACAAATGGGACCTAATGAAACTTAAAAGTTTTTGCACAGCAAAGGAAACCATAAACAAGACCAAAAGACAACCCTCATAATGGGAGAAAATATTTGCAAATGAAGGAAATGACAAAGGATTAATCTCCAAGATTTACAAGCAGCTCATGCAGCTCAATAACAAAAAAACAAACAACCCAATCCAAAAATGGGCAGAAGACCTAAATAGACATTTCTCCAAAGAAGATATACAGATGGCCAACAGACACATGAAAGAATGCGCAACATCATTAATCATTAGAGAAATGCAAATCAAAACTACAATGAGGTATCATCTCACACCGGTCAGAATGGCCATCATCAAAAAATCTAGAAACAATAAATGCTGGAGAGGGTGTGGAGAAAAGGGAACACTCTTGCACTGTTGGTGGGAATGTAAATTGATACAGCCACTATGGAGAACAGTATGGAGGTTCCTTAAAAAACTAAAAAATAGAACTACCATACGACCCAGCAATCCCACTACTGGGCATATACCCTGAGAAAACCATAATTCAAAAAGAGTCATGTACCAATATGTTCATTGCAGCTCTATTTACAATAGCCAGGACATGGAAGCAACCTAAGTGTCCATCATTGGATGAATGGATAAAGAAGATGTGGCACATATATACAATGGAATATTACTCAGCCATAAAAAGAAATGAAATGGAGGTATTTGTAATGAAGTGGATGGAGTTAGAGTCTGTCATACAGAGTGAAGTAAGTCAGAAAGAGAAAAACAAATACAGTATGCTAACACATATATATGGAATATAAGGGAAAAAAAAGGTCATGAAGAACCTAGTGGCAAGATGGGAATAAAGACATAGACCTACTAAAGAATGGACTTGAGGATATGGGGAGGGGGAGGGGTGAGATGTGACAGGGTGACAGAGTGTCATGGACATATATACACTACCAAATGTTAAATAGATGGCTAGTGGGAAGCAGCCACATAGCACAGGGAGATCACCTCGGTGCTTTGTGACCACCTGGGGGGGTGGGATGGGGAGGGTGGGAGGGAGGGAAATGCGGGAGGGAGGAGATATGGGAACGTGTGTATATGTGTAGCTGATTCACTTTGTTATAAAGCAGATACTAACACACCATTGTGAAGCAATTATACTTCAATAAAGATGTTTTAAAAAAAAACGTAAAAAAAAAATTAAAAAAAAAAGAATGGAGGCAAAGATCGAGAAGATGCAAGAAATGCTTAACAAAGACCTAGAAGAATTAAGGGACAAACACCTAGAAGAATTAAAGAACAAACAAACAGAGGTGAATAATATAATAACTGAAATGAAAAATACACTAGAAGGAATCAGTAGCAGAATAACTGTGGCAGAAGAACGGATAAGTGACCTGGAAGACAGAAAGGTGGAAATCACTGCCATGGAACAGAATAAAGAAAAAGAATGAAAATAAATGAAGACACCCTAAGAGTCCTCTGGGACAACATTAAATGCAACAACATTCACAATATAGGGGTCCCAGAAGGAGAAGAGAGAGAGAAAGGTCGCAAGAATATATTTGAAGAGATTATAGTCAAAAACTTCCCTAGCATGGGAAAAGAAATAGCCACCCAAGTCCACGAAGCGCAGAGAGTCCCAGGCAGGATAAATCAAAGGAGAAAAATGCCAAGACACATAGTAACCAAATTGACAAAAATTAAAGACAAAGAAAAATTATTGAAAGCAACAAGGGAAAAATGATAAATAACATAAAAGGGAACTCCCATAACAGCTGATTTCTCAGCAGAAAATCTACAAGCCAGAAGGGAGTGGCATGATAAATTTAAAGTGATGAAAGGGAAGAACCGACAACCAAGAGTACTCCACCCAGCAAGGATCTCTTTCAGATTTCACAGATAAATCAAAAGTCCTACAGACAAGCAAAAGCTAAGAGAATTCAGCACCATGAAACCAGCTCTACACCAAATGCTAAAGGAAATTCTCTAAGTGGGAAACACAAGAGAAGAAAAGGACCCAACAAGACAAACCCGTAACAATTAAGAAAATAGTAATATACATATCAATAATTACCTTAAACATGACTGGACTAAATGTTCCAACCAAAAGACACAGCCTCTCTGAATGGATACAAAAACAAGACCTATATATATGCTGTCTACAAGAGACCCATTTCAGACCTAGGGACACATACAGACTGAAAGTGAGGTGATGGAAAAATATATTCTATGCAAATGAAAATCAAAAGAAAGCTGGAGTAGCAATACTCATATCAGATAAAATAGACTTTAAAATAAAGAATGTTACAAGAGACAAGGAAAGATACTACATAACGGTCAAGGGATGAATCCAAGAAGAAGATATAACAATTATAAATATATATGTACCCAACATAGGAGCACCTCAATATATAAGGCAACTGCTAACAGCTATAAAAGAGGAAATCGACAGTAACACAATAATAGTGGGGGACTTTAACAGCTCACTTACACCAGTGGAGATCATCCAGAAAGAAAATTAATAAGGAAACACAAGCTTTAAATGACACAATAGACCAGATAGAGTTAACTGATATTTATAGGACATTCCATCCAAAAAGAGCAGATTACACGTTCTTCTCAACTGCACACAGAACATTCTCCAGGATAGATCACATCTCGGGTCACAAAAAAGCCTCAGTAAATTAAAGAAAACTGAAATCATATCAAGCAGCTGTTCCGACCACAATGCTATGAGATTAGAAATCAATTACAGGGGAAAATCTGTAAAAAACAAAAAACATGGTGGCTAAACAATACGTTACTAAATAACCAAGAGATCACTGAAGAAATAAAAGAGGAAATCAAAAACTACCTAGAGACAAATGACAACAAACCACGATGATCCAAAACCTATGGGATGCGGCAAAAGCAGTTCAAGAGGGAAGTTTATAGCAATACAAGCCTACCTCAAGAAACAAGAAAAATCTCAAATAAACAATCTAACCTTACACCTAGAGGAACTAGAGAAAGAAGAACAAAACCCAAAGTTAGTAGAAGGAAAGGAATCATAAAGATCAGAGCAGAAATAAATGGAATAGAAACAAAGAAAATGAAAGCAAAGATCAATAAAACTAAAAGCTGGTTCTTTGAGAAGATAAACAAAAATGATAAGCCTTTAGCCAGACCCAAGAAAAAGAGGTAGAGGACTCAAATCAATAAAATTAGAAGTGAAAAAGGAGAAGTTACAACAGACACCACAGGAATACAAAGCATCCTAAGAGACTACTACAAGGAACTCTATGCCAATAAAATGGACAACCTGGAAGAAATGGACAAATTCTTAGAAAGGGATAACTTTCCAAGACTGAATCAGGAAGAAATAGAGAATGTGAACAAACCTATCATAAGCAATGAAATTGAAACTGTGATTAAAAATCTTCCAACAAACAAAAGTCCAGAACCAGATGGCATCACAGGTGAATTCTATCAAATATTTAGAGAAGAGCTAGCACCCAACCTTCTCAAATTCTTCAAAACAATTGCAGGGGAAGGAACACTCCCAAACTCATTCTATGAGACCACCATCACCCTGATACCAAAACCAGACAAAGATACTACAAGGAAAATAAATTATAGACCAATATCACTGATGAATATAGATGTAAAAATCCTCAACAAAATACTAGCAAACAGAATTGAACAACACGTTAGAAGGATCATACACCATGATCAAGTGGGGTTTATCCCAGGGATGCAAGGATTCTTCAATATACACAAATCAATGTGATACACCATATTAACAAATTGTAGAATAAAACCATATGATCATCTCAATAGATGCAGGAAAAGATTTTGAGAAAATTCAACATCCATTTATGATAAAAACTCTGCAGAGTGTGGGCATAGAGGGAAACTACCTCAACCTTATAAAGGCCATATATGACAAACCCACAGCAAACAGCATTCTCAATGGTGAAAAACTGAAAGCGTTTCCTCTAAGATCAGGAACAAGACGAGGATGTCCACTCTCACCACTACTATTCAACATAGTTTTGGAAGTCCTAGCCATGGCAATCAGAGAAGAAAAAGAAATAAAAGGAATACAAAAAGGAAAAGAAGAAGTAAAATTGTCACTGTTTGCAGATGACATCATATCATAGGTAGAGAATCCTAAAGATGCCACCAGAAAACCACTGGAGCTAATCAATGAATTTGGTAAAGTTGCAGGATACAAAATTAATGCACAGAAATTGCTTGCATTCCTATACACTAACAATGAAAGAACAGAAAGAGAAATTAAGGAAACAATCCCATTACCACTGCAACAAAAAGAATAAACTACCTAGGAATAAACCTACCTAAGGAAGTAAAAGACCTGTACTCAGAAAACTATACGACACTGATGAAAGAAATCAAAGATGATATAAACAGATGGAGACATATACCATGTTCTTGGATTAGAAGAATCAATATTGTGAAAATGACTATACTACCCAAAGCAATCTACAGATTCAATGCAATCCCTATCAAAATACCTTTGGCATTTTCTACAGAACTAGAAAAAAAATCTTAAAATTTGTAGGGAGACACAAAAGACCCCGGATAGCCAAAGCAGCCTTGAGGGGAAAAAAAAAGAGCTGGAGTAATCAGACTTCCAGACTTCAGACTATATTACAAAGCTACAGTAATCAAGATGATATGGTACTGACACAAAAACAGAAATAGAGATTAATAGAACAGGATAGAAAGCACAGAGATAAACCCACGTACATATGGTTAACTAATCTATGACAAAGGAGGCAAGGGTATACAATGGAGAAAAGACAGTGTCTTCAGTAAGTGGTGCTGGGAAAACTGGACAGCTACATGTAAAAGAATGAAATTAGAACTCTCCCTAACACCATACACAAAAATAAACTCAAAATGGATTAGAGACCTAAATGTAAGACCAGCCACTATAAAACTCTTAGAGGAAAACATAAGCAGAACAGTCTATGACATAAATCACAGCAAGATCCTTTTTGACCCACCTTCTAGGGAAATGGAAATAAAAACAAAAATTTAAAAAATGGTACCTAATGAAACTTAAAATCTTTTGCACAGCAAAGGAAAACATAAGCAAGATGAAAAGACAACCATCAGAATGGGAGAAAATATTTTCAAATGAAGCAAATGGCAAAGGATTAATCTCCAAAAAGCAGCTCATGTAGCTCAATATCACAAAACCAAACAACCCAATCCAAAAATGGGCAGAAGACCTAAATAGACATTTCTACAAAGAAGATATACAGTTTCCCAACAAACACATGAAAGGATGCTGAACATCACTAATCATTAGAGAAATGCAAATCAAAACTACAGTGAGATATCACCTCACACCAGTCAGAATGGCCGTCATCAAAAAATCTACAAACAGTAAATGCTGGAGAGGCATTTATTGGAAAAAAGGGAACCCTCTTGCACTGTTGGTGGGAATGTAAATTGATATAGCTACTAGGGAGAACGGTATGGGGGTTCCTTAAAAACTAAAAATAGAAAAACCGTACAACCCAGCAATCCCACTACTGGACATTTACCCTGAGAAAACCATAATTCAAAAAGAGTCATGTACCACAATGTTCATTGTAGCTCTATTTACAATAGCCAGGACATGGAAGCAACCTAAGTGTCCATCAACACATAACTGCATAAAGAAGATGTGGCACATATATACAATGGAACATTATTCAGCCATAAAAAGAAACGAAATTGAGTTATTTGTAGTGAGGTGGATGGATCTAGAGTCTGTCCTACAGAGTGAAGTAAGTCAGAAAGAGAAAAACAAATACCGTATGCTAACACATATATATGGAATCTAAAAGAAAAAAGTTTATGAAGAACCTAGGGGCAGGAAAGGATTAAGGACACAGACATAGAGAAAGGACTTGAGGACACGGGGAGGGGGAAGGGTAAGCTGGGACAAAGTGAGAGAGTGGTATGGACATATATACACTACCAAATGTAAAATTGATAGCTACTGGGAAGCAGCCACATAGCACAGGGAGATCAGCTCGGTGCTTTGTGACCACCTAAAGGGGTGGGATAAGGGAGTGAGAGGGAAGTGCAAGAGGGAGGGGATATGGTGTTATATGTATACGTATAGCTGATTCACTTTTTCATACAGCAGAAACTGACACACAATTGTAAAGCAATTATACTCCAATAAAGATGTAAAAGAAAAAAAAAAAGAAAGCCCAGAGACAAACCTACACACCTATGGTCCACTAATCTATGACAAAGGAGGCAAGGATATACAATGGAGAAAAGACAGTCTCTTCAATAAGTGGTGCTGGGAAAAATGGACAACTACACGTAAAAGAATGAAATTAGAACACTCCCTAACACCATACACAAAAAATAAACTCAAAATGGATTAGAGACCGAAATGTTAGACCGGACACTATAAAACTCATAGAGGAAAACATAGGAAGAATATTCTTTGACATAAATCACAGCAAGATCTTTTTTGATCCACCTCCTAGAGTAATGGAATAAAAAACAAAAATAAACAAATGGGAGCAAATGAAACCTAAAACCTTTTGGAAAGCAAAGGAAACTACAAAGACGACGAAAAGACAACCCTCAGAATGGGAGAAAATATTTGCAAACGAATCAATGGACAAAGGATTAATCTCCAATATATATAAACAGCTCATGCAGCTCAACAGTAAAAAAAACAAACAACCCAATCCAAAAATGGGCAGATGTCGTAAATAGACATTTGTCCCAAGAAGACATACAGATGGCCAAGAAGCACATGAAAAGCTGCTCAACATCACTAATTATTAGAGAAATATAAACCAAAACTACAATGAGGTATTACCTCACACAAGTTAGAATGGGCATCATCAGAAAATCTACAAACAAAAAATGCTGGAGAGGGTGTGGAGAAAAGGGAACCCTCTTACACTATTTGTAGGAATGTAAATTGATACAGTCACTGTGGAGAACAGTATGGAGGTTCCTTAAAAAACTAAAAATAGAATTACCATATGCCCCAGCAATCCCACTACTGGGCATATACCCAGAGAAAACCATAATTCAAAAAGACACATTCACCACAATGTTCATTGCAGCACTATTTACAATAGCCAGGTCATGGAAGCAACCTAAATGCCCATAGATAGACAAATGGAAAATATGTGGTACATATATAAAATGGAATATTACTCAGTCATAAAAAGGAATGAAATTGGGTCACTTGTAAAGACATGGATAGATCTAGAGACTGTCATACAGAGTGAAGTAAGTCAGAAAAAGAAAAACAAATATCGTATATTAACGCATACATGTGGAACCTAGAAAAATGGTACAGATGAACTGGTTTGCAAGGCAGAAATAGAGACACAGATGTAGAGAACAAATGTATGGTCACCAAGGGGGGAAAGTGGCAGGGTGGTGGTGGTGGGATGAATTGCGAGCCTGGGATTGACATATATACACTTATATGTATAAAATAGATAACCAATAAGAGCCTGCTGTATAAAAAAATGAATAAAATAAAATTTAAAAATTATAAAATAATATTTAAAAACATAAAACACAAAAAAACGTTCTGTCCTTCCCATAGACGTATTTATATGAATGAATTATTCCCATGCTTATATCCATAAATACAAAAAGAGGAATAAAACCTACCTTGAACCAAAAAAGAAAAAAAAAACAGAACCCACTGGTCATACAGAGGAAAACCCTATCAGGGCACTTGCTCCAGTGGTAAACATTCTGAAGTTAGTCAGAGGTGGGGAATCGTCTCCCATGCAGCCAGCAGCTCCCCCGCAAGGAGCGTCCTCATTGCAAAGCTGGGGGACCGTGAGGAGGTGTCTCTGAGTAAACGTGAGCTGAGCCTCAGGCCAGCTGCTGCTGAACTTTTCCCACCCTTCCCAGGTAAAACACCTGAATGTGTGCAAAGACTTTAAAGCCTAGAGGAAAGGGCTTGGAGTCACACCAGCGACAGCACGCAGGCCGACTTGGTGCCTGCAGGCCAGCCAGGATGGTCCTGGCCCCGGGCGCTCTTCTGGAAGCTTTCCATTTCCCTGACTGAGGTACCCCTCCTGTCCCGGTCCCCACTGCTTTTTTCCTTCCTCACCTCTGCCCGGGGAGAAATTCCAGCAGCAGGTATGGGTGACACATCATCTTCTTTAGCAGGTGGCAGCCCGGCAACTCCTGCAGAAAGTCCAGCAGAGCCCCACTCACACGGGGCCACTCATAGAGCCCTGGGCCCTACTCCCTCCCACCAGCACAACCCCGAGACTGCTGACGGGGCAGAGAATATGGCGTCAGGCACAGCTGCAGAGGCTTTTGCTGCCTGGAGGGGTGTTTATATTGACCTCAACCCAGGCACACCTGGGAAGGGCTGGCCGGCCAGGTCAGGCTGCCCAGGTCAGCCAATCCTCGCCCCTCAGGGGCTCAGAGTTGCAGATAATGGGCCTTGCTGCACCGGCCAGATCCAAGGAACAGGTGTAGGGTCCCGAGAGTCAGGATAGACAAGGGGTGGCAGCCCTGGCTTGTTTTCCAATCATTTTATCTGGTCCATGAGTGGAAGACAACTTCAAGAAGACCCTCTCCTAATGAGAGGAACCCAGGAGTCAGGGAGAGGAGGGTTGGTGGGTGGAGACAGATGCCTGGTGCCCCGGCTGCAGTGGAAGCCCCTGGAAGACCAGGTGGAGGGAGGCTGCACAGAGTGAAGCCTAGGGTCACAGACATGTCGGAGCTGCTGTTTGTTAGTTCAAGCCCTGCTCTGAGGTGCTCTGTGTCAGCTCTGAGCGACAGGTGTGCTGGCGGTGCTCTGCAATGAGGGCTATGTGCACGGTTCCTGTGTGCCCAGCTCTGCCGGGGTACCTGTCCAAGGGAGCTCCATATCCAGGGAGGGGCCTGCCCACGAGAGCCCCGTGAGCTGCTGGGTACCTGCCCAGGTGAGCTCCATATCCTGGGAGGGGCCTGCCCACGAGAGCCCCGTGGGCTGCTGGGTACCTGCCCAGGTGAGCTCCATATCCTGGGAGGGGCCTGACAATGAGAGCCCCATGGGCTGCGGGGTACCTGCACAGGTGAGCTCCATATCCTGGGAGGGGCCTAACCACGAGAGCCCCGTGGGCTGCTGGCTACCTGCACAGGTGAGCTCCATATCCTGGGAGGGGCCTGACCATGAGAGCCCCGTGGGCTGCTGGGGACCTGGTAAAGGACGCCAGGACAGTCAGTGAAGCCACAGAGGATATACATCCAGTAGTTCCTAATTCCTACACCCTGCTGGCCATTCTACCATCCACCAGGACATGGTATTCTGTATTAGACTTCAATGATGCCTTTTTCTGTATTCCATTAGTCCCAGAGTCACAAGAAATTTTGGCTGTGAGTGGCAGGACTCAACATACAACAAAAACAATACTGCTTGGCCGTCCTGCCCCAGGGGTTCAAAAATTCCCACACCATCTTTGGGGAAACGTTAGCTAAAACCCTAAAAGATCTACCTCTGGAGAAGTGAACCCTCCTTCAATATGCAGACGACATTCTGGGCTTCCCTGGTGGCGCAGTGGTTGAGAATCTGCCTGGCAATGCAGGGGACACAGGTTCGAGCCCTGGTCTGAGAAGATCCCATATGCCGCGGAGCAACTAGGCCCATGAGCCACAATTACTGAGCCTGCGCTTCTGGAGCCTGTGCTCCACAATAAGAGAGGCTGCGATAGTGAGAGGCCCGCGCACCGCGATGAAGAGTGGCCCCCGCTTGCCGCAACTAGAGAAAGCCCTCGCACAGAAACAAAGACACAACACAGCCATAAATAATAAATAAATAACTTTTAAAAAAATATGCAGACGACATTCTGATCGCCAGCCCTACTAAGGAGGCCTCTGGACTACCTAGCCAATAAAAGATAGAAGGTGTCCAAGAAAAAGGCTCAAATATCACAGACTAAGGTGACCTGCCTGGGCTTCATTCTCACAGAAGATCGGAGAAGCCCATCCCAGGAAAGGGAAGAAGCCATTTGCAGCCTCACCCTTCCTAAAACTAGAAGACAGCTTAGGGGTTCCTGGGGAGACTGGGGTTTGCTGCATCTGGATCCCTAACTACAGTCTAATACCTGGGCCTCTATATGCAACACTGAAAGGAAAAGATGATGATCCTTTTGAATAGAATCCAGAAGCGGCCTTTCAAGAATGGAAAGAGCAGTCAATTCAGACCCTTGCCCTGGACCTCCCTAATTTAGCTAAACCCTTTGACCTTTACATTCCTGGTCGAAGGCGAATCGCCCTTGGAGTTTTAGTGTCAAAACTGGGACCACTTGAAATGGAACAACGCAAGAATGCCCTCCAGGCATTGGCCAGCCACCCCATCCGACCAGGATACTGGGGGTATCTAAAAACCTGGAAATGAGCAGCCCGCAAGGACAGCTCCCTCCTAAGGGTAAAGGACGCCACTTGGTGATCCTAAACACCCACCATGCCCTGAAGTTGCAGGGATCGCTCCGTGGGCACAGTGACCTCGAGTGAGGAGGCCCTCCAACTCCAACCTCCAGAGAGACAACCTGGGACAAAAGGCCCCCATGACGACTCATGTGACCATCACTTGACCTGGAGCTTCTCTCAGAAAACCACAAGAGTGTGCCCCAAAGGAACAGACTATTGCTTGCAGGACTTACTGCACCCAGAGCGGAGCTAATAAACCTGGCAGGGGACCCGTAAATAACGCTGCCACCATAGAAAAGCCTACAGACACCACGGTGACGGCGGCCAATGAGACCAGATGTACTCCTGGTTACTTCAAAAGGGCGGTGACTGAGTGGCCATCATGGTCCTGGATCACCACCGGCCCTGGACTGTCTGGGAGTTGAGCAGGCAGGGCTCTGAAACCTGGTGCTGTTTGTACGTTAATTCAGTGGCCTAACTGAAGAAAGCACAGACTACTGGTCAGAGCATCTAGGCTGGCAGAAACCGTCAGCCTAAGGGGGCCGAACCAATGTGGAGCAGGGTAAAACCGGCCCCCCCAGCGTCCCTGTGCATCTCTTTCCTGGACCCTTAAAGGTCATTAGAATCTATAAAACTTCCAACGCTGGTGCTCAAGCAGACGAGCAGTGAGGGAGGAGGCCTCGGGACAATCAACCTCACCTGGAGGCTGCTGGGGAGAAGTCCTGCCCCTCCCCCCGGGTATGAGGATACCCAACTCAGCACGAAGCATTTACAGAAGAGGTGTCTGCACCCTCAGCGCCCCAAGAATGTGGAATGGGACAAGAGGCAGAGGAGGGGTTTGTCACCGGCAAAGCCCATTAAAAATTCCTGGGAGATAAAAATAGAATCTGGGCAATAAAATAAAGTCTAACCTTTTTTTCCTTTGTGCTTTTTCTAATTTCACTTGTTCCTAGGTTTCCACAGGCAGAGGTCCCACACCTGGCACTTCAGACCCGATTTCCTAGTGCAAAATGGCTGGGCCGACACCTCAGCTCTCGGGGCCCTGTGCAGACTCCGCCACATAGAGCCTGAGCTCCAGCCAACCCAGACCTCGAGAGCTCCGCCCCATCCCTCCTGCTGACGCTGACGGGATCCCTACACAGCAGCCCGGCCCACAGCCCGCGGGGGAGCGCACGCTCTCACCTCTCCATTCTCTGATCAAAATATAAAGTTTTCCTTTGCTTCTGAACCAAACTCAGTCTCGATCTGTTGGCTCCAATGACACTGGGCAGGGGGACCCTTGTTGGGGCCGACTCTGCAGGATCAGTAACAGAATTTGAGAACATTGTAACTTCAATGAACAGATGTGTGAGCCAAATATTGTAACTTCAATGAACATATGTGTGAGCCAAATATTGTAACTTCAATGAACAGATGTGTGAGCCAAACTGTAGTTAACATAGAGCAGTGTATAAGGCTCGTGTAAAATAAGGTATTTCTAACACTTCCATTTGATATTTCCATCACTTTATTATAAGCAAGTTCAGTGGAGGGGTTTGTCGTATTTGTCAGGTCAACATTAGAGAAATGCAGTGATTTCTTTCCAAGGATGTGGATCTACTAATCTTGGCTGAAGTTTCAATCTTGTTTTGAATGATTTTCCATTGAAAATGATACCTCTCTTTCAGCTCCTAGATTTCTGAGAAGTATAAAATCTTGTATTTTTTTATTACCAAAGGGGAAAGGTGGGAGGAGGGATAAATTAACAGTTTCGGATTAACATATACACACTGCTATGTATAAAATATATCATCAACAAGAAACTGCTGTATAGCACAGGGAACTATACTCAATATTTTGTAATAACCCCTAAGGGGAAATAATCTGAAAAACAATAGATATCTATATCGACATCATCTATCAACTACAGATAAAATGGAAACTAAAGGAGGCCGATGGTGAGCGTTTCTGACCATGAAGACTTCAATCCTCTAAAGTTCGGACTCTGCCTACAGCCCAGTCCCTTAATGAACATACATGTACCAGTAGCTTAAAAATTCCCAAGATTGGGGTTCGGGGAGACACTGATTTGAAAAAATCCCTGGTGTTCTCCTTACATACATGGGAGCTTTCCTACAGCTAAAACATGCCTGTGACACCCAGAAGATGGTACACGGTTGGATCAGGAAGATTTTGGAAAAGGCACCTCATCTCCTAATCCCCTGGTTGTCGGGTTAACCCCTCCAGCCTCTTTCCTAACATTCTCCACACTTGAGGATGTCAGCACCTTCAACATCCTGTTGCACAGACTTTGGAATTTGTCCAGAGGATGAAGGGGAAGGAGGAGAAACAATGAGAGACAAGCCCTAGATGTTCAGACAGGCACAGGTCACTCTAATTTCAAATCAGAAAGAAGAATTAAACACAGGCTCAGCCTGCCCCACGGAACCAGTATAAGGCCTAAAGGAATCCTGCGGTTTTGCAGCCAGCTCACAAAAAAGCGAGTTTAAAAATGGAGCTCAGGGGCACTGCAATTCACAAACATGCAGAATTATAAATGATCACTCTCGTCCAAAAATATATTGAGGGAAGGCAACAAAGACGATTTGAAAGCAAGGCAGAATTGCAGGAAACAAATTTCAGGAGGTAGATTCGAATCGCCTTTAAAGCACATGAAAAGCGGTAAAACGTCGACAATGATGCCCTTGGCCAAAGAGGGCGAACACATTTTTTCCTGAATATACTCAGGAAAAAAGGCATACGCCTTTTTTCACCAACCAAGCAAGCCAGAAATGCAAATGAGCACTACAAAGAAGTCTCACTTCCCAGGGTTCAAAAGGGCCATTCTAAAAGAGTGTAAAACCCAGAAATGCAGGACAGGCCAGGGAGAAAAGGGAGCCTTGTTAGGCTGATGGGCGGGATGTAATTTGCCAACGGCCACTCTGGAGAAGTGTATGGTGTTTCCTAAAACATCTAAAAAACACAGCTAGAGAGCATAGGGCACTTCCACTCATGGGCGTATAAACTGGGAAAAATAAAAATCAAAAAGACACAGGTACCCCAAAGTTTAGGGCTGCTCTGTTTACAAGAACCTCCATTTCAGTACACCATTAATATGCCAGGATAGAGAAAAATGGATAAAGAAGTTGTGCTAATATGTACAATGGAATACCACTCAGCCATGAAATCAATGTCATACGGCTAATAGCAGCATGATGAGTGGATTCAAGTACAATGTTTCTAAGTGAAATAAGTCACACAGAAAAAGATACTTATCATAAGATATCACTTATACAGGGAATGTAAAAACAGCTACACTTGAACTGAATTACAAAACAGAACAGAGTCACATGTTTAGAAAACACACTATGGCTGCTTAACGGGAAAGGTGAGGTGGGGTGATGCATAAAACAAGCGTTTCAAATTAGCTCAGACACGGTTCCATATACCCAATATGTAATAGACAAGTCCTACCCCTTGCTCAGAGAACTGGACTCAACACTCCCTATTCACGGCACAAGAATATATCTGACTAGTAAGAATCTTAAAACCTATGTATTGATATCTCTCTGTAAGTGAGTCAAGTGGGTGTAAAGCAGCATAAACACAGCAGTGAAAATCAGCTAAACCCCAATCTAAAAATAAATTACAAAAAAAACCCAACAAATAAAATGAAAGAGAGAGAAATCAGTAAAAATTTCGTTCAGGGGCAGTGAAGCAACCTGGATTGACCATATCTAGACCCACGGCTGGGTTACACATAAGGCTGGACACTCTTGGGGCAGAGAGGATTGGTGAGGTTGGGTGAGCAGACGCAGACCCTTTAAAGTAATACTGCGTGGTACCCATCCCACGGGTCCCAAATCTCCAGGTTCAAGGGCATCTTCCTACATCGAAAACATGCATGAGAAACCCAGAAGATGATACACGGTGTGATCGGGAAAGGATTCTAAAACGCACCTCATTTCTCATCTCCTACTGCTCGGGATAGCCATTCCAGCCACTTTACTAGCAACCTCCCTCCTTGGAGAATCAGCACCTTTAACCTCCTGTTCCGTACAGGTTGCAATTTGTCCTGAGGATGAATGGGAAGAATGGGAACCAAAGAGAGACTAGCTCTAGGTGTTGGGACAGGCACATGCTACTCTATTTTCCCATGAGGAAGAAGAATTAACCACAGGCTCAGCCTGCCGCCTGGGACCAGAATAGGGCCTGAAGCAATCCTGTGCTTTTGCGGCCAGCTCCCAAGAAAGCGAGTTGAAAAATGGAGCTCAGAGGCACTGCAATTCACAAACCTGCAGACTTATAAATGATGACTCTAGTCCACAAATATATTGAGGGAAAACAACGAAGAGGATTTGAAAGCAAGGCAGAATTGCAGGAAACAGATTTCAGGAGGGAGATTCGAATCGCCTTTAATGCACAGGAAAAGCGGCAAAACCTCGACAATGATGCCCTTGACCAAAAAGGGCGTATGCGTTTTTTCCTGAATATATTCAGGAAAAAACGCATACGCCCTTTTTGGCCAACCAAGCAACCTGGAAAGGCAAATCAGCGCTACAAAGAAGTCTCGCTTCCCATCGGTCAAAAGGGCCATGCTGAATAAAGTGTCAAAACCAGAAATGCAAGAGAGGCCATGGAGAAACGGGAGCCTGGCTACGCTGATGGGCGGGATGTAAATTGCCAACAGCCACTCTGGAGAAGTGCACGGTGTGTCCTGAAACATCTAAAAAACTCAGCTTAGGGAGCATAGGGCACTTCCACTCATGGGCGTATAAATTGGGAAAACTAAAAATCAGCAAGACACAGGCACCCCAAAGTTTAGGGCTGCTCTGTTGACAAGAACCTCCACTTCGTTACACCTTAAATATCCCAGGAAAGAGAAAAATGGATAAAGAAGTTGTGGTCCTTATGTACAATGGAATATCACTCAGCCATGAAATCAACGTCATAAGGCTAGTAGCAGCAAGATGAGTGGATTTAGGTAGGACGATTCTAAGTGAAATAAGTCACACAGAAAAAGATACTTATCATAAGATATCACTTATAGAGGGAATATAAAAACCGCTACCCTTGAACTGAATTACAAATCAGAGCAGGGTCACACGTTTAGAAAACACACTATGGCTGCTTAACGGGAAAGGTGAGGTGGGGTGATGCATAAAACAAGGGTTTCAAATTAGCTAAGATACCGTTCCATAAAGCCAATAGGTAATAGACAAGACCTACTCCTTGCTCAGTGAATTGGACTCAACACCCCCTATTCCCCGCCCAAGAATATACCTGACTAGTAAGAATCTTAAAACCTATGCATTGATATCTCTCTGTAAGTGAGTCAAGTGGGTGTAAAGCGGCAAAAACACAGCAGTGAAAAGCAGCTAAACCCCATTATAAAAATCAATTACTTTTAAAAACCCGTGAAACAAAGACAGTGAAAGAGAGAGAAATTCTTACAAAATTCGTTCAGGGGCTGTGATGCCACCTGGATTGACCATATCTAGACCCACAGCTGATTGAGACATAAGGGTGGACACTTTTGCGGCTGAGAGGTTTGCTGAGGTTGGGTGAGGAAACGCAGACCCTTTAAAGTAATACTGCATGGTCCCCATCCCATGGGTCCCAAATCTCCAGGTTCAAGGGCATCTTCCTACCTCGAAAACATGCATGAGAAACCCAGAAGATGGTACACCGTGTGATCGGGAAAGGTTTCTAAAACGCACCTCATTTCTCATCTCCTTGTGCTCGGGTTCGCCATTCCAGCCGCTTTACTAGCAATCTCCCTCCTTGGAGAATCAGCACCTTTAACCTCCTGTTCCGTACAGGTTGCAATTTGTCCTGATGATGAACGGGAAGAGGGAGAACCAATGAGAGACTAGCTCTAGGTGTTGGGACAGGCACAGGTCACTCTATTTTACCATCAGGAAGAAGAATTAACCACAGGCTCAGCCTGCCGCCTGGGACCAGAATAGGGCCTGAAGCAATCCTGCGCTTTTGCGGCCAGCTCCCAAGAAAGCGAGTTGAAAAATGGAGCTCAGGGGCACTGCAATTCATAAACCTGAAGACTTATAAATGATGACTCTAGTACACAAATATATTGAGGGAAGGCAACGAAGAGGATTTGAAAGCAAGGCAGAATTGCAGGAAACAGATTTCAGGAGGGAGATTCGAATCGCCTTTAATGCACAGGAAAAGCGGCAAAACCTCGACAATGATGCCCTTGACCAAAAGGGGCGTATGCGTTTTTTCCTGAATATATTCAGGAAAAAACCCATACGCCCTTTTTGGCGAACCAAGCAACCTGGAAAGGCAAATCAGCGCTACAAAGAAGTCTCGCTTCCCATCGGTCAAAAGGGCCATGCTGAATAAAGTGTCAAAACCAGAAATGCAAGAGAGGCCATGGAGAAACGGGAGCCTGGCTACGCTGATGGGCGGGATGTAAATTGCCAACAGCCACTCTGGAGAAGTGCACGGTGTGTCCTGAAACATCTAAAAAACTGAGCTTAGGGAGCATAGGGCACTTCCACTCATGGGCGTATAAATTGGGAAAACTAAAAATCAGCAAGACACAGGCACCCCAAAGTTTAGGGCTGCTCTGTTGACAAGCACCTCCACTTCGTTACACCTTAAATATCCCAGGAAAGAGAAAAATGGATAAAGAAGTTGTGGTCCTTATGTAAAATGGAATATCACACAGCCATGAAATCAACGTCATAAGGCTAGTAGCAGCATGATGAGTGGATTTAGGTACGACGATTCTAAGTGAAATAAGTCACACAAAAAAAGACACTTGTCATAAGATATCACTTATAGAGGGAATGTAAAAACCGCTACCCTTGAACTGAATTACAAAACAGAATAGAGTCACACGTTTAGAAAACACACTATGGCTGCTTAACGGGAAAGGTGAGGTGGGGTGATGAATAAAACAAGGGTTTCAAATTAGCTCAGATACCGTTCCATAAACCCAATAAGTAATAGACAAGCCCTACTCCTTGCTCAATGAATTGGACTCAACACCCCCTATTCACCGCCCAAGAATATATCTGACTAGTAAGAATCTTAAAACCTATGTATTGATAACTCTCTGTAAGTGGGTCAAGTGGGTGTAAAGCGGCAAAATCACAGCAGTGAAAAGCAGGTAAACCCCATTATAAAAATCAATTACTTTTAAAAACCCGTGAAACAAAGACAGTGAAAGAGAGAGAAATTCTTACAAAATTCGTTCAGGGGCTGTGATGCCACCTGGATTGGCCATATCTAGACTCACAGCTGATTGAGACATAAGGGTGGACACTCTTGGGGCTGAGAGGTTTGGTGAGGTTGGGTGAGCAAACGCAGACCCTTTAAAGTAATACTGCGTGGTACCCATCCCATGGGTCCCAAATCTCCAGGTTCAAGGGCATCTTCCTACATCGAAAACATGCATGAGAAACCCAGAAGATGGTACACCGTGTGATCGGGAAAGGTTTCTAAGACACACCTCATTTCTCATCTCCTTGTGCTCGGGTTCGCCATTCCAGCCGCTTTATTAGCAATCTCCCTCCTTGGAGAATCAGCACCTTTAACCTCCTGTTCCGTACAGGTTGCAATTCGTCCTGAGGATGAACGGGAAGAGGGGGAACCAATGAGAGACTAGCTCTAGGTGTTGGGACAGGCACAGGTCACTCTATTTTCCCATCAGGAAGAAGAATTAACCACAGGCTCAGCCTGCCTTCTGGGACGAGAATAGGGCGTGAAGCAATCCTGCGCTTTTGCGGCCAGCTCCCAAGAAAGCGAGTTGAAAAATGGAGCTCAGGGGCACTGCAATTCACAAACCTGCAGACTTATAAATGATGACTCTCGTCCACAAATATATTGAGGGAAGGCAACGAAGAGGATTTGAAAGCAAGGCAGAATTGCAGGAAACAGATTTCAGGAGGGAGATTCGAATCGCCTTTAAAGCACAGGAAAAGCGGCAAAACCTCGACAATGATGCCCTTGGCCAAAAAGGGCGTATGCGTTTTTTCCTGAATATATTCAGGAAAAAACGCATACGCCCTTTTTGGCCAACCAAGCAACCTGGAAAGGCAAATCAGCGCTACAAAGAAGTCTCGCTTCCCATCGGTCAAAAGGGCCATGCTGAATAAAGTGTCAAAACCAGAAATGCAGGACAGGCCATGGAGAAACGGGAGCCTGGCTACGCTGATGGGCGGGATGTAAATTGCCAACAGCCACTCTGGAGAAGTGCACGGTGTGTCCTGAAACATCTACAAAACTCAGCTTAGGGAGCATAGGGCACATCCACTCATGGGCGTATAAATTGGGAAAACTAAAAATCAGCAAGACACAGGCACCCCAAAATTTAGGGCTGCTCTGTTGACAAGAACCTCCACTTGGTTACACCTTAAATATCCCAGGAAAGAGAAAAATGGATAAAGAAGTTGTGGTCCTTATGTACAATGGAATATCACTCAGCCATGAAATCAACGTCATAAGGCTAGTAGCAGCATGATGAGTGGATTTAGGTACGACGATTCTAAGTGAAATAAGTCACACAGAAAAAGACACTTATCATAAGATATGACTTATAGAGGGAATGTAAAAACCGCTACCCTTGAACTGAATTACAAAACAGAATAGAGTCACACGTTTAGAAAACACACTATGGCTGCTTAACGGGAAAGGTGAGGTGGGGTGATGCATAAAACAAGGGTTTCAAATTATCTGAGATACCGTTCCATAAACCCAATATGTAATAGACAAGACCTACTCCTTAGTCAATGAATTGGACTCAACACCCCCTATTCACCGCCCACGAATATATCTGACTAGTAAGAATCTTAAAACCTATGTATTGATAACTCTCTGTAAGTGGGTCAAACGGGTGTAAAGCGGCAAAATCACCGCAGTGAAAAGCAGGTAAACCCCATTATAAAAATCAATTACTTTTAAAAACCCGTGAAACAAAGACAGTGAAAGAGAGAGAAATTCTTACAAAATTCGTTCAGGGGCTGTGATGCCACCTGGATTGGCCATATCTAGACCCACAGCTGATTGAGACATAAGGGTGGACACTCTTGGGGCTGAGAGGTTTGGTGAGGTTGGGTGAGCAAACGCAGACCCTTTAAAGTAATACTGCGTGGTACCCATCCCATGGGTCCCAAATCTCCAGGTTCAAGGGCATCTTCCTACATCGAAAACATGCATGAGAAACCCAGAAGATGGTACACCGTGTGATCGGGAAAGGTTTCTAAAACGCACCTCATTTCTCATCTCCTTGTGCTCGGGTTCGCCATTCCAGCCGCTTTACTAGCAATCTCCCTCCTTGGAGAATCAGCACCTTTAACCTCCTGTTCCGTACAGGTTGCAATTTGTCCTGAGGATGAACGGGAAGAGGGGGAACCAATGAGAGACTAGCTCTAGGTGTTGGGACAGGCACAGGTCACTCTATTTTCCCCTCAGGAAGAAGAATTAACCACAGGCTCAGCCTTCCGCCCGGGACCAGAATAGGGCCTGAAGCAATCCTGCGCTTTTGCGGCCAGCGCCCAAGAAAGCGAGTTGAAAAATGGAGCTCAGGGGCACTGCAATTCACAAACCTGCAGACTTATAAATGATGACTCTCGTCCACAAATATATTGAGGGAAGGCAACGAAGAGGATTTGAAAGCAAGGCAGAATTGCAGGAAACAGATTTCAGGAGGGAGATTCGAATCGCCTTTAAAGCACAGGAAAAGCGGCAAAACCTCGACAATGATGCCCTTGGCCAAAAAGGGCGTATGCGTTTTTTCCTGAATATATTCAGGAAAAAACGCATACGCCCTTTTTGGCCAACCAAGCAACCTGGAAAGGCAAATCAGCGGTACAAAGAAGTCTCGCTTCCCATCGGTCAAAAGGGCCATGCTGAATAAAGTGTCAAAACCAGAAATGCAGGACAGGCCATGGAGAAACGGGTGCCTTGCTACGCTGATGGGCGGGATGTAAATTGCCAACAGCCACTCTGGAGAAGTGCACGGTGTGTCTTGAAAAATCTAAAAAACTCAGCTTAGGGAGCATAGGGCACTTTCACTCATGGGCGTATAAATTGGGACTACTAAAAATCAGAAAGACACAGGCACCCCAAAGTTTAGGGCTGCTCTGTTGACAAGAACCTCCACTTCGTTACACCTTAAATATCCCAGGAAAGAGAAAAATGGATAAAGAAGTTGTGGTCCTTATGTACAATGGAATATCACTCAGCCATGAAATCAACGTCATAAGGCTAGTAGCAGCATGATGAGTGGATTTAGGTACGACGATTCTAAGTGAAATAAGTCACACAGAAAAAGACACTTATCATAAGATATCACTTATAGAGGGAATGTAAAAACCGCTACCCTTGAACTGAATTACAAAACAGAATAGAGTCACACGTTTAGAAAACACACTATGGCTGCTTAACGGGAAAGGTGAGGTGGGGTGATGCATAAAACAAGGGTTTCAAATTATCTCAGATACCGTTCCATAAACCCAATATGTAATAGACAAGCCCTACTCCTTGCTCAAGGAATTGGACTCAACACCCCCTATTCACCGCTCAAGAATATATCTGACTAGTAAGAATCTTGAAACCTATGCATTGATATCTCTCTGTAAGTGAGTCAAGTGGGTGTAAAGCGGCAAAATCACAGCAGTGAAAAGCAGGTAAACCCCATTATAAAAATCAATTACTTTTAAAAACCCGTGAAACAAAGACAGTGAAAGAGAGAGAAATTCTTACACAAGTCGTTCAGGGGCTGTGATGCCACCTGGATTGACCATATCTAGACCCACAGCTGATTGAGACATAACGGTGGACACTCTTGGGGCTGAGAGGTTTGGTGAGGTTGGGTGAGCAAACGCAGACTCTTTAAAGTAATACTGCGTGGTACCCATCCCATGGGTCCCAAATCTCCAGGTTCAAGGGCATCTTCCTACATCGAAAACATGCATGAGAAACCCAGAAGATGGTACACCGTGTGATCGGGAAAGGTTTCTAAAACGCACCTCATTTCTCATCTCCTTGTTCTCGGGTTCGCCATTCCAGCCGCTTTACTAGCAATCTCCCTCCTTGGAGAATCAGCACCTTTAACCTCCTGTTCCGTACAGGTTGCAATTTGTCCTGAGGATGAACGGAAAGAGGGGGAACCAATGAGAGACTAGCTCTAGGTGTTGGGACAGGCACAGGTCACTCTAATTTCCCATCAGGAAGAAGAATTAACCACAGGCTCAGCCTGCCGCCTGGGACGAGAATAGGACCTGAAGCACTCCTGCGCTTTTGCGGCCAGCTCCCAAGAAAGCGGGTTGAAAAATGGAGCTCAGGGGCACTGCAATTCACAAACCTGCAGACTTATAAATGTAGACTCTCGTCCACAAATATATTGAGGGAAGGCAACGAAGAGGATTTGAAAGCAAGGCAGAATTGCAGGAAACAGATTTCAGGAGGGAGATTCGAATCGCCTTTAAAGCACAGGAAAAGCGGCAAAACCTCGACAATGATGCCCTTGGCCAAAAAGGGCGTATGCGTTTTTTCCTGAATATATTCAGGAAAAAACGCATACGCCCTTTTTGGCCAACCAAGCAACCTGGAAAGGCAAATCAGCGCTACAAAGAAGTCTCGCTTCCCATTGGTGAAAAGGGCCATGCTGAATAAAGTGTCAAAACCAGAAATGCAGGACAGGCCATGGAGAAACGGGAGCCTGGCTACGCTGATGGGCGGGATGTAAATTGCCAACAGCCACTCTGGAGAAGTGCACGGTGTGTCCTGAAACATCTAAAAAACTCAGCTTAGGGAGCATAGGGCACTTCCACTCATGGGCGTATAAATTGGGAAAACTAAAAATCAGCAAGACACAGGCACCCCAAAATTTAGGGCTGCTCTGTTGACAAGAACCTCCACTTGGTTACACCTTAAATATCCCAGGAAAGAGAAAAATGGATAAAGAAGTTGTGGTCCTTATGTACAATGGAATATCACTCAGCCATGAAATCAACGTCATAAGGCTAGTAGCAGCATGATGAGTGGATTTAGGTACGACGATTCTAAGTGAAATAAGTCACACAGAAAAAGACACTTATCATAAGATATGACTTATAGAGGGAATGTAAAAACCGCTACCCTTGAACTGAATTACAAAACAGAATAGAGTCACACGTTTAGAAAACACACTATGGCTGCTTAACGGGAAAGGTGAGGTGGGGTGATGCATAAAACAAGGGTTTCAAATTATCTGAGATACCGTTCCATAAACCCAATATGTAATAGACAAGACCTACTCCTTAGTCAATGAATTGGACTCAACACCCCCTATTCACCGCCCACGAATATATCTGACTAGTAAGAATCTTAAAACCTATGTATTGATAACTCTCTGTAAGTGGGTCAAACGGGTGTAAAGCGGCAAAATCACCGCAGTGAAAAGCAGGTAAACCCCATTATAAAAATCAATTACTTTTAAAAACCCGTGAAACAAAGACAGTGAAAGAGAGAGAAATTCTTACAAAATTCGTTCAGGGGCTGTGATGCCACCTGGATTGGCCATATCTAGACCCACAGCTGATTGAGACATAAGGGTGGACACTCTTGGGGCTGAGAGGTTTGGTGAGGTTGGGTGAGCAAACGCAGACCCTTTAAAGTAATACTGCGTGGTACCCATCCCATGGGTCCCAAATCTCCAGGTTCAAGGGCATCTTCCTACATCGAAAACATGCATGAGAAACCCAGAAGATGGTACACCGTGTGATCGGGAAAGGTTTCTAAAACGCACCTCATTTCTCATCTCCTTGTGCTCGGGTTCGCCATTCCAGCCGCTTTACTAGCAATCTCCCTCCTTGGAGAATCAGCACCTTTAACCTCCTGTTCCGTACAGGTTGCAATTTGTCCTGAGGATGAACGGGAAGAGGGGGAACCAATGAGAGACTAGCTCTAGGTGTTGGGACAGGCACAGGTCACTCTATTTTCCCCTCAGGAAGAAGAATTAACCACAGGCTCAGCCTTCCGCCCGGGACCAGAATAGGGCCTGAAGCAATCCTGCGCTTTTGCGGCCAGCGCCCAAGAAAGCGAGTTGAAAAATGGAGCTCAGGGGCACTGCAATTCACAAACCTGCAGACTTATAAATGATGACTCTCGTCCACAAATATATTGAGGGAAGGCAACGAAGAGGATTTGAAAGCAAGGCAGAATTGCAGGAAACAGATTTCAGGAGGGAGATTCGAATCGCCTTTAAAGCACAGGAAAAGCGGCAAAACCTCGACAATGATGCCCTTGGCCAAAAAGGGCGTATGCGTTTTTTCCTGAATATATTCAGGAAAAAACGCATACGCCCTTTTTGGCCAACCAAGCAACCTGGAAAGGCAAATCAGCGGTACAAAGAAGTCTCGCTTCCCATCGGTCAAAAGGGCCATGCTGAATAAAGTGTCAAAACCAGAAATGCAGGACAGGCCATGGAAAAACGGGTGCCTTGCTACGCTGATGGGCGGGATGTAAATTGCCAACAGCCACTCTGGAGAAGTGCACGGTGTGTCTTGAAAAATCTAAAAAACTCAGCTTAGGGAGCATAGGGCACTTTCACTCATGGGCGTATAAATTGGGACTACTAAAAATCAGAAAGACACAGGCACCCCAAAGTTTAGGGCTGCTCTGTTGACAAGAACCTCCACTTCGTTACACCTTAAATATCCCAGGAAAGAGAAAAATGGATAAAGAAGTTGTGGTCCTTATGTACAATGGAATATCACTCAGCCATGAAATCAACGTCATAAGGCTAGTAGCAGCATGATGAGTGGATTTAGGTACGACGATTCTAAGTGAAATAAGTCACACAGAAAAAGACACTTATCATAAGATATCACTTATAGAGGGAATGTAAAAACCGCTACCCTTGAACTGAATTACAAAACAGAATAGAGTCACACGTTTAGAAAACACACTATGGCTGCTTAACGGGAAAGGTGAGGTGGGGTGATGCATAAAACAAGGGTTTCAAATTATCTCAGATACCGTTCCATAAACCCAATATGTAATAGACAAGCCCTACTCCTTGCTCAATGAATTGGACTCAACACCCCCTATTCACCGCTCAAGAATATATCTGACTAGTAAGAATCTTGAAACCTATGCATTGATATCTCTCTGTAAGTGAGTCAAGTGGGTGTAAAGCGGCAAAATCACAGCAGTGAAAAGCAGGTAAACCCCATTATAAAAATCAATTACTTTTAAAAACCCGTGAAACAAAGACAGTGAAAGAGAGAGAAATTCTTACACAAGTCGTTCAGGGGCTGTGATGCCACCTGGATTGACCATATCTAGACCCACAGCTGATTGAGACATAACGGTGGACACTCTTGGGGCTGAGAGGTTTGGTGAGGTTGGGTGAGCAAACGCAGACTCTTTAAAGTAATACTGCGTGGTACCCATCCCATGGGTCCCAAATCTCCAGGTTCAAGGGCATCTTCCTACATCGAAAACATGCATGAGAAACCCAGAAGATGGTACACCGTGTGATCGGGAAAGGTTTCTAAAACGCACCTCATTTCTCATCTCCTTGTTCTCGGGTTCGCCATTCCAGCCGCTTTACTAGCAATCTCCCTCCTTGGAGAATCAGCACCTTTAACCTCCTGTTCCGTACAGGTTGCAATTTGTCCTGAGGATGAACGGAAAGAGGGGGAACCAATGAGAGACTAGCTCTAGGTGTTGGGACAGGCACAGGTCACTCTAATTTCCCATCAGGAAGAAGAATTAACCACAGGCTCAGCCTGCCGCCTGGGACGAGAATAGGACCTGAAGCACTCCTGCGCTTTTGCGGCCAGCTCCCAAGAAAGCGGGTTGAAAAATGGAGCTCAGGGGCACTGCAATTCACAAACCTGCAGACTTATAAATGTAGACTCTCGTCCACAAATATATTGAGGGAAGGCAACGAAGAGGATTTGAAAGCAAGGCAGAATTGCAGGAAACAGATTTCAGGAGGGAGATTCGAATCGCCTTTAAAGCACAGGAAAAGCGGCAAAACCTCGACAATGATGCCCTTGGCCAAAAAGGGCGTATGCGTTTTTTCCTGAATATATTCAGGAAAAAACGCATACGCCCTTTTTGGCCAACCAAGCAACCTGGAAAGGCAAATCAGCGCTACAAAGAAGTCTCGCTTCCCATTGGTGAAAAGGGCCATGCTGAATAAAGTGTCAAAACCAGAAATGCAGGACAGGCCATGGAGAAACGGGAGCCTGGCTACGCTGATGGGCGGGATGTAAATTGCCAACAGCCACTCTGGAGAAGTGCACGGTGTGTCCTGAAACATCTAAAAAACTCAGCTTAGGGAGCATAGGGCACTTCCACTCATGGGCGTATAAATTGTGAAAACTAAAAATCAGCAAGACACAGTCACCCCAAAGTTTAGGGCTGCCGTGTTGACAAGAACCTACACTTCGTTACACCTTAAATATCCCAGGAAAGAGAAAAATGGATAAAGAAGTTGTGGTCCTTATGTACAATGGAATATCACTCAGCCATGAAATCAACGTCATAAGGCTAGTAGCAGCATGATGAGTGGATTTAGGTACGACGATTCTAAGTGAAATAAGTCACACAGAAAAAGACACTTATCATAAGATATCACTTATAGAGGGAATGTAAAAACCGCTACCCTTGAACTGAATTACAAAACAGAATAGAGTCACACGTTTAGAAAACACACTATGGCTGCTTAACGGGAAAGGTGAGGTGGGGTGATGCATAAAACAAGGGTTTCAAATTATCTCAGATACCGTTCCATAAACCCAATATGTAATAGACAAGCCCTACTCCTTGCTCAATGAATTGGACTCAACACCCCCTATTCACCGCTCAAGAATATATCTGACTAGTAAGAATCTTGAAACCTATGCATTGATATCTCTCTGTAAGTGAGTCAAGTGGGTGTAAAGCGGCAAAATCACAGCAGTGAAAAGCAGGTAAACCCCATTATAAAAATCAATTACTTTTAAAAACCCGTGAAACAAAGACAGTCAAAGAGAGAGAAATTCTTACACAAGTCGTTCAGGGGCTGTGATGCCACCTGGATTGACCATATCTAGACCCACAGCTGATTGAGACATAACGGTGGACACTCTTGGGGCTGAGAGGTTTGGTGAGGTTGGGTGAGCAAACGCAGACTCTTTAAAGTAATACTGCGTGGTACCCATCCCATGGGTCCCAAATCTCCAGGTTCAAGGGCATCTTCCTACATCGAAAACATGCATGAGAAACCCAGAAGATGGTACACCGTGTGATCGGGAAAGGTTTCTAAAACGCACCTCATTTCTCATCTCCTTGTTCTCGGGTTCGCCATTCCAGCCGCTTTACTAGCAATCTCCCTCCTTGGAGAATCAGCACCTTTAACCTCCTGTTCCGTACAGGTTGCAATTTGTCCTGAGGATGAACGGAAAGAGGGGGAACCAATGAGAGACTAGCTCTAGGTGTTGGGACAGGCACAGGTCACTCTAATTTCCCATCAGGAAGAAGAATTAACCACAGGCTCAGCCTGCCGCCTGGGACGAGAATAGGACCTGAAGCACTCCTGCGCTTTTGCGGCCAGCTCCCAAGAAAGCGGGTTGAAAAATGGAGCTCAGGGGCACTGCAATTCACAAACCTGCAGACTTATAAATGTAGACTCTCGTCCACAAATATATTGAGGGAAGGCAACGAAGAGGATTTGAAAGCAAGGCAGAATTGCAGGAAACAGATTTCAGGAGGGAGATTCGAATCGCCTTTAAAGCACAGGAAAAGCGGCAAAACCTCGACAATGATGCCCTTGGCCAAAAAGGGCGTATGCGTTTTTTCCTGAATATATTCAGGAAAAAACGCATACGCCCTTTTTGGCCAAACAAGCAACCTGGAAAGGCAAATCAGCGCTACAAAGAAGTCTCGCTTCCCATCGGTCAAAAGGGCCATGCTGAATAAAGTGTCAAAACCAGAAATGCAGGACAGGCCATGGAGAAACGGGAGCCTGGCTACGCTGATGGGCGGGATGTAAATTGCCAACAGCCACTCTGGAGAAGTGCACGGTGTGTCCTGAAACATCTAAAAAACTCAGCTTAGGGAGCATAGGGCACTTCCACTCATGGGCGTATAAATTGGGAAAACTAAAAATCAGCAAGACACAGGCACCCCAAAGTTTAGGGCTGCTCTGTTGACAAGAACCTCCACTTCGTTACACCTTAAATATCCCAGGAAAGAGAAAAATGGATAAAGAAGTTGTGGTCCTTATGTACAATGGAATATCACTCAGCCATGAAATCAACGTCATAAGGCTAGTAGCAGCATGATGAGTGGATTTAGGTACGACGATTCTAAGTGAAATAAGTCACACAGAAAAAGACACTTATCATAAGATATCACTTATAGAGGGAATGTAAAAACCGCTACCCTTGAACTGAATTACAAAACAGAATAGAGTCACACGTTTAGAAAACACACTATGGCTGCTTAACGGGAAAGGTGAAGTGGGGTGATGCATCAAACAAGGGTTTCAAATTATCTCAGATACCGTTCCATAAACCCAATATGTAATAGACAAGCCCTACTCCTTCCTCAATGAATTGGACTCAACACCCCCTATTCACCGCTCAAGAATATATCTGACTAGTAAGAATCTTGAAACCTATGCATTGATATCTCTGTGTAAGTGAGTCAAGTGGGTGTAAAGCGGCAAAATCACAGCAGTGAAAAGCAGGTAAACCCCATTATAAAAATCAATTACTTTTAAAAACCCGTGAAACAAAGACAGTGAAAGAGAGAGAAATTCTTACACAAGTCGTTCAGGGGCTGTGATGCCACCTGGATTGACCATATCTAGACCCACAGCTGATTGAGACATAACGGTGGACACTCTTGGGGCTGAGAGGTTTGGTGAGGTTGGGTGAGCAAACGCAGACTCTTTAAAGTAATACTGCGTGGTACCCATCCCATGGGTCCCAAATCTCCAGGTTCAAGGGCATCTTCCTACATCGAAAACATGCATGAGAAACCCAGAAGATGGTACACCGTGTGATCGGGAAAGGTTTCTAAAACGCACCTCATTTCTCATCTCCCTGTTCTCGGGTTCGCCATTCCAGCCGCTTTACTAGCAATCTCCCTGCTTGGAGAATCAGCACCTTTAACCTCCTGTTCCGTACAGGTTGCAATTTGTCCTGAGGATGAACGGAAAGAGGGGGAACCAATGAGAGACTAGCTCTAGGTGTTGGGACAGGCACAGGTCACTCTAATTTCCCATCAGGAAGAAGAATTAACCACAGGCTCAGCCTGCCGCCTGGGACGAGAATAGGACCTGAAGCACTCCTGCGCTTTTGCGGCCAGCTCCCAAGAAAGCGGGTTGAAAAATGGAGCTCAGGGGCACTGCAATTCACAAACCTGCAGACTTATAAATGTAGACTCTCGTCCACAAATATATTGAGGGAAGG
Organism: Balaenoptera physalus; assembly: GCF_965194825.1. Taxonomy (NCBI): domain Eukaryota; kingdom Metazoa; phylum Chordata; class Mammalia; order Artiodactyla; family Balaenopteridae; genus Balaenoptera; species Balaenoptera physalus. Next base: position 184,733 of record NW_028125832.1, read on the forward strand.
CAACGAAGAGGATTTGAAAGCAAGGCAGAATTGCAGGAAACAGATTTCAGGAGGGAGATTCGAATCGCCTTTAAAGCACAGGAAAAGCGGCAAAACCTCGACAATGATGCCCTTGGCCAAAAAGGGCGTATGCGCTTTTTCCTGAATATATTCAGGAAAAAACGCATACGCCCTTTTTAGCCAACCAAGCAACCTGGAAAGGCAAATCAGCGCTACAAAGGAGTCTCGCTTCCCATCGGTCAAAAGGGCCATGCTGAATAAAGTGTCAAAACCAGAAATGCAGGACAGGCCATGGAGAAACGGGAGCCTGGCTACGCTGATGGGCGGGATGTAAATTGCCAACAGCCACTCTGGAGAAGTGCACGGTGTCTACTGGAACATCTACAAAACTCAGCTTAGGGAGCATAGGGCACATCCACTCATGGGCGTATAAATTGGGAAAACTAAAAATCAGGAAGACACAGGCACCCCAAAATTTAGGGCTGCTCTGTTGATAAGAACCTCCACTTCGTTACACCTTAAATATCACAGGAAAGAGAAAAATGGATAAAGAAGTTGTGGTCCTTATGTACAATGGAATATCACTCAGCCATGAAATCAACGTCATAAGGCTAGTAGCAGCATGATGAGTGGATTTAGGTACGACGATTCTAAGTGAAATAAGTCACACAGAAAAAGACACTTATCATAAGATATGACTTATAGAGGGAATGTAAAAACCGCTACCCTTGAACTGAATTACAAAACAGAATAGAGTCACACGTTTAGAAAACACACTATGGCTGCTTAAAGGGAAAGGTGAGGTGGGGTGATGCATAAAACAAGGGTTTCAAATTATCTCAGATACCGTTCCATAAACCCAATATGAGGTGAGGTGGGTATGGTGGTGTGCTGAATTGGGCGATTGGGATTGACATGTATACACTGATGTGTATAAAAATGATGCCTAATAAGAACCTGCAGTATAAAAAAACAAACAAAACAACTAATACTAAACTTTCACTGGGTTAGTTGTATGGAAATATGTTAATATAAATGTTTCAGACATTACATGAAATTTCTAAAAATCTTATATTTGTATTTGTATGGAAATATGTATGGAAATATGTTAGTATAAATGTTTCAGACATTACATGAAATTTATAAAAATCTTATATTTGTATTTGTATGGAAATATGTATGAAATATGTTAATATAAATGTTTCAGACATTACATGAAATTTCTGAAAATCTTATATGTTCTGGTATAATGTTATAAGTAATAATCCTAGTTATTACTTTAAAATGTATATCTCAGAAATAATTAAAAAAAAAAAAAAAAAAAGAAGAAGTTGTGGTCCTTATGTACAATGGAATATCACTCAGCCATGAAATCCACGTCCTAAGGCTAGTAGCAGCATGAGGAGTGGATTTAGGTACGACGATTCTAAGTGAAATAAGTCACACAGAAAAAGACACTTATCATAAGATATCACGTATAGAGGGAATGTAAAAACCGCTACCCTTGAACTGAATTACAAAACAGAATAGAGTCACACGTTTAGAAAACACACTATGGCTGCTTAACGGGAAAGGTGAGGTGGGGTGATGCATAAAACAAGGGTTTCAAATTATCTCAGATACCGTTCCATAAACCCAATATGTAATAGACAAGCCCTACTCCTTGCTCAATGAATTGGACTCAACACCCCCTATTCACCGCTCAAGAATATATCTGACTAGTAAGAATCTTGAAACCTATGCATTGATATCTCTCTGTAAGTGAGTCAAGTGGGTGTAAAGCGGCAAAATCACAGCAGTGAAAAGCAGGTAAACCCCATTATAAAAATCAATTACTTTTAAAAACCCGTGAAACAAAGACAGTGAAAGAGAGAGAAATTCTTACAAAATTCGTTCAGGGGCTGTGATGCCACCTGGATTGACCATATCTAGACCCACAGCTAATTGAGACATAAGGGTGGACACTCTTGGGGCTGAGAGGTTTGGTGAGGTTGGGTGAGCAAACGCAGACCCTTTAAAGTAATACTGCGTGGTACCCATCCCATGGGTCCCAAATCTCCAGGTTCAAGGGCATCTTCCTACATCGAAAACATGCATGAGAAACCCAGAAGATGGTACACCGTGTGATCGGGAAAGGTTTCTAAAACGCACCTCATTTCTCATCTCCTTGTGCTCGGGTTCGCCATTCCAGCCACTTTACTAGCAATCTCCCTCCTTGGAGAATCAGCACCTTTAACCTCCTGTTTCGTACAGGTTGCAATTTGTCCTGAGGATGAACTGGAAGAGGGGGAACCAATGAGAGACTAGCTCTAGGTGTTGGGACAGGCACAGGTCACTCTATTTTCCCCTCAAGAAGAAGAATTAACCACAGGCTCAGCCTGCCGCCAGGGACCAGAATAGGGCCTGAAGCAATCCTGCGCTTTTGCGGCCAGCGCCCAAGAAAGCGAGTTGAAAAATGGCGCTCAGAGGCACTGCAATTCACAAACCTGCAGACTTATAAATGATGACTCTCGTCCACAAATATATTGATGGAAGGAAACGAAGAGGATTTGAAAGCAAGGCAGAATTGCAGGAAACAGATTTCAGGAGGGAGATTCGAATCGCCTTTAAAGCACAGGAAAAGCGGCAAAACCTCGACAATGATGCCCTTGGCCAAAAAGGGCGTATGCGTTTTTTCCTGAATATATTCAGGAAAAAACGCATACGCCCTTTTTAGCCAACCAAGCAACCTGGAAAGGCAAATCAGCGCTACAAAGAAGTCTCGCTTCCCATCGGTCAAAAGGGCCATGCTGAATAAAGTGTCAAAACCAGAAATGCAGGACAGGCCATGGAGAAACGGGAGCCTGGCTACGCTGATGGGCGGGATGTAAATTGCCAACAGCCACTCTGGAGAAGTGCACGGTGTGTCCTGAAACATCTACAAAACTCAGCTTAGGGAGCATAGGGCACATCCACTCATGGGCGTATAAATTGGGAAAACTAAAAATCAGCAAGACACAGGCACCCCAAAATTTAGGGCTGCTCTGTTGACAAGAACCTCCACTTGGTTACACCTTAAATATCCCAGGAAAGAGAAAAATGGATAAAGAAGTTGTGGTCCTTATGTACAATGGAATATCACTCAGCCATGAAATCAACGTCATAAGGCTAGTAGCAGCATGATGAGTGGATTTAGGTACGACGATTCTAAGTGAAATAAGTCACACAGAAAAAGACACTTATCATAAGATATGACTTATAGAGGGAATGTAAAAACCGCTACCCTTGAACTGAATTACAAAACAGAATAGAGTCACACGTTTAGAAAACACACTATGGCTGCTTAACGGGAAAGGTGAGGTGGGGTGATGCATACAAGAAGGGTTTCAAATTATCTGAGATACTGTTCCATAAACCCAATATGTAATAGACAAGACCTACTCCTTGCTCAATGAATTGGACTCAACACCCCCTATTCACCGCCCACGAATATATCTGACTAGTAAGAATCTTAAAACCTATGCATTTATATCTCTCTGTAAGTGAGTCAAGTGGGTGTAAAGCGGCAAAAACACAGCAGTGAAAAGCAGGTTAACCCCATTATACAAATCAATTACTTTTAAAAACCCGTGAAACAAAGACAGTGAAAGAGAGAGAAATTCTTAAAAAGTCGTTCAGGGGCTGTGATGCCACCTGGATTGACCATATCTAGACCCACAGCTGATTGAGACATAAGGGTGGACACTCTTGGGGCTGAGAGGTTTGGTGAGGTTGGGTGAGCAAACGCAGACCCTTTAAAGTAATACTGCGTGGTACCCATCCCATGGGTCCCAAATCTCCAGGTTCAAGGGCATATTCCTACATCGAAAACATGCATGAGAAACCAGCAGATGGTACACCGTGTGATCGGGAAAGGTTTCTAAAACGCACCTCATTTCTCATCTCCTTGTGCTCGGGTTCGCCATTCCAGCCGCTTTATTAGAAATCTCCCTCCTTGGAGAATCAGCACCTTTAACCTCCTGTTCCGTACAGGTTGCAATTTGTCCTGAGGATGAACGGGAAGAGGGGGAACCAATGAGAGACTAGCTCCAGGTGTTGGGACAGGCACAGGTCACTCTATTTTCCCATCAGGAAGAAGAATTAACCACAGGCTCAGCCTGCCGCCCGGGACCAGAATAGGGCCTGAAGCAATCCTGCGCTTTTGCGGCCAGCTCCCAAGAAAGCGAGTTGAAAAATGGAGCTCAGGGGCACTGCAATTCACAAACCTGCAGACTTATAAATGATGACACTCGTCCACAAATATATTGAGGGAAGGCAACGAAGAGGATTTGAAAGCAAGGCAGAATTGCAGGAAACAGATTTCAGGAGGGAGATTCGAATCGCCTTTAAAGCACAGGAAAAGTGGCAAAACCTCGACAATGATGCCCTTGGCCAAAAAGGGCGTATGCGTATTTTCCTGAATATATTCAGTAAAAAACGCATACGCCCTTTTTGGCCAACCAAGCAACCTGGAAAGGCAAATCAGCGCTATAATGAAGTCTCGCTTCCCTTCGGTCAAAAGGGCAATGCTGAATAAAGTGTCAAAACCAGAAATGCAGGACAGGCCAAGGAGAAACGGGAGCCTTGCTACGCTGATGGGCGGGATGTAAATTGCCAACAGCCACTCTGGAGAAGTGCACGGTGTGTCCTGAAACATCTAAAAAACTCAGCTTAGGGAGCATAGGGCACTTTCACTCATGGGCGTATAAATTGGGACTACTAAAAATCAGCAAGACACAGGCACCCCAAAGTTTAGGGCTGCTCTGTTGACAAGAACCTCCACTTCGTTACACCTTAAATATCCCAGGAAAGAGAAAAATGGATAAAGAAGTTGTGGTCATTATGTACAATGGAATATCACTCAGCCATGAAATCAACGTCATAAGGCTAGTAGCAGCATGATGAGTGGATTTAGGTACGACGATTCTAAGTGAAATAAGTCACACAGAAAAAGACACTTGTCATAAGATATCACTTATAGAGGGAATGTAAAAACCGCTACCCTTGAACTGAAATACAAAACAGAATAGAGTCACACGTTTAGAAAACACACTATGGCTGCTTAATGGGAAAGGTGAGGTGGGGTGATGCATAAAACAAGGGTTTCAAATTAGCTCAGATACCGTTCCATAAACCCAATATGTAATAGACAAGCCCTACTCCTTGCTCAATGAATTGGACTCAACACCCCCTATTCACCGCCCAAGAATATATCTGACTAGTAAGAATCTTAAAACCTATGTATTGATAACTCTCTGTAAGTGGGTCAAGTGGGTGTAAAGCGGCAAAATCACAGCAGTGAAAAGCAGTTAAACCCCATTATAAAAATCAATTACTTTTAAAAACCCGTGAAACAAAGACAGTGAAAGAGAGAGAAATTCTTACAAAATTCGTTCAGGGGCTGTCATGCCACCTGGATTGGCCATATCTAGACCCACAGCTGATTGAGACATGAGGGTGGACACTATTGGGGCTGAGAGGTTTGTTGAGGTTGGGTGAGCAAACGCAGACCCTTTAAAGTAATACTGCGTGGTACCCATCCCATGGGTCCCAAATCTCCAGGTTCAAGGGCATCTTCCTACATCGAAAACATGCATGAGAAACGCAGAAGATGGTACACCGTGTGATCGGGAAAGGTTTTCAAAATGCACCTCATTTCTCATCTCCTTGTGCTCGGGTTCGCCATTCCAGCCGCTTTACTAACAATCTCCGTCCTTGGAGAATCAGCACCTTTAACCTCCTGTTCCGTACAGGTTGCAATTTGTCCTGAGGATGAACGGAAAGAGGGGGAACCAATGAGAGACTAGCTCTAGGTGTTGGGACAGGCACAGGTCACTCTAATTTCCCATCAGGAAGAAGAATTAACCACAGGCTCAGCCTGCCGCCTGGGACGAGAATAGGACCTGAAGCACTCCTGCGCTTTTGCGGCCAGCTCCCAAGAAAGCGAGTTGAAAAATGGAGCTCAGGGGCACTGCAATTCACAAACCTGCAGACTTATAAATGTAGACTCTCGTCCACAAATATATTGAGGGAAGGCAACGAAGAGGATTTGAAAGCAAGGCAGAATTGCAGGAAACAGATTTCAGGAGGGAGATTCGAATCGCCTTTAAAGCACAGGAAAAGCGGCAAAACCTCGACAATGATGCCCTTGGCCAAAAAGGGCGTATGCGTTTTTTCCTGAATATATTCAGGAAAAAACGCATACGCCCTTTTTGGCCAACCAAGCAACCTGGAAAGGCAAATCAGCGCTACAAAGAAGTCTCGCTTCCCATTGGTCAAAAGGGCCATGCTGAATAAAGTGTCAAAACCAGAAATGCAGGACACGCCATGGAGAAACGGGAGCCTGGCTACACTGATGGGCGGGATGTAAATTGCCAACAGCCACTCTGGAGAAGTGCACGGTGTGTCCTGAAACATCTAAAAACTCAGCTTAGGGAGCATAGGGCACTTCCACTCATGGGCGTATAAATTGGGAAAACTAAAATCAGCAAGACACAGTCACCCCAAAGTTTAGGGCTGCCCTGTTGACAAGAACCTCCACTTCGTTACACCTTAAATATCCCAGGAAAGAGAAAAATGGATAAAGAATTTGTGGTCCTTATGTACAATGGAATATCACTCAGCCATGAAATCAACGTCATAAGGCTAGTAGCAGCATGATGAGTGGATTTAGGTACGACGATTCTAAGTGAAATAAGTCACACAGAAAAAGACACTTATCATAAGATATCACTTATAGAGGGAATGTAAAAACCGCTACCCTTGAACTGAATTACAAAACAGAATAGAGTCACACGTTTAGAAAACACACTATGGCTGCTTAACGGGAAAGGTGAGGTGGGGTGATGCATAAAACAAGGGTTTCAAATTATCTCAGGTACCGTTCCATAAACCCAATATGTAATAGACAAGCCCTACTCCTTGCTCAATGAATTGGACTCAACACCCCCTATTCACCGCTCAAGAATATATCTGACTAGTAAGAATCTTGAAACCTATGCATTGATATCTCTCTGTAAGTGAGTCAAGTGGGTGTAAAGCGGCAAAATCACAGCAGTGAAAAGCAGGTAAACCCCATTATAAAAATCAATTACTTTTAAAAACCCGTGAAACAAAGACAGTGAAAGAGAGAGAAATTCTTACACAAGTCGTTCAGGGGCTGTGATGCCACCTGGATTGACCATATCTAGACCCACAGCTGATTGAGACATAACGGTGGACACTCTTGGGGCTGAGAGGTTTGGTGAGGTTGGGTGAGCAAACGCAGACTCTTTAAAGTAATACTGCGTGGTACCCATCCCATGGGTCCCAAATCTCCAGGTTCAAGGGCATCTTCCTACATCGAAAACATGCATGAGAAACCCAGAAGATGGTACACCGTGTGATCGGGAAAGGTTTCTAAAACGCACCTCATTTCTCATCTCCTTGTTCTCGGGTTCGCCATTCCAGCCGCTTTACTAGCAATCTCCCTCCTTGGAGAATCAGCACCTTTAACCTCCTGTTCCGTACAGGTTGCAATTTGTCCTGAGGATGAACGGAAAGAGGGGGAACCAATGAGAGACTAGCTCTAGGTGTTGGGACAGGCACAGGTCACTCTAATTTCCCATCAGGAAGAAGAATTAACCACAGGCTCAGCCTGCCGCCTGGGACGAGAATAGGACCTGAAGCACTCCTGCGCTTTTGCGGCCAGCTCCTAAGAAAGCGAGTTGAAAAATGGAGCTCAGGGGCACTGCAATTCACAAACCTGCAGACTTATAAATGTAGACTCTCGTCCACAAATATATTGAGGGAAGGCAACGAAGAGGATTTGAAAGCAAGGCAGAATTGCAGGAAACAGATTTCAGGAGGGAGATTCGAATCGCCTTTAAAGCACAGGAAAAGCGGCAAAACCTCGACAATGATGCCCTTGGCCAAAAAGGGCGTATGCGTTTTTTCCTGAATATATTCAGGAAAAAACGCATACGCCCTTTTTGGCCAACCAAGCAACCTGGAAAGACAAATCAGCGCTACAAAGAAGTCTCGCTTCCCATCGGTCAAAAGGGCCATGCTGAATAAAGTGTCAAAACCAGAAATGCAGGACAGGTCATGGAGAAACGGGAACCTGGCTACGCTGATGGGCGGGATGTAAATTGCCAACAGCCACTCTGGAGAAGTGCACGGTGTGTCCTGAAACATCTAAAAAACTCAGCTTAGGGAGCATAGGGCACTTCCACTCATGGGCGTATAAATTGGGAAAACTAAAAATCAGCAAGACACAGGCACCCCAAAGTTTAGGGCTGCTCTGTTGACAAGAACCTCCACTTCGTTACACCTTAAATATCCCAGGAAAGAGAAAAATGGATAAAGAAGTTGTGGTCCTTATGTACAATGGAATATCACTCAGCCATGAAATCAACGTCATAAGGCTAGTAGCAGCATGATGAGTGGATTTAGGTACGACGATTCTAAGTGAAATAAGTCACACAGAAAAAGACACTTATCATAAGATATCACTTATAGAGGGAATGTAAAAACCGCTACCCTTGAACTGAATTACAAAACAGAATAGAGTCACACGTTTAGAAAACACACTATGGCTGCTTAACGGGAAAGGTGAGGTGGGGTGATGCATAAAACAAGGGTTTCAAATTATCTCAGATACCGTTCCATAAACCCAATATGTAATAGACAAGCCCTACTCCTTGCTCAATGAATTGGACTCAACACCCCCTATTCACCGCTCAAGAATATATCTGACTAGTAAGAATCTTGAAACCTATGCATTGATATCTCTCTGTAAGTGAGTCAAGTGGGTGTAAAGCGGCAAAATCACAGCAGTGAAAAGCAGGTAAACCCCATTATAAAAATCAATTACTTTTAAAAACCCGTGAAACAAAGACAGTGAAAGAGAGAGAAATTCTTACACAAGTCGTTCAGGGGCTGTGATGCCACCTGGATTGACCATATCTAGACCCACAGCTGATTGAGACATAAGGGTGGACACTCTTGGGGCTGAGAGGTTTGGTGAGGTTGGGTGAGCAAACGCAGACTCTTTAAAGTAATACTGCGTGGTACCCATCCCATGGGTCCCAAATCTCCAGGTTCAAGGGCATCTTCCTACATCGAAAACATGCATGAGAAACCCAGAATATGGTACACCGTGTGATCGGGAAAGGTTTCTAAAACGCACCTCATTTCTCATCTCCTTGTTCTCGGGTTCGCCATTCCAGCCGCTTTACTAGCAATCTCCCTCCTTGGAGAATCAGCACCTTTAACCTCCTGTTCCGTACAGGTTGCAATTTGTCCTGAGGATGAACGGAAAGAGGGGGAACCAATGAGAGACTAGCTCTAGGTGTTGGGACAGGCACAGGTCACTCTAATTTCCCATCAGGAAGAAGAATTAACCACAGGCTCAGCCTGCCGCCTGGGACGAGAATAGGACCTGAAGCACTCCTGCGCTTTTGCGGCCAGCTCCCAAGAAAGCGGGTTGAAAAATGGAGCTCAGGGGCACTGCAATTCACAAACCTGCAGACTTATAAATGTAGACTCTCGTCCACAAATATATTGAGGGAAGGCAACGAAGAGGATTTGAAAGCAAGGCAGAATTGCAGGAAACAGATTTCAGGAGGGAGATTCGAATCGCCTTTAAAGCACAGGAAAAGCGGCAAAACCTCGACAATGATGCCCTTGGCCAAAAAGGGCGTATGCGTTTTTTCCTGAATATATTCAGGAAAAAACGCATACGCCCTTTTTGGCCAACCGAGCAACCTGGAAAGGCAAATCAGCGCTACAAAGAAGTCTCGCTTCCCATCGGTCAAAAGGGCCATGCTGAATAAAGTGTCAAAACCAGAAATGCAGGACAGGCCATGGAGAAACGGGAGCCTGGCTACGCTGATGGGCGGGATGGAAATTGCCAACAGCCACTCTGGAGAAGTGCACGGTGTGTCCTGAAACATCTAAAAAACTGAGCTTAGGGAGCATAGGGCACATCCACTCATGGGCGTATAAATTGGGAAAACTAAAAATCAGCAAGACACAGGCACCCCAAAGTTTAGGGCTGCTCTGTTGACAAGAATCTCCACTTCGTTACACCTTAAATATCCCAGGAAAGAGAAAAATGGATAAAGAAGTTGTGGTACTTATGTACAATGGAATATCACTCAGCCATGAAATCAACGTCATAAGGCTAGTAGCAGCATGATGATTGGATTTAGGTACGACGATTCTAAGTGAAATAAGTCACACAGAAAAAGACACTTATCATAAGATATCACTTATAGAGGGAATGTAAAAACCGCTACCCTTGAACTGAATTACAAAACAGAATAGAGTCACACGTTTAGAAAACACACTATGGCTGCTTAACGGGAAAGGTGAGGAGGGGTGATGCATACAACAAGGGTTTCAAATTATCTCAGATACCGTTCCATAAACCCAATATGTAATAGACAAACCCTACTCCTTCCTCAATGAATTGGACTCAACACCCCCAATTCACCGCCCAAGAATATATCTGACTAGTAAGAATCTTGAAACCTATGCATTGATATCTCTCTGTAAGTGAGTCAAGTGGGTGTAAAGCGGCAAAATCACAGCAGTGAAATGCAGGTAAACCCCATTATAAAAATCAATTACTTTTAAAAACCCGTGAAACAAAGACAGTGAAAGAGAGAGAAATTCTTACAAAATTCGTTCAGCGGCTGTAATGCCACCTGGATTGACCATATCTAGACCCACAGCTGATTGAGACATAAGGGTGGACACTCTTGGGGCTGAGAGGTTTGGTGAGGTTGGGTGAGCAAACTCAGACCCTTTAAAGTAATACTGCGTGGTACCCATCCCATGGGTCTCAAATCTCCAGGTTCAAGGGCATCTTCCTACATCGAAAACATGCATGAGAAACCCAGAAGATGGTACACCGTGTGATCGGGAAAGGTTTCTAAAACGCACCTCATTTCTCATCTCCTTGTGCTCGGGTTCGCCATTCCAGCCGCTTTACTAGCAATCTCCCTCCTTGGAGAATCAGCACCTTTAACCTCCTGTTCCGTACAGGTTGCAATTTGTCCTGAGGATGAACGGAAAGAGGGGGAACCAATGAGAGACTAGCTCTAGGTGTTGGGACAGGCACAGGTCACTCTATTTTCCCATCAGGAAGAAGAATTAACCACAGGCTCAGCCTGCCGCCCAGGACCAGTATAGGGCCTGAAGCAATCCTGCGCTTTTGCGGGCAGCTCCCAAGAAAGCGAGTTGAAAAATGGAGCTCAGGGGCACTGCAATTCACAAACCTGCAGACTTATAAATGATGACTCTCGTCCACAAATATATTGAGGGAAGGCAACGAAGAGGATTTGAAAGCAAGGCAGAATTGCAGGAAACAGATTTCAGGCGGGAGATTCGAATCGCCTTTAAAGCACAGGAAAAGGGGCAAAACCTCGACAATGATGCCCATGGCCAAAAAGGGCGTATGCGTTTTTTCCTGAATATATTCAGGAAAAAACGCATACGCCCTTTTTGGCCAACCAAGCAACCTGGAAAGACAAATCAGCGCTACAAAGAAGTCTCGCTTCCCATCGGTCAAAAGGGCCATGCTGAATAAAGTGTCAAAACTAGAAATGCAGGACAGGCCATGGAGAAACGGGAGCCTGGCTACGCTGATGGGCGGGATGTAAATTGCCAACAGCCACTCTGGAGAAGTGCACGGTGTGTCCTGAAACATCTAAAAAACTCAGCTTAGGGAGCATAGGGCACTTCCACTCATGGGCGTATAAATTGGGAAAACTAAAAATCAGCAAAACACAGGCACCGCAAAGTTTAGGGCTGCTCTGTTGACAAGAACCTCCACTTCGTTACACCTTAAATATCCCAGGAAAGAGAAAAATGGATAAAGAAGTTGTGGTCATTATGTACAATGGAATATCACTCAGCCATGAAATCAACGTCATAAGGCTAGTAGCAGCATGATGAGTGGATTTAGGTACGACGATTCTAAGTGAAATAAGTCACACAGAAAAAGACACTTATCATAAGATATCACTTATAGAGGGAAGGTACAAACCGCTACCCTTGAACTGAATTACAAAACAGAATAGAGTCACACGTTTAGAAAACACACTATGGCTGCTTAACGGGAAAGGTGAGGTGGGGTGATGCATAAAACAAGGGTTTTAAATTATCTCAGATACCGTTCCATAAACCCAATATGTAATAGACAAGACATACTCCTTGCTCAATGAATTGGACTCAACACCCCCTATTCACCGCTCAAGAATATATCTGACTAGTAAGAATCTTGAAACCTATGCATTGATATCTCTCTGTAAGTGAGTCAAGTGGGTGTAAAGCGGCAAAATCACAGCAGTGAAAAGCAGGTAAACCCCATTATAAAAATCAATTACTTTTAAAAACCCGTGAAACAAAGACAGTGAAAGAGAGAGAAATTCTTACACAAGTCGTTCAGGGGCTGTGATGCCACCTGGATTGACCATATCTAGACCCACAGCTGATTGAGACATAACGGTGGACACTCTTGGGGCTGAGAGGTTTGGTGAGGTTGGGTGAGCAAACGCAGACTCTTTAAAGTAATACTGCGTGGTACCCATCCCATGGGTCCCAAATCTCCAGGTTCAAGGGCATCTTCCTACATCGAAAACATGCATGAGAAACCCAGAAGATGGTACACCGTGTGATCGGGAAAGGTTTCTAAAACGCACCTCATTTCTCATCTCCTTGTTCTCGGGTTCGCCATTCCAGCCGCTTTACTAGCAATCTCCCTCCTTGGAGAATCAGCACCTTTAACCTCCTGTTCCGTACAGGTTGCAATTTGTCCTGAGGATGAACGGAAAGAGGGGGAACCAATGCGAGACTAGCTCTAGGTGTTGGGACAGGCACAGGTCACTCTAATTTCCCATCAGGAAGAAGAATTAACCACAGGCTCAGCCTGCCGCCTGGGACGAGAATAGGACCTGAAGCACTCCTGCGCTTTTGCGGCCAGCTCCCAAGAAAGCGAGTTGAAAAATGGAGCTCAGGGGCACTGCAATTCACAAACCTGCAGACTTATAAATGTAGACTCTCGTCCACAAATATATTGAGGGAAGGCAACGAAGAGGATTTGAAAGCAAGGCAGAATTGCAGGAAACAGATTTCAGGAGGGAGATTCGAATCGCCTTTAAAGCACAGGAAAAGCGGCAAAACCTCGACAATGATGCCCTTGGCCAAAAAGGGCGTATGCGTTTTTTCCTGAATATATTCAGGAAAAAACGCATACGCCCTTTTTGGCCAACCAAGCAACCTGGAAAGGCAAATCAGCGCTACAAAGAAGTCTCGCTTCCCATTGGTCAAAAGGGCCATGCTGAATAAAGTGTCAAAACCAGAAATGCAGGACACGCCATGGAGAAACGGGAGCCTGGCTACACTGATGGGCGGGATGTAAATTGCCAACAGCCACTCTGGAGAAGTGCACGGTGTGTCCTGAAACATCTAAAAACTCAGCTTAGGGAGCATAGGGCACTTCCACTCATGGGCGTATAAATTGGGAAAACTAAAATCAGCAAGACACAGTCACCCCAAAGTTTAGGGCTGCCCTGTTGACAAGAACCTCCACTTCGTTACACCTTAAATATCCCAGGAAAGAGAAAAATGGATAAAGAATTTGTGGTCCTTATGTACAATGGAATATCACTCAGCCATGAAATCAACGTCATAAGGCTAGTAGCAGCATGATGAGTGGATTTAGGTACGACGATTCTAAGTGAAATAAGTCACACAGAAAAAGACACTTATCATAAGATATCACTTATAGAGGGAATGTAAAAACCGCTACCCTTGAACTGAATTACAAAACAGAATAGAGTCACACGTTTAGAAAACACACTATGGCTGCTTAACGGGAAAGGTGAGGTGGGGTGATGCATAAAACAAGGGTTTCAAATTATCTCAGGTACCGTTCCATAAACCCAATATGTAATAGACAAGCCCTACTCCTTGCTCAATGAATTGGACTCAACACCCCCTATTCACCGCTCAAGAATATATCTGACTAGTAAGAATCTTGAAACCTATGCATTGATATCTCTCTGTAAGTGAGTCAAGTGGGTGTAAAGCGGCAAAATCACAGCAGTGAAAAGCAGGTAAACCCCATTATAAAAATCAATTACTTTTAAAAACCCGTGAAACAAAGACAGTGAAAGAGAGAGAAATTCTTACACAAGTCGTTCAGGGGCTGTGATGCCACCTGGATTGACCATATCTAGACCCACAGCTGATTGAGACATAACGGTGGACACTCTTGGGGCTGAGAGGTTTGGTGAGGTTGGGTGAGCAAACGCAGACTCTTTAAAGTAATACTGCGTGGTACCCATCCCATGGGTCCCAAATCTCCAGGTTCAAGGGCATCTTCCTACATCGAAAACATGCATGAGAAACCCAGAAGATGGTACACCGTGTGATCGGGAAAGGTTTCTAAAACGCACCTCATTTCTCATCTCCTTGTTCTCGGGTTCGCCATTCCAGCCGCTTTACTAGCAATCTCCCTCCTTGGAGAATCAGCACCTTTAACCTCCTGTTCCGTACAGGTTGCAATTTGTCCTGAGGATGAACGGAAAGAGGGGGAACCAATGAGAGACTAGCTCTAGGTGTTGGGACAGGCACAGGTCACTCTAATTTCCCATCAGGAAGAAGAATTAACCACAGGCTCAGCCTGCCGCCTGGGACGAGAATAGGACCTGAAGCACTCCTGCGCTTTTGCGGCCAGCTCCCAAGAAAGCGGGTTGAAAAATGGAGCTCAGGGGCACTGCAATTCACAAACCTGCAGACTTATAAATGTAGACTCTCGTCCACAAATATATTGAGGGAAGGCAACGAAAAGGATTTGAAAGCAAGGCAGAATTGCAGGAAACAGATTTCAGGAGGGAGATTCGAATCGCCTTTAAAGCACAGGAAAAGCGGCAAAACCTCGACAATGATGCCCTTGGCCAAAAAGGGCGTATGCGTTTTTTCCTGAATATATTCAGGAAAAAACGCATACGCCCTTTTTGGCCAATCGAGCAACCTGGAAAGGCAAATCAGCGCTACAAAGAAGTCTCGCTTCCCATCGGTCAAAAGGGCCATGCTGAATAAAGTGTCAAAACCAGAAATGCAGGACAGGCCATGGAGAAACGGGAGCCTGGCTACGCTGATGGGCGGGATGGAAATTGCCAACAGCCACTCTGGAGAAGTGCACGGTGTGTCCTGAAACATCTAAAAAACTGAGCTTAGGGAGCGTAGGGCACATCCACTCATGGGCGTATAAATTGGGAAAACTAAAAATCAGCAAGACACAGGCACCCCAAAGTTTAGGGCTGCTCTGTTGACAAGAATCTCCACTTCGTTACACCTTAAATATCCCAGGAAGGAGAAAAATGGATATAGAAGTTGTAGTCCTTATGTACAATGGAATATCACTCAGCCATGAAATCAACGTCATAAGGCTAGTAGCAGCATGATGATTGGATTTAGGTACGACGATTCTAAGTGAAATAAGTCACACAGAAAAAGACACTTATCATAAGATATGACTTATAGAGGGAATGTAAAAACCGCTACCCTTGAACTGAATTACAAAACAGAATAGAGTCACACGTTTAGAAAACACACTATGGCTGCTTAACGGGAAAGGTGAGGTGGGGTGATGCATAAAACAAGGGTTTCAAATTATCTCAGATACCGTTCCATAAACCCAATATGTAATAGACAAGCCCTACTCCTTGCTCAATGAATTGGACTCAACACCCCCTATTCACTGCTCAAGAATATATCTGACTAGTAAGAATCTTGAAACCTATGCATTGATATCTCTCTGTAAGTGAGTCAAGTGGGTGTAAAGCGGCAAAAACACAGGAGTGAAAAGCAGGTAAACCCCATTATAAATATCAATTACTTTTAAAAACCCGTGAAACAAATACAGTGAAAGAGAGAGAAATTCTTAAAAAGTCGTTCAGGGGTTGTGATGCCACCTGGATTGACCATATCTAGACCCACAGCTGATTGAGACATAAGGGTGGACACTCTTGGCGCTGAGAGGTTTGGTGAGGTTGGGTGAGCAAACGCAGACCCTTTAAAGTAATACTGCGTGGTACCCATCCCATGGGTCCCAAATCTCCAGGTTCAAGGGAATCTTCCTACATCGAAAACATGCATGAGAAACGCAGAAGATGGTACACCGTGTGATCGGGAAAGGTTTTCAAAACGCACCTCATTTCTCATCTCCTTGTGCTCGGGTTCGCCATTCCAGCCACCTTACTCACTATCTCCGTCCTTGGAGAATCAGCACCTTTAACCTCCTGTTCCGTACAGGTTGCAATTTGTCCTGAGGATGAACGGGAAGAGGGGGAACCAATGAGAGACTAGCTCTAGGTGTTGGGACAGGCACAGGTCACTCTATTTTCCCATCAGGAAGAAGAATTAACCACAGTGTCAGCCTGCCGCCCGGGACCAGTATAGGGCCTGAAGCAATCCTGCGCTTTTGCGGCCAAGTCCCAAGAAAGCGAGTTGAAAATTGGAGCTCAGGGGCACTGCAATTCACAAACCTGCAGACTTATAAATGATGACTCTCGTCCACGAATATATTGAGGGAAGGCAACGAAGAGGATTTGAAAGCAAGGCAGAATTGCAGGAAACAGATTTCAGGAGGGAGATTCGAATCGCCTTTAAAGCACAGGAAAAGCGGCAAAACCTCGACAATGATGCCCTTGGCCAAAAAGGGCGTATGCGTTTTTTCCTGAATATATTCAGGAAAAAACGCATACGCCCTTTTTGGCCAACCAAGCAACCTGGAAAGGCAAATCAGCGCTACAAAGAAGTCTCGCTTCCCATCGGTCAAAAGGGCCATGCTGAATAAAGTGTCAAAACCAGCAATGCAGGACAGGCCATGGAGAAACGGGAGCCTGGCTACGCTGATGGGCGGGATGTAAATTGCCAACAGCCACTCTGGAGAAGTGCACGGTGTGTCCTGAAACATCTAAAAAACTCAGCTTAGGGAGCATAGGGCACTTCCACTCATGGGCGTATAAATTGGGAAAACTAAAAATCAGCAAGACACAGGCACCCCAAAGTTTAGGGCTGCTCTGTTGACAAGAACCTCCACTTCGTTACACCTTAAATATCCCAGGAAAGAGAAAAATGGATAAAGAAGTTGTGGTCCTTATGTACAATGGAATATCACTCAGCCATGAAATCAACGTCATAAGGCTAGTAGCAGCATGATGAGTGGATTTAGGTACGACGATTCTAAGTGAAATAAGTCACACAGAAAAAGACACTTATCATAAGATATCACTTATAGAGGGAATGTAAAAACCGCTACCCTTGAACTGAATTACAAAACAGAATAGAGTCACACGTTTAGAAAACACACTATGGCTGCTTAACGGGAAAGGTGAGGTGGGGTGATGCATAAAACAAGGGTTTCAAATTATCTCAGATACCGTTCCATAAACCCAATATGTAATAGACAAGACATACTCCTTGCTCAATGAATTGGACTCAACACCCCCAATTCACCGCCCAAGAATATATCTGACTAGTAAGAATCTTGAAACCTATGCATTGATATCTCTCTGTAAGTGAGTCAAGTGGGTGTAAAGCGGCAAAATCACAGCAGTGAAAAGCAGGTAAACCCCATTATAAAAATCAATTACTTTTAAAAACCCGTGAAACAAAGACAGTGAAAGAGAGAGAAATTCTTACACAAGTCGTTCAGGGGCTGTGATGCCACCTGGATTGACCATATCTAGACCCACAGCTGATTGAGACATAAGGGTGGACACTCTTGGGGCTGAGAGGTTTGGTGAGGTTGGGTGAGCAAACGCAGACTCTTTAACGTAATACTGCGTGGTACCCATCCCATGGGTCCCAAATCTCCAGGTTCAAGGGCATCTTCCTACATCGAAAACATGCATGAGAAACCCAGAAGATGGTACACCGTGTGATCGGGAAAGGTTTCTAAAACGCACCTCATTTCTCATCTCCTTGTTCTCGGGTTCGCCATTCCAGCCGCTTTACTAGCAATCTCCCTCCTTGGAGAATCAGCACCTTTAACCTCCTGTTCCGTACAGGTTGCAATTTGTCCTGAGGATGAACGGAAAGAGGGGGAACCAATGAGAGACTAGCTCTAGGTGTTGGGACAGGCACAGGTCACGCTAATTTCCCATCAGGAAGAAGAATTAACCACAGGCTCAGCCTGCCGCCTGGGACGAGAATAGGACCTGAAGCACTCCTGCGCTTTTGCGGCCAGCTCCCAAGAAAGCGAGTTGAAAAATGGAGCTCAGGGGCACTGCAATTCACAAACCTGCAGACTTATAAATGTAGACTCTCGTCCACAAATATATTGAGGGAAGGCAACGAAAAGGATTTGAAAGCAAGGCAGAATTGCAGGAAACAGATTTCAGGAGGGAGATTCGAATCGCCTTTAAAGCACAGGAAAAGCGGCAAAACCTCGACAATGATGCCCTTGGCCAAAAAGGGCGTATGCGTTTTTTCCTGAATATATTCAGGAAAAAACGCATACGCCCTTTTTGGCCAACCAAGCAACCTGGAAAGGCAAATCAGCGCTACAAAGAAGTCTCGCTTCCCATCGGTCAAAAGGGCCATGCTGAATAAAGTGTCAAAACCAGAAATGCAGGACAGGCCATGGAGAAACGGGAGCCTGGCTACGCTGATGGGCGGGATGTAAATTGCCAACAGCCACTCTGGAGAAGTGCACGGTGTGTCCTGAAACATCTAAAAACTCAGCTTAGGGAGCATAGGGCACTTCCACTCATGGGCGTATAAATTGGGAAAACTAAAAATCAGCAAGACACAGTCACCCCAAAGTTTAGGGCTGCCCTGTTGACAAGAACCTCCACTTCGTTACACCTTAAATATCCCAGGAAAGAGAAAAATGGATAAAGAAGTTGTGGTCCTTATGTACAATGGAATATCACTCAGCCATGAAATCAACGTCATAAGGCTAGTAGCAGCATGATGAGTGGATTTAGGTACGACGATTCTAAGTGAAATAAGTCACTCAGAAAAAGACACTTATCATAAGATATGACTTATAGAGGGAATGTAAAAACCGCTACCCTTGAACTGAATTACAAAACAGAATAGAGTCACACGTTTAGAAAACACACTATGGCTGCTTAACGGGAAAGGTGAGGTGGGGTGATGCATAAAACAAGGGTTTCAAATTATCTCAGATACCGTTCCATAAACCCAATATGTAATAGACAAGCCCTACTCCTTGCTCAATGAATTGGACTCAACACCCCCTATTCACCGCTCAAGAATATATCTGACTAGTAAGAATCTTGAAACCTATGCATTGATATCTCTCTGTAAGTGAGTCAAGTGGGTGTAAAGCGGCAAAAACACAGGAGTGAAAAGCAGGTAAACCCCATTATAAATATCAATTACTTTTAAAAACCCGTGAAACAAATACAGTGAAAGAGAGAGAAATTCTTAAAAAGTCGTTCAGGGGTTGTGATGCCACCTGGATTGACCATATCTAGACCCACAGCTGATTGAGACATAAGGGTGGACACTCTTGGCGCTGAGAGGTTTGGTGAGGTTGGGTGAGCAAACGCAGACCCTTTAAAGTAATACTGCGTGGTACCCATCCCATGGGTCCCAAATCTCCAGGTTCAAGGGAATCTTCCTACATCGAAAACATGCATGAGAAACGCAGAAGATGGTACACCGTGTGATCGGGAAAGGTTTTCAAAACGCACCTCATTTCTCATCTCCTTGTGCTCGGGTTCGCCATTCCAGCCACCTTACTCACTATCTCCGTCCTTGGAGAATCAGCACCTTTAACCTCCTGTTCCGTACAGGTTGCAATTTGTCCTGAGGATGAACGGGAAGAGGGGGAACCAATGAGAGACTAGCTCTAGGTGTTGGGACAGGCACAGGTCACTCTATTTTCCCATCAGGAAGAAGAATTAACCACAGTGTCAGCCTGCCGCCCGGGACCAGTATAGGGCCTGAAGCAATCCTGCGCTTTTGCGGCCAAGTCCCAAGAAAGCGAGTTGAAAATTGGAGCTCAGGGGCACTGCAATTCACAAACCTGCAGACTTATAAATGATGACTCTCGTCCACGAATATATTGAGGGAAGGCAACGAAGAGGATTTGAAAGCAAGGCAGAATTGCAGGAAACAGATTTCAGGAGGGAGATTCGAATCGCCTTTAAAGCACAGGAAAAGCGGCAAAACCTCGACAATGATGCCCTTGGCCAAAAAGGGCGTATGCGTTTTTTCCTGAATATATTCAGGAAAAAACGCATACGCCCTTTTTGGCCAACCAAGCAACCTGGAAAGGCAAATCAGCGCTACAAAGAAGTCTCGCTTCCCATCGGTCAAAAGGGCCATGCTGAATAAAGTGTCAAAACCAGCAATGCAGGACAGGCCATGGAGAAACGGGAGCCTGGCTACGCTGATGGGCGGGATGTAAATTGCCAACAGCCACTCTGGAGAAGTGCACGGTGTGTCCTGAAACATCTAAAAAACTCAGCTTAGGGAGCATAGGGCACTTCCACTCATGGGCGTATAAATTGGGAAAACTAAAAATCAGCAAGACACAGGCACCCCAAAGTTTAGGGCTGCTCTGTTGACAAGAACCTCCACTTCGTTACACCTTAAATATCCCAGGAAAGAGAAAAATGGATAAAGAAGTTGTGGTCCTTATGTACAATGGAATATCACTCAGCCATGAAATCAACGTCATAAGGCTAGTAGCAGCATGATGAGTGGATTTAGGTACGACGATTCTAAGTGAAATAAGTCACTCAGAAAAAGACACTTATCATAAGATATGACTTATAGAGGGAATGTAAAAACCGCTACCCTTGAACTGAATTACAAAACAGAATAGAGTCACACGTTTAGAAAACACACTATGGCTGCTTAACGGGAAAGGTGAGGTGGGGTGATGCATAAAACAAGGGTTTCAAATTATCTCAGATACCGTTCCATAAACCCAATATGTAATAGACAAGCCCTACTCCTTGCTCAATGAATTGGACTCAACACCCCCTATTCACCGCTCAAGAATATATCTGACTAGTAAGAATCTTGAAACCTATGCATTGATATCTCTCTGTAAGTGAGTCAAGTGGGTGTAAAGCGGCAAAAACACAGGAGTGAAAAGCAGGTAAACCCCATTATAAATATCAATTACTTTTAAAAACCCGTGAAACAAATACAGTGAAAGAGAGAGAAATTCTTAAAAAGTCGTTCAGGGGTTGTGATGCCACCTGGATTGACCATATCTAGACCCACAGCTGATTGAGACATAAGGGTGGACACTCTTGGCGCTGAGAGGTTTGGTGAGGTTGGGTGAGCAAACGCAGACCCTTTAAAGTAATACTGCGTGGTACCCATCCCATGGGTCCCAAATCTCCAGGTTCAAGGGAATCTTCCTACATCGAAAACATGCATGAGAAACGCAGAAGATGGTACACCGTGTGATCGGGAAAGGTTTTCAAAACGCACCTCATTTCTCATCTCCTTGTGCTCGGGTTCGCCATTCCAGCCACCTTACTCACTATCTCCGTCCTTGGAGAATCAGCACCTTTAACCTCCTGTTCCGTACAGGTTGCAATTTGTCCTGAGGATGAACGGGAAGAGGGGGAACCAATGAGAGACTAGCTCTAGGTGTTGGGACAGGCACAGGTCACTCTATTTTCCCATCAGGAAGAAGAATTAACCACAGTGTCAGCCTGCCGCCCGGGACCAGTATAGGGCCTGAAGCAATCCTGCGCTTTTGCGGCCAAGTCCCAAGAAAGCGAGTTGAAAATTGGAGCTCAGGGGCACTGCAATTCACAAACCTGCAGACTTATAAATGATGACTCTCGTCCACGAATATATTGAGGGAAGGCAACGAAGAGGATTTGAAAGCAAGGCAGAATTGCAGGAAACAGATTTCAGGAGGGAGATTCGAATCGCCTTTAAAGCACAGGAAAAGCGGCAAAACCTCGACAATGATGCCCTTGGCCAAAAAGGGCGTATGCGTTTTTTCCTGAATATATTCAGGAAAAAACGCATACGCCCTTTTTGGCCAACCAAGCAACCTGGAAAGGCAAATCAGCGCTACAAAGAAGTCTCGCTTCCCATCGGTCAAAAGGGCCATGCTGAATAAAGTGTCAAAACCAGCAATGCAGGACAGGCCATGGAGAAACGGGAGCCTGGCTACGCTGATGGGCGGGATGTAAATTGCCAACAGCCACTCTGGAGAAGTGCACGGTGTGTCCTGAAACATCTAAAAAACTCAGCTTAGGGAGCATAGGGCACTTCCACTCATGGGCGTATAAATTGGGAAAACTAAAAATCAGCAAGACACAGGCACCCCAAAGTTTAGGGCTGCTCTGTTGACAAGAACCTCCACTTCGTTACACCTTAAATATCCCAGGAAAGAGAAAAATGGATAAAGAAGTTGTGGTCCTTATGTACAATGGAATATCACTCAGCCATGAAATCAACGTCATAAGGCTAGTAGCAGCATGATGAGTGGATTTAGGTACGACGATTCTAAGTGAAATAAGTCACACAGAAAAAGACACTTATCATAAGATATCACTTATAGAGGGAATGTAAAAACCGCTACCCTTGAACTGAATTACAAAACAGAATAGAGTCACACGTTTAGAAAACACACTATGGCTGCTTAACGGGAAAGGTGAGGTGGGGTGATGCATAAAACAAGGGTTTCAAATTATCTCAGATACCGTTCCATAAACCCAATATGTAATAGACAAGCCCTACTCCTTGCTCAATGAATTGGACTCAACACCCCCTATTCACCGCTCAAGAATATATCTGACTAGTAAGAATCTTGAAACCTATGCATTGATATCTCTCTGTAAGTGAGTCAAGTGGGTGTAAAGCGGCAAAATCACAGCAGTGAAAAGCAGGTAAACCCCATTATAAAAATCAATTACTTTTAAAAACCCGTGAAACAAAGACAGTGAAAGAGAGAGAAATTCTTACACAAGTCGTTCAGGGGCTGTGATGCCACCTGGATTGACCATATCTAGACCCACAGCTGATTGAGACATAAGGGTGGACACTCTTGGGGCTGAGAGGTTTGGTGAGGTTGGGTGAGCAAACGCAGACTCTTTAACGTAATACTGCGTGGTACCCATCCCATGGGTCCCAAATCTCCAGGTTCAAGGGCATCTTCCTACATCGAAAACATGCATGAGAAACCCAGAAGATGGTACACCGTGTGATCGGGAAAGGTTTCTAAAACGCACCTCATTTCTCATCTCCTTGTTCTCGGGTTCGCCATTCCAGCCGCTTTACTAGCAATCTCCCTCCTTGGAGAATCAGCACCTTTAACCTCCTGTTCCGTACAGGTTGCAATTTGTCCTGAGGATGAACGGAAAGAGGGGGAACCAATGAGAGACTAGCTCTAGGTGTTGGGACAGGCACAGGTCACTCTAATTTCCCATCAGGAAGAAGAATTAACCACAGGCTCAGCCTGCCGCCTGGGACGAGAATAGGACCTGAAGCACTCCTGCGCTTTTGCGGCCAGCTCCCAAGAAAGCGAGTTGAAAAATGGAGCTCAGGGGCACTGCAATTCACAAACCTGCAGACTTATAAATGTAGACTCTCGTCCACAAATATATTGAGGGAAGGCAACGAAAAGGATTTGAAAGCAAGGCAGAATTGCAGGAAACAGATTTCAGGAGGGAGATTCGAATCGCCTTTAAAGCACAGGAAAAGCGGCAAAACCTCGACAATGATGCCCGTGGCCAAAAAGGGCGTATGCGTTTTTTCCTGAATATATTCAGGAAAAAACGCATACGCCCTTTTTGGCCAACCAAGCAACCTGGAAAGGCAAATCAGCGCTACAAAGAAGTCTCGCTTCCCATCGGTCAAAAGGGCCATGCTGAATAAAGTGTCAAAACCAGAAATGCAGGACAGGCCATGGAGAAACGGGAGCCTGGCTACGCTGATGGGCGGGATGTAAATTGCCAACAGCGACTCTGGAGAAGTGCACGGTGTGTCCTGAAACATCTAAAAAACTCAGCTTAGGGAGCATAGGGCACTTCCACTCATGGGCGTATAAATTGGGAAAACTAAAAATCAGCAAAACACAGGCACCGCAAAGTTTAGGGCTGCTCTGTTGACAAGAACCTCCACTTCGTTACACCTTAAATATCCCAGGAAAGAGAAAAATGGATAAAGAAGTTGTGGTCCTTATGTACAATGGAATATCACTCAGCCATGAAATCAACGTCATAAGGCTAGTAGCAGCATGATGAGTGGATTTAGGTACGACGATTCTAAGTGAAATAAGTCACACAGAAAAAGACACTTATCATAAGATATCACTTATAGAGGGAAGGTACAAACCGCTACCCTTGAACTGAATTACAAAACAGAATAGAGTCACACGTTTAGAAAACACACTATGGCTGCTTAACGGGAAAGGTGAGGTGGGGTGATGCATAAAACAAGGGTTTCAAATTATCTCAGATACCGTTCCATAAACCCAATATGTAATAGACAAGCCCTACTCCTTGCTCAATGAATTGGACTCAACACCACCTATTCACCGCTCAAGAATATATCTGACTAGTAAGAATCTTGAAACCTATGCATTGATATCTCTCTGTAAGTGAGTCAAGTGGGTGTAAAGCGGCAAAATCACAGCAGTGAAAAGCAGGTAAACCCCATTATAAAAATCAATTACTTTTAAAAACCCGTGAAACAAAGACAGTGAAAGAGAGAGAAATTCTTACACAAGTCGTTCAGGGGCTGTGATGCCACCTGGATTGACCATATCTAGACCCACAGCTGATTGAGACATAACGGTGGACACTCTTGGGGCTGAGAGGTTTGGTGAGGTTGGGTGAGCAAACGCAGACTCTTTAAAGTAATACTGCGTGGTACCCATCCCATGGGTCCCAAATCTCCAGGTTCAAGGGCATCTTCCTACATCGAAAACATGCATGAGAAACCCAGAAGATGGTACACCGTGTGATCGGGAAAGGTTTCTAAAACGCACCTCATTTCTCATCTCCTTGTTCTCGGGTTCGCCATTCCAGCCGCTTTACTAGCAATCTCCCTCCTTGGAGAATCAGCACCTTTAACCTCCTGTTCCGTACAGGTTGCAATTTGTCCTGAGGATGAACGGAAAGAGGGGGAACCAATGAGAGACTAGCTCTAGGTGTTGGGACAGGCACAGGTCACTCTAATTTCCCATCAGGAAGAAGAATTAACCACAGGCTCAGCCTGCCGCCTGGGACGAGAATAGGACCTGAAGCACTCCTGCGCTTTTGCGGCCAGCTCCCAAGAAAGCGGGTTGAAAAATGGAGCTCAGGGGCACTGCAATTCACAAACCTGCAGACTTATAAATGTAGACTCTCGTCCACAAATATATTGAGGGAAGGCAACGAAAAGGATTTGAAAGCAAGGCAGAATTGCAGGAAACAGATTTCAGGAGGGAGATTCGAATCGCCTTTAAAGCACAGGAAAAGCGGCAAAACCTCGACAATGATGCCCTTGGCCAAAAAGGCCGTATGCGTTTTTTCCTGAATATATTCAGGAAAAAACGCATACGCCCTTTTTGGCCAACCAAGCAACCTGGAAAGGCAAATCAGCGCTACAAAGAAGTCTCGCTTCCCATTGGTCAAAAGGGCCATGCTGAATAAAGTGTCAAAACCAGAAATGCAGGACAGGCCATGGAGAAACGGGAGCCTGGCTACGCTGATGGGCAGGATGTAAATTGCCAACAGCCACTCTGGAGAAGTGCACGGTGTGTCCTGGAACATCTAAAAACTCACCTTAGGGAGCATAGGGCACTTCCACTCATGGGCGTATAAATTGGGAAAGCTAAAAATCAGCAAGACACAGTCACCCCAAAGTTTAGGGCAGCCATGTTGACAAGAACCTCCACTTCGTTACACCTTAAATATCCCAGGAAAGAGAAAAATGGATAAAGAAGTTGTGGTCATTATGTACAATGGAATATCACTCAGCCATGAAATCTACGTCATAAGGCTAGTAGCAGCATGATGAGTGGATTTAGGTACGAGGATTCTAAGTGAAATAAGTCACACAGAAAAAGACACTTATCATAAGATATCACTTATAGAGGGAATGTAAAAACCGCTACCCTTGAACTGAATTACAAAACAGAATAGAGTCACACGTTTAGAAAACACACTATGGCTGCTTAACGGGAAAGGTGAGGTGGGGTGATGCATAAAACAAGGGTTTCAAATTATCTCAGATACCGTTCCATAAACCCAATATGTAATAGACAAGCCCTACTCCTTGCTCAATGAATTGGACTCAACACCCCCTATTCACCGCTCAAGAATATACCTGACTAGTAAGAATCTTGAAACCTATGCATTGATATCTCTCTGTAAGTGAGTCAAGTGGGTGTAAAGCGGCAAAATCACAGCAGTGAAAAGCAGGTAAACCCCATTATAAAAATCAATTACTTTTAAAAACCCGTGAAACAAAGACAGTGAAAGAGAGAGAAATTCTTACACAAGTCGTTCAGGGGCTGTGATGCCACCTGGATTGACCATATCTAGACCCACAGCTGATTGAGACATAACGGTGGACACTCTTGGGGCTGAGAGGTTTGGTGAGGTTGGGTGAGCAAACGCAGACTCTTTAAAGTAATACTGCGTGGTACCCATCCCATGGGTCCCAAATCTCCAGGTTCAAGGGCATCTTCCTACATCGAAAACATGCATGAGAAACCCAGAATATGGTACACCGTGTGATCTGGAAAGGTTTCTAAAACGCACCTCATTTCTCATCTCCTTGTTCTCGGGTTCGCCATTCCAGCCGCTTTACTAGCAATCTCCCTCCTTGGAGAATCAGCACCTTTAACCTCCTGTTCCGTACAGGTTGCAATTTGTCCTGAGGATGAACGGAAAGAGGGGGAACCAATGAGAGACTAGCTCTAGGTGTTGGGACAGGCACAGGTCACTCTAATTTCCCATCAGGAAGAAGAATTAACCACAGGCTCAGCCTGCCGCCTGGGACGAGAATAGGACCTGAAGCACTCCTGCGCTTTTGCGGCCAGCTCCCAAGAAAGCGGGTTGAAAAATGGAGCTCAGGGGCACTGCAATTCACAAACCTGCAGACTTATAAATGTAGACTCTCGTCCACAAATATATTGAGGGAAGGCAACGAAGAGGATTTGAAAGCAAGGCAGAATTGCAGGAAACAGATTTCAGGAGGGAGATTCGAATCGCCTTTAAAGCACAGGAAAAGCGGCAAAACCTCGACAATGATGCCCTTGGCCAAAAAGGGCGTATGCGTTTTTTCCTGAATATATTCAGGAAAAAACGCATACGCCCTTTTTGGCCAACCGAGCAACCTGGAAAGGCAAATCAGCGCTACAAAGAAGTCTCGCTTCCCATCGGTCAAAAGGGCCATGCTGAATAAAGTGTCAAAACCAGAAATGCAGGACAGGCCATGGAGAAACGGGAGCCTGGCTACGCTGATGGGCGGGATGGAAATTGCCAACAGCCACTCTGGAGAAGTGCACGGTGTGTCCTGAAACATCTAAAAAACTGAGCTTAGGGAGCATAGGGCACATCCACTCATGGGCGTATAAATTGGGAAAACTAAAAATCAGCAAGACACAGGCACCCCAAAGTTTAGGGCTGCTCTGTTGACAAGAATCTCCACTTCGTTACACCTTAAATATCCCAGGAAAGAGAAAAATGGATAAAGAAGTTGTGGTCCTTATGTACAATGGAATATCACTCAGCCATGAAATCAACGTCATAAGGCTAGTAGCAGCATGATGATTGGATTTAGGTACGACGATTCTAAGTGAAATAAGTCACACAGAAAAAGACACTTATCATAAGATATGACTTATAGAGGGAATGTAAAAACCGCTACCCTTGAACTGAATTACAAAACAGAATAGAGTCACACGTTTAGAAAACACACTATGGCTGCTTAACGGGAAAGGTGAGGTGGGGTGATGCATACAACAAGGGTTTCAAATTATCTCAGATACCGTTCCATAAACCCAATATGTAATAGACAAGCCCTACTCCTTCCTCAATGAATTGGACTCAACACCCCCAATTCACCGCCCAAGAATATATCTGACTAGTAAGAATCTTGAAACCTATGCATTGATATCTCTCTGTAAGTGAGTCAAGTGGGTGTAAAGCGGCAAAATCACAGCAGTGAAAAGCAGGTAAACCCCATTATAAAAATCAATTACTTTTAAAAACCCGTGAAACAAAGACAGTGAAAGAGAGAGAAATTCTTACAAAATTCGTTCAGCGGCTGTAATGCCACCTGGATTGACCATATCTAGACCCACAGCTGATTGAGACATAAGGGTGGACACTCTTGGGGCTGAGAGGTTTGGTGAGGTTGGGTGAGCAAACTCAGACCCTTTAAACTAATACTGCGTGGTACCCATCCCGTGGGTCCCAAATCTCCAGGTTCAAGGGCATCTTCCTACATCGAAAACATGCATGAGAAACGCAGAAGATGGTACACCGTGTGATCGGGAAAGGTTTTCAAAACGCACCTCATTTCTCATCTCCTTGTGCTCGGGTTCGCCATTCCAGCCACCTTACTCACTATCTCCGTCCTTGGAGAATCAGCACCTTTAACCTCCTGTTCCGTACAGGTTGCAATTTGTCCTGAGGATGAACGGGAAGAGGGGGAACCAATGAGAGACTAGCTCTAGGTGTTGGGACAGGCACAGGTCACTCTATTTTCCCATCAGGAAGAAGAATTAACCACAGTGTCAGCCTGCCGCCCGGGACCAGTATAGGGCCTGAAGCAATCCTGCGCTTTTGCGGCCAAGTCCCAAGAAAGCGAGTTGAAAATTGGAGCTCAGGGGCACTGCAATTCACAAACCTGCAGACTTATAAATGATGACTCTCGTCCACGAATATATTGAGGGAAGGCAACGAAGAGGATTTGAAAGCAAGGCAGAATTGCAGGAAACAGATTTCAGGAGGGAGATTCGAATCGCCTTTAAAGCACAGGAAAAGCGGCAAAACCTCGACAATGATGCCCTTGGCCAAAAAGGGCGTATGCGTTTTTTCCTGAATATATTCAGGAAAAAACGCATACGCCCTTTTTGGCCAACCAAGCAACCTGGAAAGGCAAATCAGCGCTACAAAGAAGTCTCGCTTCCCATCGGTCAAAAGGGCCATGCTGAATAAAGTGTCAAAACCAGCAATGCAGGACAGGCCATGGAGAAACGGGAGCCTGGCTACGCTGATGGGCGGGATGTAAATTGCCAACAGCCACTCTGGAGAAGTGCACGGTGTGTCCTGAAACATCTAAAAAACTCAGCTTAGGGAGCATAGGGCACTTCCACTCATGGGCGTATAAATTGGGAAAACTAAAAATCAGCAAGACACAGGCACCCCAAAGTTTAGGGCTGCTCTGTTGACAAGAACCTCCACTTCGTTACACCTTAAATATCCCAGGAAAGAGAAAAATGGATAAAGAAGTTGTGGTCCTTATGTACAATGGAATATCACTCAGCCATGAAATCAACGTCATAAGGCTAGTAGCAGCATGATGAGTGGATTTAGGTACGACGATTCTAAGTGAAATAAGTCACACAGAAAAAGACACTTATCATAAGATATCACTTATAGAGGGAATGTAAAAACCGCTACCCTTGAACTGAATTACAAAACAGAATAGAGTCACACGTTTAGAAAACACACTATGGCTGCTTAACGGGAAAGGTGAGGTGGGGTGATGCATAAAACAAGGGTTTCAAATTATCTCAGATACCGTTCCATAAACCCAATATGTAATAGACAAGCCCTACTCCTTGCTCAATGAATTGGACTCAACACCCCCTATTCACCGCTCAAGAATATATCTGACTAGTAAGAATCTTGAAACCTATGCATTGATATCTCTCTGTAAGTGAGTCAAGTGGGTGTAAAGCGGCAAAATCACAGCAGTGAAAAGCAGGTAAACCCCATTATAAAAATCAATTACTTTTAAAAACCCGTGAAACAAAGACAGTGAAAGAGAGAGAAATTCTTACACAAGTCGTTCAGGGGCTGTGATGCCACCTGGATTGACCATATCTAGACCCACAGCTGATTGAGACATAAGGGTGGACACTCTTGGGGCTGAGAGGTTTGGTGAGGTTGGGTGAGCAAACGCAGACTCTTTAACGTAATACTGCGTGGTACCCATCCCATGGGTCCCAAATCTCCAGGTTCAAGGGCATCTTCCTACATCGAAAACATGCATGAGAAACCCAGAAGATGGTACACCGTGTGATCGGGAAAGGTTTCTAAAACGCACCTCATTTCTCATCTCCTTGTTCTCGGGTTCGCCATTCCAGCCGCTTTACTAGCAGTCTCCCTCCTTGGAGAATCAGCACCTTTAACCTCCTGTTCCGTACAGGTTGCAATTTGTCCTGAGGATGAACGGAAAGAGGGGGAACCAATGAGAGACTAGCTCTAGGTGTTGGGACAGGCACAGGTCACGCTAATTTCCCATCAGGAAGAAGAATTAACCACAGGCTCAGCCTGCCGCCTGGGACGAGAATAGGACCTGAAGCACTCCTGCGCTTTTGCGGCCAGCTCCCAAGAAAGCGAGTTGAAAAATGGAGCTCAGGGGCACTGCAATTCACAAACCTGCAGACTTATAAATGTAGACTCTCGTCCACAAATATATTGAGGGAAGGCAACGAAAAGGATTTGAAAGCAAGGCAGAATTGCAGGAAACAGATTTCAGGAGGGAGATTCGAATCGCCTTTAAAGCACAGGAAAAGCGGCAAAACCTCGACAATGATGCCCTTGGCCAAAAAGGGCGTATGCGTTTTTTCCTGAATATATTCAGGAAAAAACGCATACGCCCTTTTTGGCCAACCAAGCAACCTGGAAAGGCAAATCAGCGCTACAAAGAAGTCTCGCTTCCCATCGGTCAAAAGGGCCATGCTGAATAAAGTGTCAAAACCAGAAATGCAGGACAGGCCATGGAGAAACGGGAGCCTGGCTACGCTGATGGGCGGGATGTAAATTGCCAACAGCCACTCTGGAGAAGTGCACGGTGTGTCCTGAAACATCTAAAAACTCAGCTTAGGGAGTATAGGGCACTTCCACTCATGGGCGTATAAATTGGGAAAACTAAAAATCAGCAAGACACAGTCACCCCAAAGTTTAGGGCTGCCCTGTTGACAAGAACCTCCACTTCGTTACACCTTAAATATCCCAGGAAAGAGAAAAATGGATAAAGAAGTTGTGGTCCTTATGTACAATGGAATATCACTCAGCCATGAAATCAACGTCATAAGGCTAGTAGCAGCATGATGAGTGGATTTAGGTACGACGATTCTAAGTGAAATAAGTCACTCAGAAAAAGACACTTATCATAAGATATGACTTATAGAGGGAATGTAAAAACCGCTACCCTTGAACTGAATTACAAAACAGAATAGAGTCACACGTTTAGAAAACACACTATGGCTGCTTAACGGGAAAGGTGAGGTGGGGTGATGCATAAAACAAGGGTTTCAAATTATCTCAGATACCGTTCCATAAACCCAATATGTAATAGACAAGCCCTACTCCTTGCTCAATGAATTGGACTCAACACCCCCTATTCACCGCTCAAGAATATATCTGACTAGTAAGAATCTTGAAACCTATGCATTGATATCTCTCTGTAAGTGAGTCAAGTGGGTGTAAAGCGGCAAAAACACAGGAGTGAAAAGCAGGTAAACCCCATTATAAATATCAATTACTTTTAAAAACCCGTGAAACAAATACAGTGAAAGAGAGAGAAATTCTTAAAAAGTCGTTCAGGGGTTGTGATGCCACCTGGATTGACCATATCTAGACCCACAGCTGATTGAGACATAAGGGTGGACACTCTTGGCGCTGAGAGGTTTGGTGAGGTTGGGTGAGCAAACGCAGACCCTTTAAAGTAATACTGCGTGGTACCCATCCCATGGGTCCCAAATCTCCAGGTTCAAGGGAATCTTCCTACATCGAAAACATGCATGAGAAACGCAGAAGATGGTACACCGTGTGATCGGGAAAGGTTTTCAAAACGCACCTCATTTCTCATCTCCTTGTGCTCGGGTTCGCCATTCCAGCCACCTTACTCACTATCTCCGTCCTTGGAGAATCAGCACCTTTAACCTCCTGTTCCGTACAGGTTGCAATTTGTCCTGAGGATGAACGGGAAGAGGGGGAACCAATGAGAGACTAGCTCTAGGTGTTGGGACAGGCACAGGTCACTCTATTTTCCCATCAGGAAGAAGAATTAACCACAGTGTCAGCCTGCCGCCCGGGACCAGTATAGGGCCTGAAGCAATCCTGCGCTTTTGCGGCCAAGTCCCAAGAAAGCGAGTTGAAAATTGGAGCTCAGGGGCACTGCAATTCACAAACCTGCAGACTTATAAATGATGACTCTCGTCCACGAATATATTGAGGGAAGGCAACGAAGAGGATTTGAAAGCAAGGCAGAATTGCAGGAAACAGATTTCAGGAGGGAGATTCGAATCGCCTTTAAAGCACAGGAAAAGCGGCAAAACCTCGACAATGATGCCCTTGGCCAAAAAGGGCGTATGCGTTTTTTCCTGAATATATTCAGGAAAAAACGCATACGCCCTTTTTGGCCAACCAAGCAACCTGGAAAGGCAAATCAGCGCTACAAAGAAGTCTCGCTTCCCATCGGTCAAAAGGGCCATGCTGAATAAAGTGTCAAAACCAGCAATGCAGGACAGGCCATGGAGAAACGGGAGCCTGGCTACGCTGATGGGCGGGATGTAAATTGCCAACAGCCACTCTGGAGAAGTGCACGGTGTGTCCTGAAACATCTAAAAAACTCAGCTTAGGGAGCATAGGGCACTTCCACTCATGGGCGTATAAATTGGGAAAACTAAAAATCAGCAAGACACAGGCACCCCAAAGTTTAGGGCTGCTCTGTTGACAAGAACCTCCACTTCGTTACACCTTAAATATCCCAGGAAAGAGAAAAATGGATAAAGAAGTTGTGGTCCTTATGTACAATGGAATATCACTCAGCCATGAAATCAACGTCATAAGGCTAGTAGCAGCATGATGAGTGGATTTAGGTACGACGATTCTAAGTGAAATAAGTCACACAGAAAAAGACACTTATCATAAGATATCACTTATAGAGGGCATGTAAAAACCGCTACCCTTGAACTGAATTACAAAACAGAATAGAGTCACACGTTTAGAAAACACACTATGGCTGCTTAACGGGAAAGGTGAGGTGGGGTGATGCATAAAACAAGGGTTTCAAATTATCTCAGATACCGTTCCATAAACCCAATATGTAATAGACAAGCCCTACTCCTTGCTCAATGAATTGGACTCAACACCCCCTATTCACCGCTCAAGAATATATCTGACTAGTAAGAATCTTGAAACCTATGCATTGATATCTCTCTGTAAGTGAGTCAAGTGGGTGTAAAGCGGCAAAAACACAGGAGTGAAAAGCAGGTAAACCCCATTATAAATATCAATTACTTTTAAAAACCCGTGAAACAAATACAGTGAAAGAGAGAGAAATTCTTAAAAAGTCGTTCAGGGGTTGTGATGCCACCTGGATTGACCATATCTAGACCCACAGCTGATTGAGACATAAGGGTGGACACTCTTGGCGCTGAGAGGTTTGGTGAGGTTGGGTGAGCAAACGCAGACCCTTTAAAGTAATACTGCGTGGTACCCATCCCATGGGTCCCAAATCTCCAGGTTCAAGGGAATCTTCCTACATCGAAAACATGCATGAGAAACGCAGAAGATGGTACACCGTGTGATCGGGAAAGGTTTTCAAAACGCACCTCATTTCTCATCTCCTTGTGCTCGGGTTCGCCATTCCAGCCACCTTACTCACTATCTCCGTCCTTGGAGAATCAGCACCTTTAACCTCCTGTTCCGTACAGGTTGCAATTTGTCCTGAGGATGAACGGGAAGAGGGGGAACCAATGAGAGACTAGCTCTAGGTGTTGGGACAGGCACAGGTCACTCTATTTTCCCATCAGGAAGAAGAATTAACCACAGTGTCAGCCTGCCGCCCGGGACCAGTATAGGGCCTGAAGCAATCCTGCGCTTTTGCGGCCAAGTCCCAAGAAAGCGAGTTGAAAATTGGAGCTCAGGGGCACTGCAATTCACAAACCTGCAGACTTATAAATGATGACTCTCGTCCACGAATATATTGAGGGAAGGCAACGAAGAGGATTTGAAAGCAAGGCAGAATTGCAGGAAACAGATTTCAGGAGGGAGATTCGAATCGCCTTTAAAGCACAGGAAAAGCGGCAAAACCTCGACAATGATGCCCTTGGCCAAAAAGGGCGTATGCGTTTTTTCCTGAATATATTCAGGAAAAAACGCATACGCCCTTTTTGGCCAACCAAGCAACCTGGAAAGGCAAATCAGCGCTACAAAGAAGTCTCGCTTCCCATCGGTCAAAAGGGCCATGCTGAATAAAGTGTCAAAACCAGCAATGCAGGACAGGCCATGGAGAAACGGGAGCCTGGCTACGCTGATGGGCGGGATGTAAATTGCCAACAGCCACTCTGGAGAAGTGCACGGTGTGTCCTGAAACATCTAAAAAACTCAGCTTAGGGAGCATAGGGCACTTCCACTCATGGGCGTATAAATTGGGAAAACTAAAAATCAGCAAGACACAGGCACCCCAAAGTTTAGGGCTGCTCTGTTGACAAGAACCTCCACTTCGTTACACCTTAAATATCCCAGGAAAGAGAAAAATGGATAAAGAAGTTGTGGTCCTTATGTACAATGGAATATCACTCAGCCATGAAATCAACGTCATAAGGCTAGTAGCAGCATGATGAGTGGATTTAGGTACGACGATTCTAAGTGAAATAAGTCACACAGAAAAAGACACTTATCATAAGATATCACTTATAGAGGGAATGTAAAAACCGCTACCCTTGAACTGAATTACAAAACAGAATAGAGTCACACGTTTAGAAAACACACTATGGCTGCTTAACGGGAAAGGTGAGGTGGGGTGATGCATAAAACAAGGGTTTCAAATTATCTCAGATACCGTTCCATAAACCCAATATGTAATAGACAAGCCCTACTCCTTGCTCAATGAATTGGACTCAACACCCCCTATTCACCGCTCAAGAATATATCTGACTAGTAAGAATCTTGAAACCTATGCATTGATATCTCTCTGTAAGTGAGTCAAGTGGGTGTAAAGCGGCAAAATCACAGCAGTGAAAAGCAGGTAAACCCCATTATAAAAATCAATTACTTTTAAAAACCCGTGAAACAAAGACAGTGAAAGAGAGAGAAATTCTTACACAAGTCGTTCAGGGGCTGTGATGCCACCTGGATTGACCATATCTAGACCCACAGCTGATTGAGACATAAGGGTGGACACTCTTGGGGCTGAGAGGTTTGGTGAGGTTGGGTGAGCAAACGCAGACTCTTTAACGTAATACTGCGTGGTACCCATCCCATGGGTCCCAAATCTCCAGGTTCAAGGGCATCTTCCTACATCGAAAACATGCATGAGAAACCCAGAAGATGGTACACCGTGTGATCGGGAAAGGTTTCTAAAACGCACCTCATTTCTCATCTCCTTGTTCTCGGGTTCGCCATTCCAGCCGCTTTACTAGCAATCTCCCTCCTTGGAGAATCAGCACCTTTAACCTCCTGTTCCGTACAGGTTGCAATTTGTCCTGAGGATGAACGGAAAGAGGGGGAACCAATGAGAGACTAGCTCTAGGTGTTGGGACAGGCACAGGTCACTCTAATTTCCCATCAGGAAGAAGAATTAACCACAGGCTCAGCCTGCCGCCTGGGACGAGAATAGGACCTGAAGCACTCCTGCGCTTTTGCGGCCAGCTCCCAAGAAAGCGAGTTGAAAAATGGAGCTCAGGGGCACTGCAATTCACAAACCTGCAGACTTATAAATGTAGACTCTCGTCCACAAATATATTGAGGGAAGGCAACGAAAAGGATTTGAAAGCAAGGCAGAATTGCAGGAAACAGATTTCAGGAGGGAGATTCGAATCGCCTTTAAAGCACAGGAAAAGCGGCAAAACCTCGACAATGATGCCCTTGGCCAAAAAGGGCGTATGCGTTTTTTCCTGAATATATTCAGGAAAAAACGCATACGCCCTTTTTGGCCAACCAAGCAACCTGGAAAGGCAAATCAGCGCTACAAAGAAGTCTCGCTTCCCATCGGTCAAAAGGGCCATGCTGAATAAAGTGTCAAAACCAGAAATGCAGGACAGGCCATGGAGAAACGGGAGCCTGGCTACGCTGATGGGCGGGATGTAAATTGCCAACAGCCACTCTGGAGAAGTGCACGGTGTGTCCTGAAACATCTAAAAACTCAGCTTAGGGAGCATAGGGCACTTCCACTCATGGGCGTATAAATTGGGAAAACTAAAAATCAGCAAGACACAGTCACCCCAAAGTTTAGGGCTGCCCTGTTGACAAGAACCTCCACTTCGTTACACCTTAAATATCCCAGGAAAGAGAAAAATGGATAAAGAAGTTGTGGTCCTTATGTACAATGGAATATCACTCAGCCATGAAATCAACGTCATAAGGCTAGTAGCAGCATGATGAGTGGATTTAGGTACGACGATTCTAAGTGAAATAAGTCACTCAGAAAAAGACACTTATCATAAGATATGACTTATAGAGGGAATGTAAAAACCGCTACCCTTGAACTGAATTACAAAACAGAATAGAGTCACACGTTTAGAAAACACACTATGGCTGCTTAACGGGAAAGGTGAGGTGGGGTGATGCATAAAACAAGGGTTTCAAATTATCTCAGATACCGTTCCATAAACCCAATATGTAATAGACAAGCCCTACTCCTTGCTCAATGAATTGGACTCAACACCCCCTATTCACCGCTCAAGAATATATCTGACTAGTAAGAATCTTGAAACCTATGCATTGATATCTCTCTGTAAGTGAGTCAAGTGGGTGTAAAGCGGCAAAAACACAGGAGTGAAAAGCAGGTAAACCCCATTATAAATATCAATTACTTTTAAAAACCCGTGAAACAAATACAGTGAAAGAGAGAGAAATTCTTAAAAAGTCGTTCAGGGGTTGTGATGCCACCTGGATTGACCATATCTAGACCCACAGCTGATTGAGACATAAGGGTGGACACTCTTGGCGCTGAGAGGTTTGGTGAGGTTGGGTGAGCAAACGCAGACCCTTTAAAGTAATACTGCGTGGTACCCATCCCATGGGTCCCAAATCTCCAGGTTCAAGGGAATCTTCCTACATCGAAAACATGCATGAGAAACGCAGAAGATGGTACACCGTGTGATCGGGAAAGGTTTTCAAAACGCACCTCATTTCTCATCTCCTTGTGCTCGGGTTCGCCATTCCAGCCACCTTACTCACTATCTCCGTCCTTGGAGAATCAGCACCTTTAACCTCCTGTTCCGTACAGGTTGCAATTTGTCCTGAGGATGAACGGGAAGAGGGGGAACCAATGAGAGACTAGCTCTAGGTGTTGGGACAGGCACAGGTCACTCTATTTTCCCATCAGGAAGAAGAATTAACCACAGTGTCAGCCTGCCGCCCGGGACCAGTATAGGGCCTGAAGCAATCCTGCGCTTTTGCGGCCAAGTCCCAAGAAAGCGAGTTGAAAATTGGAGCTCAGGGGCACTGCAATTCACAAACCTGCAGACTTAAAAATGATGACTCTCGTCCACGAATATATTGAGGGAAGGCAACGAAGAGGATTTGAAAGCAAGGCAGAATTGCAGGAAACAGATTTCAGGAGGGAGATTCGAATCGCCTTTAAAGCACAGGAAAAGCGGCAAAACCTCGACAATGATGCCCTTGGCCAAAAAGGGCGTATGCGTTTTTTCCTGAATATATTCAGGAAAAAACGCATACGCCCTTTTTGGCCAACCAAGCAACCTGGAAAGGCAAATCAGCGCTACAAAGAAGTCTCGCTTCCCATCGGTCAAAAGGGCCATGCTGAATAAAGTGTCAAAACCAGCAATGCAGGACAGGCCATGGAGAAACGGGAGCCTGGCTACGCTGATGGGCGGGATGTAAGTTGCCAACAGCCACTCTGGAGAAGTGCACGGTGTGTCCTGAAACATCTAAAAAACTCAGCTTAGGGAGCATAGGGCACTTCCACTCATGGGCGTATAAATTGGGAAAACTAAAAATCAGCAAAACACAGGCACCGCAAAGTTTAGGGCTGCTCTGTTGACAAGAACCTCCACTTCGTTACAACTTAAATATCCCAGGAAAGAGAAAAATGGATAAAGAAGTTGTGGTCCTTATGTACAATGGAATATCACTCAGCCATGAAATCAACGTCATAAGGCCAGTAGCAGCATGATGAGTGGATTTAGGTACGACGATTCTAAGTGAAATAAGTCACACAGAAAAAGACACTTATCATAAGATATCACTTATAGAGGGAATGTAAAAACCGCTACCCTTGAACTGAATTACAAAACAGAATAGAGTCACACGTTTAGAAAACACACTATGGCTGCTTAACGGGAAAGGTGAGGTGGGGTGATGCATAAAACAAGGGTTTCAAATTATCTCAGATACCGTTCCATAAACCCAATATGTAATAGACAAGCCCTACTCCTTGCTCAATGAATTGGACTCAACACCCCCTATTCACCGCTCAAGAATATATCTGACTAGTAAGAATCTTGAAACCTATGCATTGATATCTCTCTGTAAGTGAGTCAAGTGGGTGTAAAGCGGCAAAATCACAGCAGTGAAAAGCAGGTAAACCCCATTATAAAAATCAATTACTTTTAAAAACCCGTGAAACAAAGACAGTGAAAGAGAGAGAAATTCTTACACAAGTCGTTCAGGGGCTGTGATGCCACCTGGATTGACCATATCTAGACCCACAGCTGATTGAGACATAAGGGTGGACACTCTTGGGGCTGAGAGGTTTGGTGAGGTTGGGTGAGCAAACGCAGACTCTTTAAAGTAATACTGCGTGGTACCCATCCCATGGGTCCCAAATCTCCAGGTTCAAGGGCATCTTCCTACATCGAAAACATGCATGAGAAACCCAGAAGATGGTACACCGTGTGATCGGGAAAGGTTTCTAAAACGCACCTCATTTCTCATCTCCTTGTTCTCGGGTTCGCCATTCCAGCCGCTTTACTAGCAATCTCCCTCCTTGGAGAATCAGCACCTTTAACCTCCTGTTCCGTACAGGTTGCAATTTGTCCTGAGGATGAACGGAAAGAGGGGGAACCAATGAGAGACTAGCTCTAGGTGTTGGGACAGGCACAGGTCACTCTAATTTCCCATCAGGAAGAAGAATTAACCACAGGCTCAGCCTGCCGCCTGGGACGAGAATAGGACCTGAAGCACTCCTGCGCTTTTGCGGCCAGCTCCCAAGAAAGCGGGTTGAAAAATGGAGCTCAGGGGCACTGCAATTCACAAACCTGCAGACTTATAAATGTAGACTCTCGTCCACAAATATATTGAGGGAAGGCAACGAAGAGGATTTGAAAGCAAGGCAGAATTGCAGGAAACAGATTTCAGGAGGGAGATTCGAATCGCCTTTAAAGCACAGGAAAAGCGGCAAAACCTCGACAATGATGCCCTTGGCCAAAAAGGGCGTATGCGTTTTTTCCTGAATATATTCAGGAAAAAACGCATACGCCCTTTTTGGCCAACCGAGCAACCTGGAAAGGCAAATCAGCGCTACAAAGAAGTCTCGCTTCCCATCGGTCAAAAGGGCCATGCTGAATAAAGTGTCAAAACCAGAAATGCAGGACAGGCCATGGAGAAACGGGAGCCTGGCTACGCTGATGGGCGGGATGGAAATTGCCAACAGCCACTCTGGAGAAGTGCACGGTGTGTCCTGAAACATCTAAAAAACTGAGCTTAGGGAGCATAGGGCACATCCACTCATGGGCGTATAAATTGGGAAAACTAAAAATCAGCAAGACACAGGCACCCCAAAGTTTAGGGCTGCTCTGTTGACAAGAATCTCCACTTCGTTACACCTTAAATATCCCAGGAAAGAGAAAAATGGATAAAGAAGTTGTGGTCCTTATGTACAATGGAATATCACTCAGCCATGAAATCAACGTCATAAGGCTAGTAGCAGCATGATGATTGGATTTAGGTACGACGATTCTAAGTGAAATAAGTCACACAGAAAAAGACACTTATCATAAGATATGACTTATAGAGGGAATGTAAAAACCGCTACCCTTGAACTGAATTACAAAACAGAATAGAGTCACACGTTTAGAAAACACACTATGGCTGCTTAACGGGAAAGGTGAGGTGGGGTGATGCATACAACAAGGGTTTCAAATTATCTCAGATACCGTTCCATAAACCCAATATGTAATAGACAAGCCCTACTCCTTCCTCAATGAATTGGACTCAACACCCCCAATTCACCGCCCAAGAATATATCTGACTAGTAAGAATCTTGAAACCTATGCATTGATATCTCTCTGTAAGTGAGTCAAGTGGGTGTAAAGCGGCAAAATCACAGCAGTGAAAAGCAGGTAAACCCCATTATAAAAATCAATTACTTTTAAAAACCCGTGAAACAAAGACAGTGAAAGAGAGAGAAATTCTTACAAAATTCGTTCAGCGGCTGTAATGCCACCTGGATTGACCATATCTAGACCCACAGCTGATTGAGACATAAGGGTGGACACTCTTGGGGCTGAGAGGTTTGGTGAGGTTGGGTGAGCAAACTCAGACCCTTTAAAGTAATACTGCGTGGTACCCATCCCATGGGTCCCAAATCTCCAGGTTCAAGGGCATCTTCCTACATCGAAAACATGCATGAGAAACCCAGAAGATGGTACACCGTGTGATCGGGAAAGGTTTCTAAAACGCACCTCATTTCTGATCTCCTTGTGCTCGGGTTCGCCATTCCAGCCGCTTTACTAGCAATCTCCCTCCTTGGAGAATCAGCACCTTTAACCTCCTGTTCCGTACAGGTTGCAATTTGTCCTGAGGATGAACGGGAAGAGGGGGAACCAATGAGAGACTAGCTCTAGGTGTTGGGACAGGCACAGGTCACTCTATTTTCCCATCAGGAAGAAGAATTAACCACAGGCTCAGCCTGCCGCCCAGGACCAGTATAGTGCCTGAAGCAATCCTGCGCTTTTGCGGCCAGCTCCCAAGAAAGCGAGTTGAAAAATGGAGCTCAGGGGCACTGCAATTCACAAACCTGCAGACTTATAAATGATGACTCTCGTCCACAAATATATTGAGGGAAGGCAACGAAGAGGATTTGAAAGCAAGGCAGAATTGCAGGAAACAGATTTCAGGCGGGAGATTCGAATCGCCTTTAAAGCACAGGAAAAGCGGCAAAACCTCGACAATGATGCCCTTGGCCAGAAAGGGCGTATGCGTTTTTTCCTGAATATATTCAGGAAAAAACGCATACGCCCTTTTTGGCCAACCAAGCAACCTGGAAAGGCAAATCAGCGCTACAAAGAAGTCTCGCTTCCCATCGGTCAAAAGGGCCATGCTGAATAAAGTGTCAAAACCAGAAATGCAGGACAGGCCATGGAGAAACGGGAGCCTGGCTACGCTGATGGGCGGGATGTAAATTGCCAACAGCGACTCTGGAGAAGTGCACGGTGTGTCCTGAAACATCTAAAAAACTCAGCTTAGGGAGCATAGGGCACTTCCACTCATGGGCGTATAAATTGGGAAAACTAAAAATCAGCAAAACACAGGCACCGCAAAGTTTAGGGCTGCTCTGTTGACAAGAACCTCCACTTCGTTACACCTTAAATATCCCAGGAAAGAGAAAAATGGATAAAGAAGTTGTGGTCCTTATGTACAATGGAATATCACTCAGCCATGAAATCAACGTCATAAGGCTAGTAGCAGCATGATGAGTGGATTTAGGTACGACGATTCTAAGTGAAATAAGTCACACAGAAAAAGACACTTATCATAAGATATCACTTATAGAGGGAAGGTACAAACCGCTACCCTTGAACTGAATTACAAAACAGAATAGAGTCACACGTTTAGAAAACACACTATGGCTGCTTAACGGGAAAGGTGAGGTGGGGTGATGCATAAAACAAGGGTTTCAAATTATCTCAGATACCGTTCCATAAACCCAATATGTAATAGACAAGCCCTACTCCTTGCTCAATGAATTGGACTCAACACCACCTATTCACCGCTCAAGAATATATCTGACTAGTAAGAATCTTGAAACCTATGCATTGATATCTCTCTGTAAGTGAGTCAAGTGGGTGTAAAGCGGCAAAATCACAGCAGTGAAAAGCAGGTAAACCCCATTATAAAAATCAATTACTTTTAAAAACCCGTGAAACAAAGACAGTGAAAGAGAGAGAAATTCTTACACAAGTCGTTCAGGGGCTGTGATGCCACCTGGATTGACCATATCTAGACCCACAGCTGATTGAGACATAACGGTGGACACTCTTGGGGCTGAGAGGTTTGGTGAGGTTGGGTGAGCAAACGCAGACTCTTTAAAGTAATACTGCGTGCTACCCATCCCATGGGTCCCAAATCTCCAGGTTCAAGGGCATCTTCCTACATCGAAAACATGCATGAGAAACCCAGAAGA
Organism: Balaenoptera physalus; assembly: GCF_965194825.1. Classification (NCBI taxonomy): domain Eukaryota; kingdom Metazoa; phylum Chordata; class Mammalia; order Artiodactyla; family Balaenopteridae; genus Balaenoptera; species Balaenoptera physalus. The sequence continues at coordinate 227,309 of NW_028125832.1, forward strand.
TGGTACACCGTGTGATCGGGAAAGGTTTCTAAAACGCACCTCATTTCTCATCTCCTTGTTCTCGGGTTCGCCATTCCAGCCGCTTTACTAGCAATCTCCCTCCTTGGAGAATCAGCACCTTTAACCTCCTGTTCCGTACAGGTTGCAATTTGTCCTGAGGATGAACGGAAAGAGGGGGAACCAATGAGAGACTAGCTCTAGGTGTTGGGACAGGCACAGGTCACTCTAATTTCCCATCAGGAAGAAGAATTAACCACAGGCTCAGCCTGCCGCCTGGGACGAGAATAGGACCTGAAGCACTCCTGCGCTTTTGCGGCCAGCTCCCAAGAAAGCGGGTTGAAAAATGGAGCTCAGGGGCACTGCAATTCACAAACCTGCAGATTTATAAATGTAGACTCTCGTCCACAAATATATTGAGGGAAGGCAACGAAAAGGATTTGAAAGCAAGGCAGAATTGCAGGAAACAGATTTCAGGAGGGAGATTCGAATCGCCTTTAAAGCACAGGAAAAGCGGCAAAACCTCGACAATGATGCCCTTGGCCAAAAAGGCCGTATGCGTTTTTTCCTGAATATATTCAGGAAAAAACGCATACGGCCTTTTTGGCCAACCAAGCAACCTGGAAAGGCAAATCAGCGCTACAAAGAAGTCTCGCTTCCCATTGGTCAAAAGGGCCATGCTGAATAAAGTGTCAAAACCAGAAATGCAGGACAGGCCATGGAGAAACGGGAGCCTGGCTACGCTGATGGGCAGGATGTAAATTGCCAACAGCCACTCTGGAGAAGTGCACGGTGTGTCCTGGAACATCTAAAAACTCACCTTAGGGAGCATAGGGCACTTCCACTCATGGGCGTATAAATTGGGAAAGCTAAAAATCAGCAAGACACAGTCACCCCAAAGTTTAGGGCAGCCATGTTGACAAGAACCTCCACTTCGTTACACCTTAAATATCCCAGGAAAGAGAAAAATGGATAAAGAAGTTGTGGTCATTATGTACAATGGAATATCACTCAGCCATGAAATCTACGTCATAAGGCTAGTAGCAGCATGATGAGTGGATTTAGGTACGAGGATTCTAAGTGAAATAAGTCACACAGAAAAAGACACTTATCATAAGATATCACTTATAGAGGGAATGTAAAAACCGCTAACCTTGAACTGAATTACAAAACAGAATAGAGTCACACGTTTAGAAAACACACTATGGCTGCTTAACGGGAAAGGTGAGGTGGGGTGATGCATAAAACAAGGGTTTCAAATTATCTCAGATACCGTTCCATAAACCCAATATGTAATAGACAAGCCCTACTCCTTGCTCAATGAATTGGACTCAACACCCCCTATTCACCGCTCAAGAATATACCTGACTAGTAAGAATCTTGAAACCTATGCATTGATATCTCTCTGTAAGTGAGTCAAGTGGGTGTAAAGCGGCAAAATCACAGCAGTGAAAAGCAGGTAAACCCCATTATAAAAATCAATTACTTTTAAAAACCCGTGAAACAAAGACAGTGAAAGAGAGAGAAATTCTTACAAAAGTCGTTCAGGGGCTGTGATGCCACCTGGATTGACCATATCTAGACCCACAGCTGATTGAGACATAACGGTGGACACTCTTGGGGCTGAGAGGTTTGGTGAGGTTGGGTGAGCAAACGCAGACTCTTTAAAGTAATACTGCGTGGTACCCATCCCATGGGTCCCAAATCTCCAGGTTCAAGGGCATCTTCCTACATCGAAAACATGCATGAGAAACCCAGAAGATGGTACACCGTGTGATCTGGAAAGGTTTCTAAAACGCACCTCATTTCTCATCTCCTTGTTCTCGGGTTCGCCATTCCAGCCGCTTTACTAGCAATCTCCCTCCTTGGAGAATCAGCACCTTTAACCTCCTGTTCCGTACAGGTTGCAATTTGTCCTGAGGATGAACGGAAAGAGGGGGAACCAATGAGAGACTAGCTCTAGGTGTTGGGACAGGCACAGGTCACTCTAATTTCCCATCAGGAAGAAGAATTAACCACAGGCTCAGCCTGCCGCCTGGGACGAGAATAGGACCTGAAGCACTCCTGCGCTTTTGCGGCCAGCTCCCAAGAAAGCGGGTTGAAAAATGGAGCTCAGGGGCACTGCAATTCACAAACCTGCAGACTTATAAATGTAGACTCTCGTCCACAAATATATTGAGGGAAGGCAACGAAGAGGATTTGAAAGCAAGGCAGAATTGCAGGAAACAGATTTCAGGAGGGAGATTCGAATCGCCTTTAAAGCACAGGAAAAGCGGCAAAACCTCGACAATGATGCCCTTGGCCAAAAAGGGCGTATGCGTTTTTTCCTGAATATATTCAGGAAAAAACGCATACGCCCTTTTTGGCCAACCGAGCAACCTGGAAAGGCAAATCAGCGCTACAAAGAAGTCTCGCTTCCCATCGGTCAAAAGGGCCATGCTGAATAAAGTGTCAAAACCAGAAATGCAGGACAGGCCATGGAGAAACGGGAGCCTGGCTACGCTGATGGGCGGGATGGAAATTGCCAACAGCCACTCTGGAGAAGTGCACGGTGTGTCCTGAAACATCTAAAAAACTGAGCTTAGGGAGCATAGGGCACATCCACTCATGGGCGTATAAATTGGGAAAACTAAAAATCAGCAAGACACAGGCACCCCAAAGTTTAGGGCTGCTCTGTTGACAAGAATCTCCACTTCGTTACACCTTAAATATCCCAGGAAAGAGAAAAATGGATAAAGAAGTTGTGGTCCTTATGTACAATGGAATATCACTCAGCCATGAAATCAACGTCATAAGGCTAGTAGCAGCATGATGATTGGATTTAGGTACGACGATTCTAAGTGAAATAAGTCACACAGAAAAAGACACTTATCATAAGATATGACTTATAGAGGGAATGTAAAAACCGCTACCCTTGAACTGAATTACAAAACAGAATAGAGTCACACGTTTAGAAAACACACTATGGCTGCTTAACGGGAAAGGTGAGGTGGGGTGATGCATACAACAAGGGTTTCAAATTATCTCAGATACCGTTCCATAAACCCAATATGTAATAGACAAGCCCTACTCCTTCCTCAATGAATTGGACTCAACACCCCCAATTCACCGCCCAAGAATATATCTGACTAGTAAGAATCTTGAAACCTATGCATTGATATCTCTCTGTAAGTGAGTCAAGTGGGTGTAAAGCGGCAAAATCACAGCAGTGAAAAGCAGGTAAACCCCATTATAAAAATCAATTACTTTTAAAAACCCGTGAAACAAAGACAGTGAAAGAGAGAGAAATTCTTACAAAATTCGTTCAGCGGCTGTAATGCCACCTGGATTGACCATATCTAGACCCACAGCTGATTGAGACATAAGGGTGGACACTCTTGGGGCTGAGAGGTTTGGTGAGGTTGGGTGAGCAAACTCAGACCCTTTAAACTAATACTGCGTGGTACCCATCCCGTGGGTCCCAAATCTCCAGGTTCAAGGGCATCTTCCTACATCGAAAACATGCATGAGAAACCCAGAAGATGGTACACCGTGTGATCGGGAAAGGTTTCTAAAACGCACCTCATTTCTCATCTCCTTGTGCTCGGGTTCGCCATTCCAGCCGCTTTACTAGCAATCTCCCTCCTTGGAGAATCAGCACCTTTAACCTCCTGTTCCGTACAGGTTGCAATTTGTCCTGAGGATGAACGGAAAGAGGGGGAACCAATGAGAGACTAGCTCTAGGTGTTGGGACAGGCACAGGTCACTCTATTTTCCCATCAGGAAGAAGAATTAACCACAGGCTCAGCCTGCCGCCCAGGACCAGTATAGGGCCTGAAGCAATCCTGCGCTTTTGCGGCCAACTCCCAAGAAAGCGAGTTGAAAAATGGAGCTCAGGGGCACTGCAATTCACAAACCTGCAGACTTATAAATGTAGACTCTCGTCCACAAATATATTGAGGGAAGGCAACGAAGAGGATTTGAAAGCAAGGCAGAAATGCAGGAAACAGATTTCAGGAGGGAGATTCGAATCGCCTTTAAAGCACAGGAAAAGCGGCAAAACCTCGACAATGATGCCCTTGGCCAAAAAGGGCGTATGCGTTTTTTCCTGAATATACTCAGGAAAAAACGCATACGCCCTTTGTGGCCAACCAAGCAACCTGGAAAGGCAAATCAGCGCTACAAAGAAGTCTCGCTTCCCATTGGTCAAAAGGGCCATGCTGAATAAAGTGTCAAAACCAGAAATGCAGGACAGGCCATGGAGAAACGGGAGCCTGGCTACGCTGATGGGCGGGATGTAAATTGCCAACAGCCACTCTGGAGAAGTGCACGGTGTGTCCTGAAACATTTAAAACTCAGCTTAGGGAGCATAGGGCACTTCCACTCATGGGCGTATAAATTGGGAAAACTAAAAATCAGCAAGACACAGGCACCCCAAAGTTTAGGGCTGCTCTGTTGACAAGAACCTCCACTTCGTTACACCTTAAATATCCCAGGAAAGAGAAAAATGGATAAAGAAGTTGTGGTCCTTATGTACAATAGAATATCACTCACCCATGAAATCAACGTCATAAGGCTAGTAGCAGCATGATGAGTGGATTTAGGTACGACGATTCTAAGTGAAATAAGTCACACAGAAAAAGACACTTATCATAAGATATCACTTATAGAGGGAATATAAAAACCGCTACCCTTAAACTGAATTACAAAACAGAATAGAGTCACACGTTTAGAAAACACACTATGGCAGCTTAACGGGAAAGGTGAGGTGGGGTGATGCATAAAACAAGGGTTTCAAATTATCTCAGATACCGTTCCATAAACCCAATATGTAATAGACAAGCCCTACTCCTTGCTCAATGAATTGGACTCAACACCCCCTATTCACCGCTCAAGAATATATCTGACTAGTAAGAATCTTGAAACCTATGCATTGATATCTCTCTGTAAGTGAGTCAAGTGGGTGTAAAGCGGCAAAATCACAGCAGTGAAAAGCAGGTAAACCCCATTATAAAAATCAATTACTTTTAAAAACCCGTGAAACAAAGACAGTGAAAGAGAGAGAAATTCTTACAAAATTCGTTCAGCGGCTGTAATGCCACCTGGATTGACCATATCTAGACCCACAGCTGATTGAGACATAAGGGTGGACACTCTTGGGGCTGAGAGGTTTGGTGAGGTTGGGTGAGCAAACTCAGACCCTTTAAACTAATACTGCGTGGTACCCATCCCGTGGGTCCCAAATCTCCAGGTTCAAGGGCATCTTCCTACATCGAAAACATGCATGAGAAACCCAGAAGATGGTACACCGTGTGATCGGGAAAGGTTTCTAAAACGCACCTCATTTCTCATCTCCTTGTGCTCGGGTTCGCCATTCCAGCCGCTTTACTAGCAATCTCCCTCCTTGGAGAATCAGCACCTTTAACCTCCTGTTCCGTACAGGTTGCAATTTGTCCTGAGGATGAACGGAAAGAGGGGGAACCAATGAGAGACTAGCTCTAGGTGTTGGGACAGGCACAGGTCACTCTATTTTCCCATCAGGAAGAAGAATTAACCACAGGCTCAGCCTGCCGCCCAGGACCAGTATAGGGCCTGAAGCAATCCTGCGCTTTTGCGGCCAACTCCCAAGAAAGCGAGTTGAAAAATGGAGCTCAGGGGCACTGCAATTCACAAACCTGCAGACTTATAAATGATGACTCTCGTCCACAAATATATTGAGGGAAGGCAACGAAGAGGATTTGAAAGCAAGGCAGAATTGCAGGAAACAGATTTCAGGCGGGAGATTCGAATCGTCTTTAAAGCACAGGAAAAGGGGCAAAACCTCGACAATGATGCCCGTGGCCAAAAAGGGCGTATGCGTTTTTTCCTGAATATATTCAGGAAAAAACGCATACGCCCTTTTTGGCCAACCAAGCAACCTGGAAAGGCAAATCAGCGCTACAAAGAAGTCTCGCTTCCCATTGGTCAAAAGGGCCATGCTGAATAAAGTGTCAAAACCAGAAATGCAGGACAGGCCATGGAGAAACGGGAGCCTGGCTACGCTGATTGGCGGGATGTAAATTGCCAACAGCCACTCTGGAGAAGTGCACGGTGTGTCCTGAAACATCTAAAAAACTCAGCTTAGGGAGCATAGGGCACTTCCACTCATGGGCGTATAAATTGGGAAAACTAAAAATCAGCAAAACACAGGCACCGCAAAGTTTAGGGCTGCTCTGTTGACAAGAACCTCCACTTCGTTACACCTTAAATATCCCAGGAAAGAGAAAAATGGATAAAGAAGTTGTGGTCATTATGTACAATGGAATATCACTCAGCCATGAAATCAACGTCATAAGGCTAGTAGCAGCATGATGAGTGGATTTAGGTACGACGATTCTAAGTGAAATAAGTCACACAGAAAAAGACACTTATCATAAGATATCACTTATAGAGGGAAGGTACAAACCGCTACCCTTGAACTGAATTACAAAACAGAATAGAGTCACACGTTTAGAAAACACACTATGGCTGCTTAACGGGAAAGGTGAGGTGGGGTGATGCATAAAACAAGGGTTTCAAATTATCTCAGATACCGTTCCATAAACCCAATATGTAATAGACAAGACATACTCCTTGCTCAATGAATTGGACTCAACACCCCCTATTCACCGCTCAAGAATATATCTGACTAGTAAGAATCTTGAAACCTATGCATTGATATCTCTCTGTAAGTGAGTCAAGTGGGTGTAAAGCGGCAAAATCACAGCAGTGAAAAGCAGGTAAACCCCATTATAAAAATCAATTACTTTTAAAAACCCGTGAAACAAAGACAGTGAAAGAGAGAGAAATTCTTACAAAAGTCGTTCAGGGGCTGTGATGCCACCTGGATTGACCATATCTAGACCCACAGCTGATTGAGACATAACGGTGGACACTCTTGGGGCTGAGAGGTTTGGTGAGGTTGGGTGAGCAAACGCAGACTCTTTAAAGTAATACTGCGTGGTACCCATCCCATGGGTCCCAAATCTCCAGGTTCAAGGGCATCTTCCTACATCGAAAACATGCATGAGAAACCCAGAAGATGGTACACCGTGTGATCGGGAAAGGTTTCTAAAACGCACCTCATTTCTCATCTCCTTGTTCTCGGGTTCGCCATTCCAGCCGCTTTACTAGCAATCTCCCTCCTTGGAGAATCAGCACCTTTAACCTCCTGTTCCGTACAGGTTGCAATTTGTCCTGAGGATGAACGGAAAGAGGGGGAACCAATGAGAGACTAGCTCTAGGTGTTGGGACAGGCACAGGTCACTCTAATTTCCCATCAGGAAGAAGAATTAACCACAGGCTCAGCCTGCCGCCTGGGACGAGAATAGGACCTGAAGCACTCCTGCGCTTTTGCGGCCAGCTCCTAAGAAAGCGAGTTGAAAAATGGAGCTCAGGGGCACTGCAATTCACAAACCTGCAGACTTATAAATGTAGACTCTCGTCCACAAATATATTGAGGGAAGGCAACGAAGAGGATTTGAAAGCAAGGCAGAATTGCAGGAAACAGATTTCAGGAGGGAGATTCGAATCGCCTTTAAAGCACAGGAAAAGCGGCAAAACCTCGACAATGATGCCCTTGGCCAAAAAGGGCGTATGCGTTTTTTCCTGAATATATTCAGGAAAAAACGCATACGCCCTTTTTGGCCAAACAAGCAACCTGGAAAGGCAAATCAGCGCTACAAAGAAGTCTCGCTTCCCATCGGTCAAAAGGGCCATGCTGAATAAAGTGTCAAAACCAGAAATGCAGGACAGGCCATGGAGAAACGGGAGCCTGGCTACGCTGATGGGCGGGATGTAAATTGCCAACAGCCACTCTGGAGAAGTGCACGGTGTGTCCTGAAACATCTAAAAAACTCAGCTTAGGGAGCATAGGGCACTTCCACTCATGGGCGTATAAATTGGGAAAACTAAAAATCAGCAAGACACAGGCACCCCAAAGTTTAGGGCTGCTCTGTTGACAAGAACCTCCACTTCGTTACACCTTAAATATCCCAGGAAAGAGAAAAATGGATAAAGAAGTTGTGGTCCTTATGTACAATGGAATATCACTCAGCCATGAAATCAACGTCATAAGGCTAGTAGCAGCATGATGAGTGGATTTAGGTACGACGATTCTAAGTGAAATAAGTCACACAGAAAAAGACACTTATCATAAGATATCACTTATAGAGGGAATGTAAAAACCGCTACCCTTGAACTGAATTACAAAACAGAATAGAGTCACACGTTTAGAAAACACACTATGGCTGCTTAACGGGAAAGGTGAGGTGGGGTGATGCATAAAACAAGGGTTTCAAATTATCTCAGATACCGTTCCATAAACCCAATATGTAATAGACAAGCCCTACTCCTTGCTCAATGAATTGGACTCAACACCCCCTATTCACCGCTCAAGAATATATCTGACTAGTAAGAATCTTGAAACCTATGCATTGATATCTCTCTGTAAGTGAGTCAAGTGGGTGTAAAGCGGCAAAATCACAGCAGTGAAAAGCAGGTAAACCCCATTATAAAAATCAATTACTTTTAAAAACCCGTGAAACAAAGACAGTGAAAGAGAGAGAAATTCTTACACAAGTCGTTCAGGGGCTGTGATGCCACCTGGATTGACCATATCTAGACCCACAGCTGATTGAGACATAACGGTGGACACTCTTGGGGCTGAGAGGTTTGGTGAGGTTGGGTGAGCAAACGCAGACTCTTTAACGTAATACTGCGTGGTACCCATCCCATGGGTCCCAAATCTCCAGGTTCAAGGGCATCTTCCTACATCGAAAACATGCATGAGAAACCCAAAATATGGTACACCGTGTGATCGGGAAAGGTTTCTAAAACGCACCTGATTTCTCATCTCCTTGTTCTCGGGTTCGTCATTCCAGCCGCTTTACTAGCAATCTCCCTCCTTGGAGAATCAGCACCTTTAACCTCCTGTTCCGTACAGGTTGCAATTTGTCCTGAGGATGAACGGGAAGAGGGGGAACCAATGAGAGACTAGCTCTAGGTGTTGGGACAGGCACAGGTCACTCTAATTTCCCATCAGGAAGAAGAATTAACCACAGGCTCAGCCTGCCGCCTGGGACGAGAATAGGACCTGAAGCACTCCTGCGCTTTTGCGGCCAGCTCCCAAGAAAGCGAGTTGAAAAATGGAGCTCATGGGCACTGCAATTCACAAACCTGCAGACTTATAAATGTAGACTCTCGTCCACAAATATATTGAGGGAAGGCAACGAAGAGGATTTGAAAGCAAGGCAGAATTGCAGGAAACAGATTTCAGGAGGGAGATTCGAATCGCCTTTAAAGCACAGGAAAAGCGGCAAAACCTCGACAATGATGCCCTTGGCCAAAAAGGGCGTATGCGTTTTTTCCTGAATATATTCAGGAAAAAACGCATACGCCCTTTTTGGCCAACCAAGCAACCTGGAAAGGCAAATCAGCGCTACAAAGAAGTCTCGCTTCCCATCGGTCAAAAGGGCCATGCTGAATAAAGTGTCAAAACCAGAAATGCAGGACAGGCCATGGAGAAACGGGAGCCTGGCTACGCTGATGGGCGGGATGTAAATTGCCAACAGCCACTCTGGAGAAGTGCACGGTGTGTCCTGAAACATCTAAAAACTCAGCTTAGGGAGCATAGGGCACTTCCACTCATGGGCGTATAAATTGGGAAAACTAAAAATCAGCAAGACACAGTCACCCCAAAGTTTAGGGCTGCCCTGTTGACAAGAACCTCCACTTCGTTACACCTTAAATATCCCAGAAAAGAGAAAAATGGATAAAGAAGTTGTGGTCCTTATGTACAATGGAATATCACTCAGCCATGAAATCAACGTCATAAGGCTAGTAGCAGCATGATGAGTGGATTTAGGTACGACGATTCTAAGTGAAATAAGTCACACAGAAAAAGACACTTATCATAAGATATCACTTATAGAGGGAATGTAAAAACCGCTACCCTTGAACTGAATTACAAAACAGAATAGAGTCACACGTTTAGAAAACACACTATGGCTGCTTAACGGGAAAGGTGAGGTGGGGTGATGCATAAAACAAGGGTTTCAAATTATCTCAGATACCGTTCCATAAACCCAATATGTAATAGACAAGCCCTACTCCTTGCTCAATGAATTGGACTCAACACCCCCTATTCACCGCTCAAGAATATATCTGACTAGTAAGAATCTTGAAACCTATGCATTGATATCTCTCTGTAAGTGAGTCAAGTGGGTGTAAAGCGGCAAAATCACAGCAGTGAAAAGCAGGTAAACCCCATTATAAAAATCAATTACTTTTAAAAACCCGTGAAACAAAGACAGTGAAAGAGAGAGAAATTCTTACACAAGTCGTTCAGGGGCTGTGATGCCACCTGGATTGACCATATCTAGACCCACAGCTGATTGAGACATAACGGTGGACACTCTTGGGGCTGAGAGGTTTGGTGAGGTTGGGTGAGCAAACGCAGACTCTTTAACGTAATACTGCGTGGTACCCATCCCATGGGTCCCAAATCTCCAGGTTCAAGGGCATCTTCCTACATCGAAAACATGCATGAGAAACCCAAAATATGGTACACCGTGTGATCGGGAAAGGTTTCTAAAACGCACCTGATTTCTCATCTCCTTGTTCTCGGGTTCGTCATTCCAGCCGCTTTACTAGCAATCTCCCTCCTTGGAGAATCAGCACCTTTAACCTCCTGTTCCGTACAGGTTGCAATTTGTCCTGAGGATGAACGGAAAGAGGGGGAACCAATGAGAGACTAGCTCTAGGTGTTGGGACAGGCACAGGTCACTCTAATTTCCCATCAGGAAGAAGAATTAACCACAGGCTCAGCCTGCCGCCTGGGACGAGAATAGGACCTGAAGCACTCCTGCGCTTTTGCGGCCAGCTCCCAAGAAAGCGGGTTGAAAAATGGAGCTCAGGGGCACTGCAATTCACAAACCTGCAGACTTATAAATGTAGACTCTCGTCCACAAATATATTGAGGGAAGGCAACGAAGAGGATTTGAAAGCAAGGCAGAATTGCAGGAAACAGATTTCAGGAGGGAGATTCGAATCGCCTTTAAAGCACAGGAAAAGCGGCAAAACCTCGACAATGATGCCCTTGGCCAAAAAGGGCGTATGCGTTTTTTCCTGAATATATTCAGGAAAAAACGCATACGCCCTTTTTGGCCAACCAAGCAACCTGGAAAGGCAAATCAGCGCTACAAAGAAGTCTCGCTTCCCATCGGTCAAAAGGGCCATGCTGAATAAAGTGTCAAAACCAGAAATGCAGGACAGGCCATGGAGAAACGGGAGCCTGGCTACGCTGATGGGCGGGATGTAAATTGCCAACAGCCACTCTGGAGAAGTGCACGGTGTGTCCTGAAACATCTAAAAACTCAGCTTAGGGAGCATAGGGCACTTCCACTCATGGGCGTATAAATTGGGAAAACTAAAATCAGCAAGACACAGTCACCCCAAAGTTTAGGGCTGCCCTGTTGACAAGAACCTCCACTTCGTTACACCTTAAATATCCCAGGAAAGAGAAAAATGGATAAAGAAGTTGTGGTCCTTATGTACAATGGAATATCACTCAGCCATGAAATCAACGTCATAAGGCTAGTAGCAGCATGATGAGTGGATTTAGGTACGACGATTCTAAGTGAAATAAGTCACACAGAAAAAGACACTTATCATAAGATATCACTTATAGAGGGAATGTAAAAACCGCTACCCTTGAACTGAATTACAAAACAGAATAGAGTCACACGTTTAGAAAACACACTATGGCTGCTTAACGGGAAAGGTGAGGTGGGGTGATGCATAAAACAAGGGTTTCAAATTATTTCAGATACCGTTCCATAAACCCAATATGTAATAGACAAGCCCTACTCCTTGCTCAATGAATTGGACTCAACACCCCCTATTCACCGCTCAAGAATATATCTGACTAGTAAGAATCTTGAAACCTATGCATTGATATCTCTCTGTAAGTGAGTCAAGTGGGTGTAAAGCGGCAAAATCACAGCAGTGAAAAGCAGGTAAACCCCATTATAAAAATCAATTACTTTTAAAAACCCGTGAAACAAAGACAGTGAAAGAGAGAGAAATTCTTACACAAGTCGTTCAGGGGCTGTGATGCCACCTGGATTGACCATATCTAGACCCACAGCTGATTGAGACATAACGGTGGACACTCTTGGGGCTGAGAGGTTTGGTGAGGTTGGGTGAGCAAACGCAGACTCTTTAAAGTAATACTGCGTGGTACCCATCCCATGGGTCCCAAATCTCCAGGTTCAAGGGCATCTTCCTACATCGAAAACATGCATGAGAAACCCAGAAGATGGTACACCGTGTGATCGGGAAAGGTTTCTAAAACGCACCTCATTTCTCATCTCCTTGTTCTCGGGTTCGCCATTCCAGCCGCTTTACTAGCAATCTCCCTCCTTGGAGAATCAGCACCTTTAACCTCCTGTTCCGTACAGGTTGCAATTTGTCCTGAGGATGAACGGAAAGAGGGGGAACCAATGAGAGACTAGCTCTAGGTGTTGGGACAGGCACAGGTCACTCTAATTTCCCATCAGGAAGAAGAATTAACCACAGGCTCAGCCTGCCGCCTGGGACGAGAATAGGACCTGAAGCACTCCTGCGCTTTTGCGGCCAGCTCCTAAGAAAGCGAGTTGAAAAATGGAGCTCAGGGGCACTGCAATTCACAAACCTGCAGACTTATAAATGTAGACTCTCGTCCACAAATATATTGAGGGAAGGCAACGAAGAGGATTTGAAAGCAAGGCAGAAATGCAGGAAACAGATTTCAGGAGGGAGATTCGAATCGCCTTTAAAGCACAGGAAAAGCGGCAAAACCTCGACAATGATGCCCTTGGCCAAAAAGGGCGTATGCGTTTTTTCCTGAATATACTCAGGAAAAAACGCATACGCCCTTTGTGGCCAACCAAGCAACCTGGAAAGGCAAATCAGCGCTACAAAGAAGTCTCGCTTCCCATTGGTCAAAAGGGCCATGCTGAATAAAGTGTCAAAACCAGAAATGCAGGACAGGCCATGGAGAAACGGGAGCCTGGCTACGCTGATGGGCGGGATGTAAATTGCCAACAGCCACTCTGGAGAAGTGCACGGTGTGTCCTGAAACATTTAAAACTCAGCTTAGGGAGCATAGGGCACTTCCACTCATGGGCGTATAAATTGGGAAAACTAAAAATCAGCAAGACACAGGCACCCCAAAGTTTAGGGCTGCTCTGTTGACAAGAACCTCCACTTCGTTACACCTTAAATATCCCAGGAAAGAGAAAAATGGATAAAGAAGTTGTGGTCCTTATGTACAATAGAATATCACTCACCCATGAAATCAACGTCATAAGGCTAGTAGCAGCATGATGAGTGGATTTAGGTACGACGATTCTAAGTGAAATAAGTCACACAGAAAAAGACACTTATCATAAGATATCACTTATAGAGGGAATATAAAAACCGCTACCCTTAAACTGAATTACAAAACAGAATACAGTCACACGTTTAGAAAACACACTATGGCAGCTTAACGGGAAAGGTGAGGTGGGGTGATGCATAAAACAAGGGTTTCAAATTATCTCAGATACCGTTCCATAAACCCAATATGTAATAGACAAGCCCTACTCCTTGCTCAATGAATTGGACTCAACACCCCCTATTCACCGCTCAAGAATATATCTGACTAGTAAGAATCTTGAAACCTATGCATTGATATCTCTCTGTAAGTGAGTCAAGTGGGTGTAAAGCGGCAAAATCACAGCAGTGAAAAGCAGGTAAACCCCATTATAAAAATCAATTACTTTTAAAAACCCGTGAAACAAAGACAGTGAAAGAGAGAGAAATTCTTACACAAGTCGTTCAGGGGCTGTGATGCCACCTGGATTGACCATATCTAGACCCACAGCTGATTGAGACATAACGGTGGACACTCTTGGGGCTGAGAGGTTTGGTGAGGTTGGGTGAGCAAACGCAGACTCTTTAAAGTAATACTGCGTGCTACCCATCCCATGGGTCCCAAATCTCCAGGTTCAAGGGCATCTTCCTACATCGAAAACATGCATGAGAAACCCAGAAGATGGTACACCGTGTGATCGGGAAAGGTTTCTAAAACGCACCTCATTTCTCATCTCCTTGTTCTCGGGTTCGCCATTCCAGCCGCTTTACTAGCAATCTCCCTCCTTGGAGAATCAGCACCTTTAACCTCCTGTTCCGTACAGGTTGCAATTTGTCCTGAGGATGAACGGAAAGAGGGGGAACCAATGAGAGACTAGCTCTAGGTGTTGGGACAGGCACAGGTCACTCTAATTTCCCATCAGGAAGAAGAATTAACCACAGGCTCAGCCTGCCGCCTGGGACGAGAATAGGACCTGAAGCACTCCTGCGCTTTTGCGGCCAGCTCCCAAGAAAGCGGGTTGAAAAATGGAGCTCAGGGGCACTGCAATTCACAAACCTGCAGACTTATAAATGTAGACTCTCGTCCACAAATATATTGAGGGTAGGCAACGAAAAGGATTTGAAAGCAAGGCAGAATTGCAGGAAACAGATTTCAGGAGGGAGATTCGAATCGCCTTTAAAGCACAGGAAAAGCGGCAAAACCTCGACAATGATGCCCTTGGCCAAAAAGGGCGTATGCGTTTTTTCCTGAATATATTCAGGAAAAAACGCATACGCCCTTTTTGGCCAACCAAGCAACCTGGAAAGACAAATCAGCGCTACAAAGAAGTCTCGCTTCCCATCGGTCAAAAGGGCCATGCTGAATAAAGTGTCAAAACCAGAAATGCAGGACAGGCCATGGAGAAACGGGAACCTGGCTACGCTGATGGGCGGGATGTAAATTGCCAACAGCCACTCTGGAGAAGTGAACGGTGTGTCCTGAAACATCTAAAAAACTCAGCTTAGGGACCATAGGGCACTTCCACTCATGGGCGTATAAATTGGGAAAACTAAAAATCAGCAAGACACAGGCACCCCAAAGTTTAGGGCTGCTCTGTTGACAAGAACCTCCACTTCGTTACACCTTAAATATCCCAGGAAAGAGAAAAATGGATAAAGAAGTTGTGGTCCTTATGTACAATGGAATATCACTCAGCCATGAAATCAACGTCATAAGGCTAGTAGCAGCATGATGAGTGGATTTAGGTACGACGATTCTAAGTGAAATAAGTCACACAGAAAAAGACACTTATCATAAGATATCACTTATAGAGGGAATGTAAAAACCGCTACCCTTGAACTGAATTACAAAACAGAATAGAGTCACACGTTTAGAAAACACACTATGGCTGCTTAACGGGAAAGGTGAGGTGGGGTGATGCATAAAACAAGGGTTTCAAATTATCTCAGATACCGTTCCATAAACCCAATATGTAATAGACAAGCCCTACTCCTTGCTCAATGAATTGGACTCAACACCCCCTATTCACCGCTCAAGAATATATCTGACTAGTAAGAATCTTGAAACCTATGCATTGATATCTCTCTGTAAGTGAGTCAAGTGGGTGTAAAGCGGCAAAATCACAGCAGTGAAAAGCAGGTAAACCCCATTATAAAAATCAATTACTTTTAAAAACCCGTGAAACAAAACAGTGAAAGAGAGAGAAATTCTTACAGAAGTCGTTCAGGGGCTGTGATGCCACCTGGATTGACCATATCTAGACCCACAGCTGATTGAGACATAACGGTGGACACTCTTGGGGCTGAGAGGTTTGGTGAGGTTGGGTGAGCAAACGCAGACTCTTTAAAGTAATACTGCGTGCTACCCATCCCATGGGTCCCAAATCTCCAGGTTCAAGGGCATCTTCCTACATCGAAAACATGCATGAGAAACCCAGAAGATGGTACACCGTGTGATCGGGAAAGGTTTCTAAAACGCACCTCATTTCTCATCTCCTTGTTCTCGGGTTCGCCATTCCAGCCGCTTTACTAGCAATCTCCCTCCTTGGAGAATCAGCACCTTTAACCTCCTGTTCCGTACAGGTTGCAATTTGTCCTGAGGATGAACGGAAAGAGGGGGAACCAATGAAAGACTAGCTCTAGGTGTTGGGACAGGCACAGGTCACTCTAATTTCCCATCAGGAAGAAGAATTAACCACAGGCTCAGCCTGCCGCCTGGGACGAGAATAGGACCTGAAGCACTCCTGCGCTTTTGCGGCCAGCTCCCAAGAAAGCGAGTTGAAAAATGGAGCTCAGGGGCACTGCAATTCACAAACCTGCAGACTTATAAATGTAGACTCTCGTCCACGAATATATTGAGGGAAGGCAACGAAAAGGATTTGAAAGCAAGGCAGAATTGCAGGAAACAGATTTCAGGAGGGAGATTCGAATCGCCTTTAAAGCACAGGAAAAGCGGCAAAACCTCGACAATGATGCCCTTGGCCAAAAAGGGCGTATGCGTTTTTTCCTGAATATACTCAGGAAAAAACGCATACGCCCTTTTTGGCCAACCAAGCAACCTGGAAAGGCAAATCAGCGCTACAAAGAAGTCTCGCTTCCCATCGGTCAAAAGGGCCATGCTGAATAAAGTGTCAAAACCAGAAATGCAGGACAGGCCATGGAGAAACGGGAGCCTGGCTACGCTGATGGGCGGGATGTAAATTGCCAACAGCCACTCTGGAGAAGTGCACGGTGTGTCCTGAAACATCTAAAAACTCAGCTTAGGGAGCATAGGGCACTTCCACTCATGGGCGTATAAATTGGGAAAACTAAAAATCAGCAAGACACAGTCACCCCAAAGTTTAGGGCTGCCCTGTTGACAAGAACCTCCACTTCGTTACACCTTAAATATCCCAGGAAAGAGAAAAATGGATAAAGAAGTTGTGGTCCTTATGTACAATGGAATATCACTCAGCCATGAAATCAACGTCATAAGGCTAGTAGCAGGATGATGAGTGGATTTAGGTACGACGATTCTAAGTGAAATAAGTCACACAGAAAAAGACACTTATCATAAGATATGACTTATAGAGGGAATGTAAAAACCGCTACCCTTGAACTGAATTACAAAACAGAATAGAGTCACACGTTTAGAAAACACACTATGGCTGCTTAACGGGAAAGGTGAGGTGGGGTGATGCATAAAACAAGGGTTTCAAATTATCTCAGATACCGTTCCATAAACCCAATATGTAATAGACAAGCCCTACTCCTTGCTCAATGAATTGGACTCAACACCCCCTATTCACCGCTCAAGAATATATCTGACTAGTAAGAATCTTGAAACCTATGCATTGATATCTCTCTGTAAGTGAGTCAAGTGGGTGTAAAGCGGCAAAATCACAGCAGTGAAAAGCAGGTAAACCCCATTATAAAAATCAATTACTTTTAAAAACCCGTGAAACAAAGACAGTGAAAGAGAGAGAAATTCTTACACAAGTCGTTCAGGGGCTGTGATGCCACCTGGATTGACCATATCTAGACCCACAGCTGATTGAGACATAACGGTGGACACTCTTGGGGCTGAGAGGTTTGGTGAGGTTGGGTGAGCAAACGCAGACTCTTTAAAGTAATACTGCGTGGTACCCATCCCATGGGTCCCAAATCTCCAGGTTCAAGGGCATCTTCCTACATCGAAAATATGCATGAGAAACCCAGAATATGGTACACCGTGTGATCGGGAAAGGTTTCTAAAACGCACCTCATTTCTCATCTCTTTGTTCTCGGGTTCGCCATTCCAGCCGATTTACTAGCAATCTCCCTCCTTGGAGAATCAGCACCTTTAACCTCCTGTTCCGTACAGGTTGCAATTTGTCCTGAGGATGAACGGAAAGAGGGGGAACCAATGAGAGACTAGCTCTAGGTGTTGGGACAGGCACAGGTCACTCTAATTTCCCATCAGGAAGAAGAATTAACCACAGGCTCAGCCTGCCGCCTGGGACGAGAATAGGACCTGAAGCACTCCTGCGCTTTTGCGGCCAGCTCCAGGAAAGCGAGTTGAAAAATGGAGCTCAGGGGCACTGCAATTCACAAACCTGCAGACTTATAAATGTAGACTCTCGTCCACAAATATATTGAGGGAAGGCAACGAAAAGGATTTGAAAGCAAGGCAGAATTGCAGGAAACAGATTTCAGGAGGGAGATTCGAATCGCCTTTAAAGCACAGGAAAAGCGGCAAAACCTCGACAATGATGCCCTTGGCCAAAAAGGGCGTATGCGTTTTTTCCTGAATATATTCAGGAAAAAACGCATACGCCCTTTTTGGCCAACCAAGCAACCTGGAAAGGCAAATCAGCGCTACAAAGAAGTCTCGCTTCCCATCGGTCAAAAGGGCCATGCTGAATAAAGTGTCAAAACCAGAAATGCAGGACAGGCCATGGAGAAACGGGAGCCTGGCTACGCTGATGGGCGGGATGTAAATTGCCAACAGCCACTCTGGAGAAGTGCACGGTGTGTCCTGAAACATCTAAAAAACTCAGCTTAGGGAGCATAGGGCAATTCCACTCATGGGCGTATAAATTGGGAAAACTAAAAATCAGCAAGACACAGGCACCCCAAAGTTTAGGGCTGCTCTGTTGACAAGAACCTCCACTTCGTTACACCTTAAATATCCCAGGAAAGAGAAAAATGAATAAAGAAGTTGTGGTCCTTATGTACAATGGAATATCACTCAGCCATAAAATCAACGTCATAAGGCTAGTAGCAGCATGATGAGTGGATTTAGGTACGACGATTCTAAGTGAAATAAGTCACACAGAAAAAGACACTTATCATAAGATATCACTTATAGAGCGAATGTAAAATCCGCTACCCTTGAACTGAATTACAAAACAGAATAGAGTCACACGTTTAGAAAACACACTATGGCTGCTTAACGGGAAAGTTGAGGAGGGGTGATGCATAAAACAAGGGTTTCAAATTATCTCAGATACCGTTCCATAAACCCAATATGTAATAGACAAGCCCTACTCCTTGCTCAATGAATTGGACTCAACACCCCCTATTCACCGCTCAAGAATATATCTGACTAGTAAGAATCTTGAAACCTATGCATTGATATCTCTCTGTAAGTGAGTCAAGTGGGTGTAAAGCGGCAAAATCACAGCAGTGAAAAGCAGGTAAACCCCATTATAAAAATCAATTACTTTTAAAAACCCGTGAAACAAAGACAGTGAAAGAGAGAGAAATTCTTACACAAGTCGTTCAGGGGCTGTGATGCCACCTGGATTGACCATATCTAGACCCACAGCTGATTGAGACATAACGGTGGACACTCTTGGGGCTGAGAGGTTTGGTGAGGTTGGGTGAGCAAACGCAGACTCTTTAAAGTAATACTGCGTGGTACCCATCCCATGGGTCCCAAATCTCCAGGTTCAAGGGCATCTTCCTACATCGAAAACATGCATGAGAAACCCAGAAGATGGTACACCGTGTGATCGGGAAAGGTTTCTAAAACGCACCTAATTTCTCATCTCCTTGTTCTCGGGTTCGCCATTCCAGCCGCTTTACTAGCAATCTCCCTCCTTGGAGAATCAGCACCTTTAACCTCCTGTTCCGTACAGGTTGCAATTTGTCCTGAGGATGAAAGGAAAGAGGGGGAAAAAATGAGAGGCTAGCTCTAGGTGTTGGGACAGGCACAGGTCACTCTAATTTCCCATCAGGAAGAAGAATTAACCACAGGCTCAGCCTGCCGCCTGGGACGAGAATAGGACATGAAGCACTCCTGCGCTTTTGCGGCCAGCTCCCAAGAAAGCGAGTTGAAAAATGGAGCTCAGGGGCACTGCAATTCACAAACCTGCAGACTTATAAATGTAGACTCTCGTCCACAAATATATTGAGGGAAGGCAACGAAGAGGATTTGAAAGCAAGGCAGAATTGCAGGAAACAGATTTCAGGAGGGAGATTCGAATCGCCTTTAAAGCACAGGAAAAGCGGCAAAACCTCGACAATGATGCCCTTGGCCAAAAAGGGCGTATGCGTTTTTTCCTGAATATATTCAGGAAAAAACGCATACGCCCTTTTTGGCCAACCAAGCAACCTGGAAAGGCAAATCAGCGCTACAAAGAAGTCTCGCTTCCCATCGGTCAAAAGGGCCATGCTGAATAAAGTGTCAAAACCAGAAATGCAGGACAGGCCATGGAGAAACGGGAGCCTGGCTACGCTGATGGGCGGGATGTAAATTGCCAACAGCCACTCTGGAGAAGTGCACGGTGTGTCCTGAAACATCTAAAAAACTCAGCTTAGGGAGCATAGGGCACTTCCACTCATGGGCGTATAAATTGGGAAAACTAAAAATCAGCAAGACACAGGCACCCCAAAGTTTAGGGCTGCTCTGTTGACAAGAACCTCCACTTCGTTACACCTTAAATATCCCAGGAAAGAGAAAAATGGATAAAGAAGTTGTGGTCCTTATGTACAATGGAATATCACTCAGCCATGAAATCAACGTCATAAGGCTAGTAGCAGCATGATGAGTGGATTTAGGTACGACGATTCTAAGTGAAATAAGTCACACAGAAAAAGACACTTATCATAAGATACCACTTATAGAGGGAATGTAAAAACCGCTACCCTTGAACTGAATTACAAAACAGAATAGAGTCACACGTTTAGAAAACACACTATGGCTGCTTAACGGGAAAGGTGAGGTGGGGTGATGCATAAAACAAGGGTTTCAAATTATCTCAGATACCGTTCCATAAACCCAATATGTAATAGACAAGCCCTACTCCTTGCTCAATGAATTGGACTCAACACCCCCTATTCACCGCTCAAGAATATATCTGACTAGTAAGAATCTTGAAACCTATGCATTGATATCTCTCTGTAAGTGAGTCAAGTGGGTGTAAAGCGGCAAAATCACAGCAGTGAAAAGCAGGTAAACCCCATTATAAAAATCAATTACTTTTAAAAACCCGTGAAACAAAGACAGTGAAAGAGAGAGAAATTCTTACACAAGTCGTTCAGGGGCTGTGATGCCACCTGGATTGACCATATCTAGACCCACAGCTGATTGAGACATAACGGTGGACCCTCTTGGGGCTGAGAGGTTTGGTGAGGTTGGGTGAGCAAACGCAGACTCTTTAAAGTAATACTGCGTGGTACCCATCCCATGGGTCCCAAATCTCCAGGTTCAAGGGCATCTTCCTACATCGAAAACATCCATGAGAAACCCAGAAGATGGTACACCGTGTGATCGGGAAAGGTTTCTAAAACGCACCTCATTTCTCATCTCCTTGTTCTCGGGTTCGCCATTCCAGCCGCTTTACTAGCAATCTCCCTCCTTGGAGAATCAGCACCTTTAACTTCCTGTTCCGTACAGGTTGCAATTTGTCCTGAGGATGAACGGAAAGAGGGGGAACCAATGAGAGACTAGCTCTAGGTGTTGGGACAGGCACAGGTCACTCTAATTTCCCATCAGGAAGAAGAATTAACCACAGGCTCAGCCTGCCGCCTGGGACGAGAATAGGACCTGAAGCACTCCTGCGCTTTTGCGGCCAGCTCCCAAGAAAGCGGGTTGAAAAATGGAGCTCAGGGGCACTGCAATTCACAAACCTGCAGACTTATAAATGTAGACTCTCGTCCACAAATATATTGAGGGAAGGCAACGAAGAGGATTTGAAAGCAAGGCAGAATTGCAGGAAACAGATTTCAGGAGGGAGATTCGAATCGCCTTTAAAGCACAGGAAAAGCGGCAAAACCTCGACAATGATGCCCTTGGCCAAAAAGGGCGTATGCGTTTTTTCCTGAATATATTCAGGAAAAAACGCATACGCCCTTTTTGGCCAACCAAGCAACCTGGAAAGGCAAATCAGCGCTACAAAGAAGTCTCGCTTCCCATCGGTCAAAAGGGCCATGCTGAATAAAGTGTCAAAACCAGAAATGCAGGACAGGCCATGGAGAAACGGGAGCCTGGCTACGCTGATGGGCGGGATGTAAATTGCCAACAGCCACTCTGGAGAAGTGCACGGTGTGTCCTGAAACATCTAAAAACTCAGCTTAGGGAGCATAGGGCACTTCCACTCATGGGCGTATAAATTGGGAAAACTAAAATCAGCAAGACACAGTCACCCCAAAGTTTAGGGCTGCCCTGTTGACAAGAACCTCCACTTCGTTACACCTTAAATATCCCAGGAAAGAGAAAAATGGATAAAGAAGTTGTGGTCCTTATGTACAATGGAATATCACTCAGCCATGAAATCAACGTCATAAGGCTAGTAGCAGCATGATGAGTGGATTTAGGTACGACGATTCTAAGTGAAATAAGTCACACAGAAAAAGACACTTATCATAAGATATCACTTATAGAGGGAATGTAAAAACCGCTACCCTTGAACTGAATTACAAAACAGAATAGAGTCACACGTTTAGAAAACACACTATGGCTGCTTAACGGGAAAGGTGAGGTGGGGTAATGCATAAAACAAGGGTTTCAAATTATCTCAGATACCGTTCCATAAACCCAATATGTAATAGACAAGCCCTACTCCTTGCTCAATGAATTGGACTCAACACCCCCTATTCACCGCTCAAGAATATATCTGACTAGTAAGAATCTTGAAACCTATGCATTGATATCTCTCTGTAAGTGAGTCAAGTGGGTGTAAAGCGGCAAAATCACAGCAGTGAAAAGCAGGTAAACCCCATTATAAAAATCAATTACTTTTAAAAACCCGTGAAACAAAGACAGTGAAAGAGAGAGAAATTCTTACACAAGTCGTTCAGGGGCTGTGATGCCACCTGGATTGACCATATCTAGACCCACAGCTGATTGAGACATAACGGTGGACCCTCTTGGGGCTGAGAGGTTTGGTGAGGTTGGGTGAGCAAACGCAGACTCTTTAAAGTAATACTGCGTGGTACCCATCCCATGGGTCCCAAATCTCCAGGTTCAAGGGCATCTTCCTACATCGAAAACATCCATGAGAAACCCAGAAGATGGTACACCGTGTGATCGGGAAAGGTTTCTAAAACGCACCTCATTTCTCATCTCCTTGTTCTCGGGTTCGCCATTCCAGCCGCTTTACTAGCAATCTCCCTCCTTGGAGAATCAGCACCTTTAACTTCCTGTTCCGTACAGGTTGCAATTTGTCCTGAGGATGAACGGAAAGAGGGGGAACCAATGAGAGACTAGCTCTAGGTGTTGGGACAGGCACAGGTCACTCTAATTTCCCATCAGGAAGAAGAATTAACCACAGGCTCAGCCTGCCGCCTGGGACGAGAATAGGACCTGAAGCACTCCTGCGCTTTTGCGGCCAGCTCCCAAGAAAGCGGGTTGAAAAATGGAGCTCAGGGGCACTGCAATTCACAAACCTGCAGACTTATAAATGTAGACTCTCGTCCACAAATATATTGAGGGAAGGCAACGAAGAGGATTTGAAAGCAAGGCAGAATTGCAGGAAACAGATTTCAGGAGGGAGATTCGAATCGCCTTTAAAGCACAGGAAAAGCGGCAAAACCTCGACAATGATGCCCTTGGCCAAAAAGGGCGTATGCGTTTTTTCCTGAATATATTCAGGAAAAAACGCATACGCCCTTTTTGGCCAACCAAGCAACCTGGAAAGGCAAATCAGCGCTACAAAGAAGTCTCGCTTCCCATCGGTCAAAAGGGCCATGCTGAATAAAGTGTCAAAACCAGAAATGCAGGACAGGCCATGGAGAAACGGGAGCCTGGCTACGCTGATGGGCGGGATGTAAATTGCCAACAGCCACTCTGGAGAAGTGCACGGTGTGTCCTGAAACATCTAAAAACTCAGCTTAGGGAGCATAGGGCACTTCCACTCATGGGCGTATAAATTGGGAAAACTAAAATCAGCAAGACACAGTCACCCCAAAGTTTAGGGCTGCCCTGTTGACAAGAACCTCCACTTCGTTACACCTTAAATATCCCAGGAAAGCGAAAAATGGATAAAGAAGTTGTGGTCCTTATGTACAATGGAATATCACTCAGCCATGAAATCAACGTCATAAGGCTAGTAGCAGCATGATGAGTGGATTTAGGTACGACGATTCTAAGTGAAATAAGTCACACAGAAAAAGACACTTATCATAAGATATGACTTATAGAGGGAATGTAAAAACCGCTACCCTTGAACTGAATTACAAAACAGAATAGAGTCACACGTTTAGAAAACACACTATGGCTGCTTAACGGGAAAGGTGAGGTGGGGTAATGCATAAAACAAGGGTTTCAAATTATCTCAGATACCGTTCCATAAACCCAATATGTAATAGACAAGCCCTACTCCTTGCTCAATGAATTGGACTCAACACCCCCTATTCACCGCCCAAGAATATATCTGACTAGTAAGAATCTTGAAACCTATGCATTGATATCTCTCTGTAAGTGAGTCAAGTGGGTGTAAAGCGGCAAAATCACAGCAGTGAAAAGCAGGTAAACCCCATTATAAAAATCAATTACTTTTAAAAACCCGTGAAACAAAGACAGTGAAAGAGAGAGAAATTCTTACACAAGTCGTTCAGGGGCTGTGATGCCACCTGGATTGACCATATCTAGACCCACAGCTGATTGAGACATAACGGTGGACACTCTTGGGGCTGAGAGGTTTGGTGAGGTTGGGTGAGCAAACGCAGACTCTTTAAAGTAATACTGCGTGGTACCCATCCCATGGGTCCCAAATCTCCAGGTTCAAGGGCATCTTCCTACATCGAAAACATGCATGAGAAACCCAGAAGATGGTACACCGTGTGATCGGGAAAGGTTTCTAAAACGCACCTCATTTCTCATCTCCTTGTTCTCGGGTTCGCCATTCCAGCCGCTTTACTAGCAATCTCCCTCCTTGGAGAATCAGCACCTTTAACCTCCTGTTCCGTACAGGTTGCAATTTGTCCTGAGGATGAACGGAAAGAGGGGGAACCAATGAGAGACTAGCTCTAGGTGTTGGGACAGGCACAGGTCACTCTAATTTCCCATCAGGAAGAAGAATTAACCACAGGCTCAGCCTGCCGCCTGGGACGAGAATAGGACCTGAAGCACTCCTGCGCTTTTGCGGCCAGCTCCTAAGAAAGCGAGTTGAAAAATGGAGCTCAGGGGCACTGCAATTCACAAACCTGCAGACTTATAAATGTAGACTCTCGTCCACAAATATATTGAGGGAAGGCAACGAAGAGGATTTGAAAGCAAGGCAGAATTGCAGGAAACAGATTTCAGGAGGGAGATTCGAATCGCCTTTAAAGCACAGGAAAAGCGGCAAAACCTCGACAATGATGCCCTTGGCCAAAAAGGGCGTATGCGTTTTTTCCTGAATATATTCAGGAAAAAACGCATACGCCCTTTTTGGCCAACCAAGCAACCTGGAAAGACAAATCAGCGCTACAAAGAAGTCTCGCTTCCCATCGGTCAAAAGGGCCATGCTGAATAAAGTGTCAAAACCAGCAATGCAGGACAGGCCATGGAGAAACGGGAGCCTGGCTACGCTGATGGGCGGGATGTAAATTGCCAACAGCCACTCTGGAGAAGTGCACGGTGTGTCCTGAAACATCTAAAAAACTCAGCTTAGGGAGCATAGGGCACTTCCACTCATGGGCGTATAAATTGGGAAAACTAAAAATCAGCAAGACACAGGCACCCCAAAGTTTAGGGCTGCTCTGTTGACAAGAACCTCCACTTCGTTACACCTTAAATATCCCAGGAAAGAGAAAAATGGATAAAGAAGTTGTGGTCCTTATGTACAATGGAATATCACTCAGCCATGAAATCAACGTCATAAGGCTAGTAGCAGCATGATGAGTGGATTTAGGTACGACGATTCTAAGTGAAATAAGTCACACAGAAAAAGACACTTATCATAAGATATCACTTATAGAGGGAATGTAAAAACCGCTACCCTTGAACTGAATTACAAAACAGAATAGAGTCACACGTTTAGAAAACACACTATGGCTGCTTAACGGGAAAGGTGAGGTGGGGTAATGCATAAAACAAGGGTTTCAAATTATCTCAGATACCGTTCCATAAACCCAATATGTAATAGAGAAGCCCTACTCCTTGCTCAATGAATTGGACTCAACACCCCCTATTCACCGCTCAAGAATATATCTGACTAGTAAGAATCTTGAAACCTATGCATTGATATCTCTCTGTAAGTGAGTCAAGTGGGTGTAAAGCGGCAAAATCACAGCAGTGAAAAGCAGGTAAACCCCATTATAAAAATCAATTACTTTTAAAAACCCGTGAAACAAAGACAGTGAAAGAGAGAGAAATTCTTACACAAGTCGTTCAGGGGCTGTGATGCCACCTGGATTGACCATATCTAGACCCACAGCTGATTGAGACATAACGGTGGACACTCTTGGGGCTGAGAGGTTTGGTGAGGTTGGGTGAGCAAACGCAGACTCTTTAAAGTAATACTGCGTGGTACCCATCCCATGGGTCCCAAATCTCCAGGTTCAAGGGCATCTTCCTACATCGAAAACATGCATGAGAAACCCAGAAGATGGTACACCGTGTGATCGGGAAAGGTTTCTAAAACGCACCTCATTTCTCATCTCCTTGTTCTCGGGTTCGCCATTCCAGCCGCTTTACTAGCAATCTCCCTCCTTGGAGAATCAGCACCTTTAACCTCCTGTTCCGTACAGGTTGCAATTTGTCCTGAGGATGAACGGAAAGAGGGGGAACCAATGAGAGACTAGCTCTAGGTGTTGGGACAGGCACAGGTCACTCAAATTTCCCATCAGGAAGAAGAATTAACCACAGGCTCAGCCTGCCGCCTGGGACGAGAATAGGACCTGAAGCACTCCTGCGCTTTTGCGGCCAGCTCCTAAGAAAGCGAGTTGAAAAATGGAGCTCAGGGGCACTGCAATTCACAAACCTGCAGACTTATAAATGTAGACTCTCGTCCACAAATATATTGAGGGAAGGCAACGAAGAGGATTTGAAAGCAAGGCAGAATTGCAGGAAACAGATTTCAGGAGGGAGATTCGAATCGCCTTTAAAGCACAGGAAAAGCGGCAAAACCTCGACAATGATGCCCTTGGCCAAAAAGGGCGTATGCGTTTTTTCCTGAATATATTCAGGAAAAAACGCATACGCCCTTTTTGGCCAACCAAGCAACCTGGAAAGACAAATCAGCGCTACAAAGAAGTCTCGCTTCCCATCGGTCAAAAGGGCCATGCTGAATAAAGTGTCAAAACCAGAAATGCAGGACAGGCCATGGAGAAACGGGAGCCTGGCTACGCTGATGGGCGGGATGTAAATTGCCAACAGCCACTCTGGAGAAGTGCACGGTGTGTCCTGAAACATCTAAAAACTCAGCTTAGGGAGCATAGGGCACTTCCACTCATGGGCGTATAAATTGGGAAAACTAAAATCAGCAAGACACAGTCACCCCAAAGTTTAGGGCTGCCCTGTTGACAAGAACCTCCACTTCGTTACACCTTAAATATCCCAGGAAAGAGAAAAATGGATAAAGAAGTTGTGGTCCTTATGTACAATGGAATATCACTCAGCCATGAAATCAACGTCATAAGGCTAGTAGCAGCATGATGAGTGGATTTAGGTACGACGATTCTAAGTGAAATAAGTCACACAGAAAAAGACACTTATCATAAGATATCACTTATAGAGGGAATGTAAAAACCGCTACCCTTGAACTGAATTACAAAACAGAATAGAGTCACACGTTTAGAAAACACACTATGGCTGCTTAACGGGAAAGGTGAGGTGGGGTAATGCATAAAACAAGGGTTTCAAATTATCTCAGATACCGTTCCATAAACCCAATATGTAATAGACAAGCCCTACTCCTTGCTCAATGAATTGGACTCAACACCCCCTATTCACCGCCCAAGAATATATCTGACTAGTAAGAATCTTGAAACCTATGCATTGATATCTCTCTGTAAGTGAGTCAAGTGGGTGTAAAGCGGCAAAATCACAGCAGTGAAAAGCAGGTAAACCCCATTATAAAAATCAATTACTTTTAAAAACCCGTGAAACAAAGACAGTGAAAGAGAGAGAAATTCTTACACAAGTCGTTCAGGGGCTGTGATGCCACCTGGATTGACCATATCTAGACCCACAGCTGATTGAGACATAAGGGTGGACACTCTTGGGGCTGAGAGGTTTGGTGAGGTTGGGTGAGCAAACGCAGACTCCTTAAAGTAATACTGCGTGGTACCCATCCCATGGGTCCCAAATCTCCAGGTTCAAGGGCATCTTCCTACATCGAAAACATGCATGAGAAACCCAGAAGATGGTACACCGTGTGATCGGGAAAGGTTTCTAAAACGCACCTCATTTCTCATCTCCTTGTTCTCGGGTTCGCCATTCCAGCCGCTTTACTAGCAATCTCCCTCCTTGGAGAATCAGCACCTTTAACCTCCTGTTCCGTACAGGTTGCAATTTGTCCTGAGGATGAACGGAAAGAGGGGGAACCAATGAGAGACTAGCTCTAGGTGTTGGGACAGGCACAGGTCACTCTAATTTCCCATCAGGAAGAAGAATTAACCACAGGCTCAGCCTGCCGCCTGGGACGAGAATAGGACCTGAAGCACTCCTGCGCTTTTGCGGCCAGCTCCTAAGAAAGCGAGTTGAAAAATGGAGCTCAGGGGCACTGCAATTCACAAACCTGCAGACTTATAAATGTAGACTCTCGTCCACAAATATATTGAGGGAAGGCAACGAAGAGGATTTGAAAGCAAGGCAGAATTGCAGGAAACAGATTTCAGGAGGGAGATTCGAATCGCCTTTAAAGCACAGGAAAAGCGGCAAAACCTCGACAATGATGCCCTTGGCCAAAAAGGGCGTATGCGTTTTTTCCTGAATATATTCAGGAAAAAACGCATACGCCCTTTTTGGCCAACCAAGCAACCTGGAAAGACAAATCAGCGCTACAAAGAAGTCTCGCTTCCCATCGGTCAAAAGGGCCATGCTGAATAAAGTGTCAAAACCAGAAATGCAGCACAGGCCATGGAGAAACGGGAGCCTGGCTACGCTGATGGGCGGGATGTAAATTGCCAACAGCCACTCTGGAGAAGTGCACGGTGTGTCCTGAAACTTCTAAGAAACTCAGCTTAGGGAGCATAGGGCACTTCCACTCATGGGCGTATAAATTGGGAAAACTAAAAATCAGCAAGACACAGGCACCCCAAAGTTTAGGGCTGCTCTGTTGACAAGAACCTCCACTTCGTTACACCTTAAATATCCCAGGAAAGAGAAAAATGGATAAAGAAGTTGTGGTCCTTATGTACAATGGAATATCACTCAGCCATGAAATCAACGTCATAAGGCTAGTAGCAGCATGATGAGTGGATTTAGGTACGACGATTCTAAGTGAAATAAGACACACAGAAAAAGACACTTATCATAAGATATCACTTATAGAGGGAATGTAAAAACCGCTACCCTTGAACTGAATTACAAAACAGAATAGAGTCACACGTTTAGAAAACACACTATGGCTGCTTAACGGGAAAGGTGAGGTGGGGTGATGCATACAACAAGGGTTTCAAATTATCTCAGATACCGTTCCATAAACCCAATATGTAATAGACAAGCCCTACTCCTTGCTCAATGAATTGGACTCAACACCCCCTATTCACCGCCCAAGAATATATCTGACTAGTAAGAATCTTGAAACCTATGCATTGATATCTCTCTGTAAGTGAGTCAAGTGGGTGTAAAGCGGCAAAATCACAGCAGTGAAAAGCAGGTAAACCCCATTATAAAAATCAATTACTTTTAAAAACCCGTGAAACAAAGACAGTGAAAGAGAGAGAAATTCTTACACAAGTCGTTCAGGGGCTGTGATGCCACCTGGATTGACCATATCTAGACCCACAGCTGATTGAGACATAACGGTGGACACTCTTGGGGCTGAGAGGTTTGGTGAGTTTGGGTGAGCAAACGCAGACTCTTTAAAGTAATACTGCGTGGTACCCATCCCATGGGTCCCAAATCTCCAGGTTCAAGGGCATCTTCCTACATCGAAAACATGCATGAGAAACCCAGAAGATGGTACACCGTGTGATCGGGAAAGGTTTCTAAAACGCACCTCATTTCTCATCTCCTTGTTCTCAGGTTCGCCATTCCAGCCGCTTTACTAGCAATCTCCCTCCTTGGAGAATCAGCACCTTTAACCTCCTGTTCCGTACAGGTTGCAATTTGTCCTGAGGATGAACGGAAAGAGGGGGAACCAATGAGAGACTAGCTCTAGGTGTTGGGACAGGCACAGGTCACTCTAATTTCCCATCAGGAAGAAGAATTAACCACAGGCTCAGCCTGCCGCCTGGGACGAGAATAGGACCTGAAGCACTCCTGCGCTTTTGCGGCCAGCTCCCAAGAAAGCGAGTTGAAAAATGGAGCTCAGGGGCACTGCAATTCACAAACCTGCAGACTTATAAATGTAGACTCTCGTCCACAAATATATTGAGGGAAGGCAACGAAAAGGATTTGAAAGCAAGGCAGAATTGCAGGAAACAGATTTCAGGAGGGAGATTCGAATCGCCTTTAAAGCACAGGAAAAGCGGCAAAACCTCGACAATGATGCCCTTGGCCAAAAAGGGCGTATGCGTTTTTTCCTGAATATATTCAGGAAAAAACGCATACGCCCTTTTTGGCCAACCAAGCAACCTGGAAAGGCAAATCAGCGCTACAAAGAAGTCTCGCTTCCCATCGGTCAAAAGGGCCATGCTGAATAAAGTGTCAAAACCAGAAATGCAGGACAGGCCATGGAGAAACGGGAGCCTGGCTACGCTGATGGGCGGGATGTAAATTGCCAACAGCCACTCTGGAGAAGTGCACGGTGTGTCCTGAAACATCTAAAAACTCAGCTTAGGGAGCATAGGGCACTTCCACTCATGGGCGTATAAATTGGGAAAACTAAAAATCAGCAAGACACAGTCACCCCAAAGTTTAGGGCTGCCCTGTTGACAAGAACCTCCACTTCGTTACACCTTAAATATCCCAGGAAAGAGAAAAATGGATAAAGAAGTTGTGGTCCTTATGTACAATGGAATATCACTCAGCCATGAAATCAACGTCATAAGGCTAGTAGCAGCATGATGAGTGGATTTAGGTACGACGATTCTAAGTGAAATAAGTCACTCAGAAAAAGACACTTATCATAAGATATGACTTATAGAGGGAATGTAAAAACCGCTACCCTTGAACTGAATTACAAAACAGAATAGAGTCACACGTTTAGAAAACACACTATGGCTGCTTAACGGGAAAGGTGAGGTGGGGTGATGCATAAAACAAGGGTTTCAAATTATCTCAGATACCGTTCCATAAACCCAATATGTAATAGACAAGCCCTACTCCTTGCTCAATGAATTGGACTCAACACCCCCTATTCACCGCTCAAGAATATATCTGACTAGTAAGAATCTTGAAACCTATGCATTGATATCTCTCTGTAAGTGAGTCAAGTGGGTGTAAAGCGGCAAAAACACAGGAGTGAAAAGCAGGTAAACCCCATTATAAATATCAATTACTTTTAAAAACCCGTGAAACAAATACAGTGAAAGAGAGAGAAATTCTTAAAAAGTCGTTCAGGGGTTGTGATGCCACCTGGATTGACCATATCTAGACCCACAGCTGATTGAGACATAAGGGTGGACACTCTTGGCGCTGAGAGGTTTGGTGAGGTTGGGTGAGCAAACGCAGACCCTTTAAAGTAATACTGCGTGGTACCCATCCCATGGGTCCCAAATCTCCAGGTTCAAGGGAATCTTCCTACATCGAAAACATGCATGAGAAACGCAGAAGATGGTACACCGTGTGATCGGGAAAGGTTTTCAAAACGCACCTCATTTCTCATCTCCTTGTGCTCGGGTTCGCCATTCCAGCCACCTTACTCACTATCTCCGTCCTTGGAGAATCAGCACCTTTAACCTCCTGTTCCGTACAGGTTGCAATTTGTCCTGAGGATGAACGGGAAGAGGGGGAACCAATGAGAGACTAGCTCTAGGTGTTGGGACAGGCACAGGTCACTCTATTTTCCCATCAGGAAGAAGAATTAACCACAGTGTCAGCCTGCCGCCCGGGACCAGTATAGGGCCTGAAGCAATCCTGCGCTTTTGCGGCCAATTCCCAAGAAAGCGAGTTGAAAATTGGAGCTCAGGGGCACTGCAATTCACAAACCTGCAGACTTAAAAATGATGACTCTCGTCCACGAATATATTGAGGGAAGGCAACGAAGAGGATTTGAAAGCAAGGCAGAATTGCAGGAAACAGATTTCAGGAGGGAGATTCGAATCGCCTTTAAAGCACAGGAAAAGCGGCAAAACCTCGACAATGATGCCCTTGGCCAAAAAGGGCGTATGCGTTTTTTCCTGAATATATTCAGGAAAAAACGCATACGCCCTTTTTGGCCAACCAAGCAACCTGGAAAGGCAAATCAGCGCTACAAAGAAGTCTCGCTTCCCATCGGTCAAAAGGGCCATGCTGAATAAAGTTTCAAAACCAGCAATGCAGGACAGGCCATGGAGAAACGGGAGCCTGGCTACGCTGATGGGCGGGATGTAAATTGCCAACAGCCACTCTGGAGAAGTGCACGGTGTGTCCTGAAACATCTAAAAAACTCAGCTTAGGGAGCATAGGGCACTTCCACTCATGGGCGTATAAATTGGGAAAACTAAAAATCAGCAAAACACAGGCACCGCAAAGTTTAGGGCTGCTCTGTTGACAAGAACCTCCACTTCGTTACACCTTAAATATCCCAGGAAAGAGAAAAATGGATAAAGAAGTTGTGGTCCTTATGTACAATGGAATATCACTCAGCCATGAAATCAACGTCATAAGGCTAGTAGCAGCATGATGAGTGGATTTAGGTACGACGATTCTAAGTGAAATAAGTCACACAGAAAAAGACACTTATCATAAGATATCACTTATAGAGGGAATGTAAAAACCGCTACCCTTGAACTGAATTACAAAACAGAATAGAGTCACACGTTTAGAAAACACACTATGGCTGCTTAACGGGAAAGGTGAGGTGGGGTGATGCATAAAACAAGGGTTTCAAATTATCTCAGATACCGTTCCATAAACCCAATATGTAATAGACAAGCCCTACTCCTTGCTCAATGAATTGGACTCAACACCCCCTATTCACCGCTCAAGAATATATCTGACTAGTAAGAATCTTGAAACCTATGCATTGATATCTCTCTGTAAGTGAGTCAAGTGGGTGTAAAGCGGCAAAATCACAGCAGTGAAAAGCAGGTAAACCCCATTATAAAAATCAATTACTTTTAAAAACCCGTGAAACAAAGACAGTGAAAGAGAGAGAAATTCTTACACAAGTCGTTCAGGGGCTGTGATGCCACCTGGATTGACCATATCTAGACCCACAGCTGATTGAGACATAAGGGTGGACACTCTTGGGGCTGAGAGGTTTGGTGAGGTTGGGTGAGCAAACGCAGACTCTTTAAAGTAATACTGCGTGGTACCCATCCCATGGGTCCCAAATCTCCAGGTTCAAGGGCATCTTCCTACATCGAAAACATGCATGAGAAACCCAGAATATGGTACACCGTGTGATCGGGAAAGGTTTCTAAAACGCACCTCATTTCTCATCTCCTTGTTCTCGGGTTCGCCATTCCAGCCGCTTTACTAGCAATCTCCCTCCTTGGAGAATCAGCACCTTTAACCTCCTGTTCCGTACAGGTTGCAATTTGTCCTGAGGATGAACGGAAAGAGGGGGAACCAATGAGAGACTAGCTCTAGGTGTTGGGACAGGCACAGGTCACTCTAATTTCCCATCAGGAAGAAGAATTAACCACAGGCTCAGCCTGCCGCCTGGGACGAGAATAGGACCTGAAGCACTCCTGCGCTTTTGCGGCCAGCTCCCAAGAAAGCGGGTTGAAAAATGGAGCTCAGGGGCACTGCAATTCACAAACCTGCAGACTTATAAATGTAGACTCTCGTCCACAAATATATTGAGGGAAGGCAACGAAGAGGATTTGAAAGCAAGGCAGAATTGCAGGAAACAGATTTCAGGAGGGAGATTCGAATCGCCTTTAAAGCACAGGAAAAGCGGCAAAACCTCGACAATGATGCCCTTGGCCAAAAAGGGCGTATGCGTTTTTTCCTGAATATATTCAGGAAAAAACGCATACGCCCTTTTTGGCCAACCGAGCAACCTGGAAAGGCAAATCAGCGCTACAAAGAAGTCTCGCTTCCCATCGGTCAAAAGGGCCATGCTGAATAAAGTGTCAAAACCAGAAATGCAGGACAGGCCATGGAGAAACGGGAGCCTGGCTACGCTGATGGGCGGGATGGAAATTGCCAACAGCCACTCTGGAGAAGTGCACGGTGTGTCCTGAAACATCTAAA
Organism: Balaenoptera physalus; assembly: GCF_965194825.1. Lineage (NCBI taxonomy): Eukaryota > Metazoa > Chordata > Mammalia > Artiodactyla > Balaenopteridae > Balaenoptera > Balaenoptera physalus. Next base: position 261,540 of record NW_028125832.1, read on the forward strand.
AAACTGAGCTTAGGGAGCATAGGGCACATCCACTCATGGGCGTATAAATTGGGAAAACTAAAAATCAGCAAGACACAGGCACCCCAAAGTTTAGGGCTGCTCTGTTGACAAGAATCTCCACTTCGTTACACCTTAAATATCCCAGGAAAGAGAAAAATGGATAAAGAAGTTGTGGTCCTTATGTACAATGGAATATCACTCAGCCATGAAATCAACGTCATAAGGCTAGTAGCAGCATGATGATTGGATTTAGGTACGACGATTCTAAGTGAAATAAGTCACACAGAAAAAGACACTTATCATAAGATATGACTTATAGAGGGAATGTAAAAACCGCTACCCTTGAACTGAATTACAAAACAGAATAGAGTCACACGTTTAGAAAACACACTATGGCTGCTTAACGGGAAAGGTGAGGTGGGGTGATGCATACAACAAGGGTTTCAAATTATCTCAGATACCGTTCCATAAACCCAATATGTAATAGACAAGCCCTACTCCTTCCTCAATGAATTGGACTCAACACCCCCAATTCACCGCCCAAGAATATATCTGACTAGTAAGAATCTTGAAACCTATGCATTGATATCTCTCTGTAAGTGAGTCAAGTGGGTGTAAAGCGGCAAAATCACAGCAGTGAAAAGCAGGTAAACCCCATTATAAAAATCAATTACTTTTAAAAACCCGTGAAACAAAGACAGTGAAAGAGAGAGAAATTCTTACAAAATTCGTTCAGCGGCTGTAATGCCACCTGGATTGACCATATCTAGACCCACAGCTGATTGAGACATAAGGGTGGACACTCTTGGGGCTGAGAGGTTTGGTGAGGTTGGGTGAGCAAACTCAGACCCTTTAAAGTAATACTGCGTGGTACCCATCCCATGGGTCCCAAATCTCCAGGTTCAAGGGCATCTTCCTACATCGAAAACATGCATGAGAAACCCAGAATATGGTACACCGTGTGATCGGGAAAGGTTTCTAAAACGCACCTCATTTCTGATCTCCTTGTGCTCGGGTTCGCCATTCCAGCCGCTTTACTAGCAATCTCCCTCCTTGGAGAATCAGCACCTTTAACCTCCTGTTCCGTACAGGTTGCAATTTGTCCTGAGGATGAACGGGAAGAGGGGGAACCAATGAGAGACTAGCTCTAGGTGTTGGGACAGGCACAGGTCACTCTATTTTCCCATCAGGAAGAAGAATTAACCACAGGCTCAGCCTGCCGCCCAGGACCAGTATAGGGCCTGAAGCAATCCTGCGCTTTTGCGGCCAGCTCCCAAGAAAGCGAGTTGAAAAATGGAGCTCAGGGGCACTGCAATTCACAAACCTGCAGACTTATAAATGATGACTCTCGTCCACAAATATATTGAGGGAAGGCAACGAAGAGGATTTGAAAGCAAGGCAGAATTGCAGGAAACAGATTTCAGGCGGGAGATTCGAATCGCCTTTAAAGCACAGGAAAAGGGGCAAAACCTCGACAATGATGCCCGTGGCCAAAAAGGGCGTATGCGTTTTTTCCTGAATATATTCAGGAAAAAACGCATACGCCCTTTTTGGCCAACCAAGCAACCTGGAAAGGCAAATCAGCGCTACAAAGAAGTCTCGCTTCCCATCGGTCAAAAGGGCCATGCTGAATAAAGTGTCAAAACCAGAAATGCAGGACAGGCCATGGAGAAACGGGAGCCTGGCTACGCTGATGGGCGGGATGTAAATTGCCAACAGCGACTCTGGAGAAGTGCACGGTGTGTCCTGAAACATCTAAAAAACTCAGCTTAGGGAGCATAGGGCACTTCCACTCATGGGCGTATAAATTGGGAAAACTAAAAATCAGCAAAACACAGGCACCGCAAAGTTTAGGGCTGCTCTGTTGACAAGAACCTCCACTTCGTTACACCTTAAATATCCCAGGAAAGAGAAAAATGGATAAAGAAGTTGTGGTCCTTATGTACAATGGAATATCACTCAGCCATGAAATCAACGTCATAAGGCTAGTAGCAGCATGATGAGTGGATTTAGGTACGACGATTCTAAGTGAAATAAGTCACACAGAAAAAGACACTTATCATAAGATATCACTTATAGAGGGAAGGTACAAACCGCTACCCTTGAACTGAATTACAAAACAGAATAGAGTCACACGTTTAGAAAACACACTATGGCTGCTTAACGGGAAAGGTGAGGTGGGGTGATGCATAAAACAAGGGTTTCAAATTATCTCAGATACCGTTCCATAAACCCAATATGTAATAGACAAGCCCTACTCCTTGCTCAATGAATTGGACTCAACACCACCTATTCACCGCTCAAGAATATATCTGACTAGTAAGAATCTTGAAACCTATGCATTGATATCTCTCTGTAAGTGAGTCAAGTGGGTGTAAAGCGGCAAAATCACAGCAGTGAAAAGCAGGTAAACCCCATTATAAAAATCAATTACTTTTAAAAACCCGTGAAACAAAGACAGTGAAAGAGAGAGAAATTCTTACAAAATTCGTTCAGCGGCTGTAATGCCACCTGGATTGACCATATCTAGACCCACAGCTGATTGAGACATAACGGTGGACACTCTTGGGGCTGAGAGGTTTGGTGAGGTTGGGTGAGCAAACTCAGACCCTTTAAACTAATACTGCGTGGTACCCATCCCGTGGGTCCCAAATCTCCAGGTTCAAGGGCATCTTCCTACATCGAAAACATGCATGAGAAACCCAGAAGATGGTACACCGTGTGATCGGGAAAGGTTTCTAAAACGCACCTCATTTCTCATCTCCTTGTGCTCGGGTTCGCCATTCCAGCCGCTTTACTAGCAATCTCCCTCCTTGGAGAATCAGCACCTTTAACCTCCTGTTCCGTACAGGTTGCAATTTGTCCTGAGGATGAACGGAAAGAGGGGGAACCAATGAGAGACTAGCTCTAGGTGTTGGGACAGGCACAGGTCACTCTATTTTCCCATCAGGAAGAAGAATTAACCACAGGCTCAGCCTGCCGCCCAGGACCAGTATAGGGCCTGAAGCAATCCTGCGCTTTTGCGGCCAACTCCCAAGAAAGCGAGTTGAAAAATGGAGCTCAGGGGCACTGCAATTCACAAACCTGCAGACTTATAAATGATGACTCTCGTCCACAAATATATTGAGGGAAGGCAACGAAGAGGATTTGAAAGCAAGGCAGAATTGCAGGAAACAGATTTCAGGCGGGAGATTCGAATCGCCTTTAAAGCACAGGAAAAGGGGCAAAACCTCGACAATGATGCCCGTGGCCAAAAAGGGCGTATGCGTTTTTTCCTGAATATATTCAGGAAAAAACGCATACGCCCTTTTTGGCCAACCAAGCAACCTGGAAAGGCAAATCAGCGCTACAAAGAAGTCTCGCTTCCCATTGGTCAAAAGGGCCATGCTGAATAAAGTGTCAAAACCAGAAATGCAGGACAGGCCATGGAGAAACGGGAGCCTGGCTACGCTGATTGGCGGGATGTAAATTGCCAACAGCCACTCTGGAGAAGTGCACGGTGTGTCCTGAAACATCTAAAAAACTCAGCTTAGGGAGCATAGGGCACTTCCACTCATGGGCGTATAAATTGGGAAAACTAAAAATCAGCAAAACACAGGCACCGCAAAGTTTAGGGCTGCTCTGTTGACAAGAACCTCCACTTCGTTACACCTTAAATATCCCAGGAAAGAGAAAAATGGATAAAGAAGTTGTGGTCATTATGTACAATGGAATATCACTCAGCCATGAAATCAACGTCATAAGGCTAGTAGCAGCATGATGAGTGGATTTAGGTACGACGATTCTAAGTGAAATAAGTCACACAGAAAAAGACACTTATCATAAGATATCACTTATAGAGGGAAGGTACAAACCGCTACCCTTGAACTGAATTACAAAACAGAATAGAGTCACACGTTTAGAAAACACACTATGGCTGCTTAACGGGAAAGGTGAGGTGGGGTGATGCATAAAACAAGGGTTTCAAATTATCTCAGATACCGTTCCATAAACCCAATATGTAATAGACAAGACATACTCCTTGCTCAATGAATTGGACTCAACACCCCCTATTCACCGCTCAAGAATATATCTGACTAGTAAGAATCTTGAAACCTATGCATTGATATCTCTCTGTAAGTGAGTCAAGTGGGTGTAAAGCGGCAAAATCACAGCAGTGAAAAGCAGGTAAACCCCATTATAAAAATCAATTACTTTTAAAAACCCGTGAAACAAAGACAGTGAAAGAGAGAGAAATTCTTACAAAAGTCGTTCAGGGGCTGTGATGCCACCTGGATTGACCATATCTAGACCCACAGCTGATTGAGACATAACGGTGGACACACTTGGGGCTGAGAGGTTTGGTGAGGTTGGGTGAGCAAACGCAGACTCTTTAAAGTAATACTGCGTGGTACCCATCCCATGGGTCCCAAATCTCCAGGTTCAAGGGCATCTTCCTACATCGAAAACATGCATGAGAAACCCAGAAGATGGTACACCGTGTGATCGGGAAAGGTTTCTAAAATGCACCTCATTTCTCATCTCCTTGTTCTCGGGTTCGCCATTCCAGCCGCTTTACTAGCAATCTCCCTCCTTGGAGAATCAGCACCTTTAACCTCCTGTTCCGTACAGGTTGCAATTTGTCCTGAGGATGAACGGAAAGAGGGGGAACCAATGAGAGACTAGCTCTAGGTGTTGGGACAGGCACAGGTCACTCTAATTTCCCATCAGGAAGAAGAATTAACCACAGGCTCAGCCTGCCGCCTGGGACGAGAATAGGACCTGAAGCACTCCTGCGCTTTTGCGGCCAGCTCCTAAGAAAGCGAGTTGAAAAATGGAGCTCAGGGGCACTGCAATTCACAAACCTGCAGACTTATAAATGTAGACTCTCGTCCACAAATATATTGAGGGAAGGCAACGAAGAGGATTTGAAAGCAAGGCAGAATTGCAGGAAACAGATTTCAGGAGGGAGATTCGAAACGCCTTTAAAGCAAAGGAAAAGCGGCAAAACCTCGACAATGATGCCCTTGGCCAAAAAGGGCGTATGCGTTTTTTCCTGAATATATTCAGGAAAAAACGCATACGCCCTTTTTGGCCAAACAAGCAACCTGGAAAGGCAAATCAGCGCTACAAAGAAGTCTCCTTTCCCATCGGTCAAAAGGGCCATGCTGAATAAAGTGTCAAAACCAGAAATGCAGGACAGGCCATGGAGAAACGGGAGCCTGGCTACGCTGATGGGCGGGATGTAAATTGCCAACAGCCACTCTGGAGAAGTGCACGGTGTGTCCTGAAACATCTAAAAAACTCAGCTTAGGGAGCATAGGGCACTTCCACTCATGGGCGTATAAATTGGGAAAACTAAAAATCAGCAAGACACAGGCACCCCAAAGTTTAGGGCTGCTCTGTTGACAAGAACCTCCACTTCGTTACACCTTAAATATCCCAGGAAAGAGAAAAATGGATAAAGAAGTTGTGGTCCTTATGTACAATGGAATATCACTCAGCCATGAAATCAACGTCATAAGGCTAGTAGCAGCATGATGAGTGGATTTAGGTACGACGATTCTAAGTGAAATAAGTCACACAGAAAAAGACACTTATCATAAGATATCACTTATAGAGGGAATGTAAAAACCGCTACCCTTGAACTGAATTACAAAACAGAATAGAGTCACACGTTTAGAAAACACACTATGGCTGCTTAACGGGAAAGGTGAGGTGGGGTGATGCATAAAACAAGGGTTTCAAATTATCTCAGATACCGTTCCATAAACCCAATATGTAATAGACAAGCCCTACTCCTTGCTCAATGAATTGGACTCAACACCCCCTATTCACCGCTCAAGAATATATCTGACTAGTAAGAATCTTGAAACCTATGCATTGATATCTCTCTGTAAGTGAGTCAAGTGGGTGTAAAGCGGCAAAATCACAGCAGTGAAAAGCAGGTAAACCCCATTATAAAAATCAATTACTTTTAAAAACCCGTGAAACAAAGACAGTGAAAGAGAGAGAAATTCTTACACAAGTCGTTCAGGGGCTGTGATGCCACCTGGATTGACCATATCTAGACCCACAGCTGATTGAGACATAACGGTGGACACTCTTGGGGCTGAGAGGTTTGGTGAGGTTGGGTGAGCAAACGCAGACTCTTTAACGTAATACTGCGTGGTACCCATCCCATGGGTCCCAAATCTCCAGGTTCAAGGGCATCTTCCTACATCGAAAACATGCATGAGAAACCCAAAATATGGTACACCGTGTGATCGGGAAAGGTTTCTAAAACGCACCTGATTTCTCATCTCCTTGTTCTCGGGTTCGTCATTCCAGCCGCTTTACTAGCAATCTCCCTCCTTGGAGAATCAGCACCTTTAACCTCCTGTTCCGTACAGGTTGCAATTTGTCCTGAGGATGAACGGGAAGAGGGGGAACCAATGAGAGACTAGCTCTAGGTGTTGGGACAGGCACAGGTCACTCTAATTTCCCATCAGGAAGAAGAATTAACCACAGGCTCAGCCTGCCGCCTGGGACGAGAATAGGACCTGAAGCACTCCTGCGCTTTTGCGGCCAGCTCCCAAGAAAGCGAGTTGAAAAATGGAGCTCATGGGCACTGCAATTCACAAACCTGCAGACTTATAAATGTAGACTCTCGTCCACAAATATATTGAGGGAAGGCAACGAAGAGGATTTGAAAGCAAGGCAGAATTGCAGGAAACAGATTTCAGGAGGGAGATTCGAATCGCCTTTAAAGCACAGGAAAAGCGGCAAAACCTCGACAATGATGCCCTTGGCCAAAAAGGGCGTATGCGTTTTTTCCTGAATATATTCAGGAAAAAACGCATACGCCCTTTTTGGCCAACCAAGCAACCTGGAAAGGCAAATCAGCGCTACAAAGAAGTCTCGCTTCCCATCGGTCAAAAGGGCCATGCTGAATAAAGTGTCAAAACCAGAAATGCAGGACAGGCCATGGAGAAACGGGAGCCTGGCTACGCTGATGGGCGGGATGTAAATTGCCAACAGCCACTCTGGAGAAGTGCACGGTGTGTCCTGAAACATCTAAAAACTCAGCTTAGGGAGCATAGGGCACTTCCACTCATGGGCGTATAAATTGGGAAAACTAAAAATCAGCAAGACACAGTCACCCCAAAGTTTAGGGCTGCCCTGTTGACAAGAACCTCCACTTCGTTACACCTTAAATATCCCAGGAAAGAGAAAAATGGATAAAGAAGTTGTGGTCCTTATGTACAATGGAATATCACTCAGCCATGAAATCTACGTCATAAGGCTAGTAGCAGCATGATGAGTGGATTTAGGTACGAGGATTCTAAGTGAAATAAGTCACACAGAAAAAGACACTTATCATAAGATATCACTTATAGAGGGAATGTAAAAACCGCTACCCTTGAACTGAATTACAAAACAGAATAGAGTCACACGTTTAGAAAACACACTATGGCTGCTTAACGGGAAAGGTGAGGTGGGGTGATGCATAAAACAAGGGTTTCAAATTATCTCAGATACCGTTCCATAAACCCAATATGTAATAGACAAGCCCTACTCCTTGCTCAATGAATTGGACTCAACACCCCCTATTCACCGCTCAAGAATATACCTGACTAGTAAGAATCTTGAAACCTATGCATTGATATCTCTCTGTAAGTGAGTCAAGTGGGTGTAAAGCGGCAAAATCACAGCAGTGAAAAGCAGGTAAACCCCATTATAAAAATCAATTACTTTTAAAAACCCGTGAAACAAAGACAGTGAAAGAGAGAGAAATTCTTACAAAAGTCGTTCAGGGGCTGTGATGCCACCTGGATTGACCATATCTAGACCCACAGCTGATTGAGACATAACGGTGGACACTCTTGGGGCTGAGAGGTTTGGTGAGGTTGGGTGAGCAAAGGCAGACTCTTTAAAGTAATACTGCGTGGTACCCATCCCATGGGTCCCAAATCTCCAGGTTCAAGGGCATCTTCCTACATCGAAAACATGCATGAGAAACCCAGAATATGGTACACCGTGTGATCTGGAAAGGTTTCTAAAACGCACCTCATTTCTCATCTCCTTGTTCTCGGGTTCGCCATTCCAGCCGCTTTACTAGCAATCTCCCTCCTTGGAGAATCAGCACCTTTAACCTCCTGTTCCGTACAGGTTGCAATTTGTCCTGAGGATGAACGGAAAGAGGGGGAACCAATGAGAGACTAGCTCTAGGTGTTGGGACAGGCACAGGTCACTCTAATTTCCCATCAGGAAGAAGAATTAACCACAGGCTCAGCCTGCCGCCTGGGACGAGAATAGGACCTGAAGCACTCCTGCGCCTTTGCGGCCAGCTCCCAAGAAAGCGGGTTGAAAAATGGAGCTCAGGGGCACTGCAATTCACAAACCTGCAGACTTATAAATGTAGACTCTCGTCCACAAATATATTGAGGGAAGGCAACGAAGAGGATTTGAAAGCAAGGCAGAATTGCAGGAAACAGATTTCAGGAGGGAGATTCGAATCGCCTTTAAAGCACAGGAAAAGCGGCAAAACCTCGACAATGATGCCCTTGGCCAAAAAGGGCGTATGCGTTTTTTCCTGAATATATTCAGGAAAAAACGCATACGCCCTTTTTGGCCAACCGAGCAACCTGGAAAGGCAAATCAGCGCTACAAAGAAGTCTCGCTTCCCATCGGTCAAAAGGGCCATGCTGAATAAAGTGTCAAAACCAGAAATGCAGGACAGGCCATGGAGAAACGGGAGCCTGGCTACGCTGATGGGCGGGATGGAAATTGCCAACAGCCACTCTGGAGAAGTGCACGGTGTGTCCTGAAACATCTAAAAAACTGAGCTTAGGGAGCATAGGGCACATCCACTCATGGGCGTATAAATTGGGAAAACTAAAAATCAGCAAGACACAGGCACCCCAAAGTTTAGGGCTGCTCTGTTGACAAGAATCTCCACTTCGTTACACCTTAAATATCCCAGGAAAGAGAAAAATGGATAAAGAAGTTGTGGTCCTTATGTACAATGGAATATCACTCAGCCATGAAATCAACGTCATAAGGCTAGTAGCAGCATGATGATTGGATTTAGGTACGACGATTCTAAGTGAAATAAGTCACACAGAAAAAGACACTTATCATAAGATATGACTTATAGAGGGAATGTAAAAACCGCTACCCTTGAACTGAATTACAAAACAGAATAGAGTCACACGTTTAGAAAACACACTATGGCTGCTTAACGGGAAAGGTGAGGTGGGGTGATGCATACAACAAGGGTTTCAAATTATCTCAGATACCGTTCCATAAACCCAATATGTAATAGACAAGCCCTACTCCTTCCTCAATGAATTGGACTCAACACCCCCAATTCACCGCCCAAGAATATATCTGACTAGTAAGAATCTTGAAACCTATGCATTGATATCTCTCTGTAAGTGAGTCAAGTGGGTGTAAAGCGGCAAAATCACAGCAGTGAAAAGCAGGTAAACCCCATTATAAAAATCAATTACTTTTAAAAACCCGTGAAACAAAGACAGTGAAAGAGAGAGAAATTCTTACAAAATTCGTTCAGCGGCTGTAATGCCACCTGGATTGACCATATCTAGACCCACAGCTGATTGAGACATAAGGGTGGACACTCTTGGGGCTGAGAGGTTTGGTGAGGTTGGGTGAGCAAACTCAGACCCTTTAAACTAATACTGCGTGGTACCCATCCCGTGGGTCCCAAATCTCCAGGTTCAAGGGCATCTTCCTACATCGAAAACATGCATGAGAAACCCAGAAGATGGTACACCGTGTGATCGGGAAAGGTTTCTAAAACGCACCTCATTTCTCATCTCCTTGTGCTCGGGTTCGCCATTCCAGCCGCTTTACTAGCAATCTCCCTCCTTGGAGAATCAGCACCTTTAACCTCCTGTTCCGTACAGGTTGCAATTTGTCCTGAGGATGAACGGAAAGAGGGGGAACCAATGAGAGACTAGCTCTAGGTGTTGGGACAGGCACAGGTCACTCTAATTTCCCATCAGGAAGAAGAATTAACCACAGGCTCAGCCTGCCGCCTGGGACGAGAATAGGACCTGAAGCACTCCTGCGCTTTTGCGGCCAGCTCCTAAGAAAGCGAGTTGAAAAATGGAGCTCAGGGGCACTGCAATTCACAAACCTGCAGACTTATAAATGTAGACTCTCGTCCACAAATATATTGAGGGAAGGCAACGAAGAGGATTTGAAAGCAAGGCAGAATTGCAGGAAACAGATTTCAGGAGGGAGATTCGAAACGCCTTTAAAGCAAAGGAAAAGCGGCAAAACCTCGACAATGATGCCCTTGGCCAAAAAGGGCGTATGCGTTTTTTCCTGAATATATTCAGGAAAAAACGCATACGCCCTTTTTGGCCAAACAAGCAACCTGGAAAGGCAAATCAGCGCTACAAAGAAGTCTCCTTTCCCATCGGTCAAAAGGGCCATGCTGAATAAAGTGTCAAAACCAGAAATGCAGGACAGGCCATGGAGAAACGGGAGCCTGGCTACGCTGATGGGCGGGATGTAAATTGCCAACAGCCACTCTGGAGAAGTGCACGGTGTGTCCTGAAACATCTAAAAAACTCAGCTTAGGGAGCATAGGGCACTTCCACTCATGGGCGTATAAATTGGGAAAACTAAAAATCAGCAAGACACAGGCACCCCAAAGTTTAGGGCTGCTCTGTTGACAAGAACCTCCACTTCGTTACACCTTAAATATCCCAGGAAAGAGAAAAATGGATAAAGAAGTTGTGGTCCTTATGTACAATGGAATATCACTCAGCCATGAAATCAACGTCATAAGGCTAGTAGCAGCATGATGAGTGGATTTAGGTACGACGATTCTAAGTGAAATAAGTCACACAGAAAAAGACACTTATCATAAGATATCACTTATAGAGGGAATGTAAAAACCGCTACCCTTGAACTGAATTACAAAACAGAATAGAGTCACACGTTTAGAAAACACACTATGGCTGCTTAACGGGAAAGGTGAGGTGGGGTGATGCATAAAACAAGGGTTTCAAATTATCTCAGATACCGTTCCATAAACCCAATATGTAATAGACAAGCCCTACTCCTTGCTCAATGAATTGGACTCAACACCCCCTATTCACCGCTCAAGAATATATCTGACTAGTAAGAATCTTGAAACCTATGCATTGATATCTCTCTGTAAGTGAGTCAAGTGGGTGTAAAGCGGCAAAATCACAGCAGTGAAAAGCAGGTAAACCCCATTATAAAAATCAATTACTTTTAAAAACCCGTGAAACAAAGACAGTGAAAGAGAGAGAAATTCTTACACAAGTCGTTCAGGGGCTGTGATGCCACCTGGATTGACCATATCTAGACCCACAGCTGATTGAGACATAACGGTGGACACTCTTGGGGCTGAGAGGTTTGGTGAGGTTGGGTGAGCAAACGCAGACTCTTTAACGTAATACTGCGTGGTACCCATCCCATGGGTCCCAAATCTCCAGGTTCAAGGGCATCTTCCTACATCGAAAACATGCATGAGAAACCCAAAATATGGTACACCGTGTGATCGGGAAAGGTTTCTAAAACGCACCTGATTTCTCATCTCCTTGTTCTCGGGTTCGTCATTCCAGCCGCTTTACTAGCAATCTCCCTCCTTGGAGAATCAGCACCTTTAACCTCCTGTTCCGTACAGGTTGCAATTTGTCCTGAGGATGAACGGGAAGAGGGGGAACCAATGAGAGACTAGCTCTAGGTGTTGGGACAGGCACAGGTCACTCTAATTTCCCATCAGGAAGAAGAATTAACCACAGGCTCAGCCTGCCGCCTGGGACGAGAATAGGACCTGAAGCACTCCTGCGCTTTTGCGGCCAGCTCCCAAGAAAGCGAGTTGAAAAATGGAGCTCATGGGCACTGCAATTCACAAACCTGCAGACTTATAAATGTAGACTCTCGTCCACAAATATATTGAGGGAAGGCAACGAAGAGGATTTGAAAGCAAGGCAGAATTGCAGGAAACAGATTTCAGGAGGGAGATTCGAATCGCCTTTAAAGCACAGGAAAAGCGGCAAAACCTCGACAATGATGCCCTTGGCCAAAAAGGGCGTATGCGTTTTTTCCTGAATATATTCAGGAAAAAACGCATACGCCCTTTTTGGCCAACCAAGCAACCTGGAAAGGCAAATCAGCGCTACAAAGAAGTCTCGCTTCCCATCGGTCAAAAGGGCCATGCTGAATAAAGTGTCAAAACCAGAAATGCAGGACAGGCCATGGAGAAACGGGAGCCTGGCTACGCTGATGGGCGGGATGTAAATTGCCAACAGCCACTCTGGAGAAGTGCACGGTGTGTCCTGAAACATCTAAAAACTCAGCTTAGGGAGCATAGGGCACTTCCACTCATGGGCGTATAAATTGGGAAAACTAAAAATCAGCAAGACACAGTCACCCCAAAGTTTAGGGCTGCCCTGTTGACAAGAACCTCCACTTCGTTACACCTTAAATATCCCAGGAAAGAGAAAAATGGATAAAGAAGTTGTGGTCCTTATGTACAATGGAATATCACTCAGCCATGAAATCTACGTCATAAGGCTAGTAGCAGCATGATGAGTGGATTTAGGTACGAGGATTCTAAGTGAAATAAGTCACACAGAAAAAGACACTTATCATAAGATATCACTTATAGAGGGAATGTAAAAACCGCTACCCTTGAACTGAATTACAAAACAGAATAGAGTCACACGTTTAGAAAACACACTATGGCTGCTTAACGGGAAAGGTGAGGTGGGGTGATGCATAAAACAAGGGTTTCAAATTATCTCAGATACCGTTCCATAAACCCAATATGTAATAGACAAGCCCTACTCCTTGCTCAATGAATTGGACTCAACACCCCCTATTCACCGCTCAAGAATATACCTGACTAGTAAGAATCTTGAAACCTATGCATTGATATCTCTCTGTAAGTGAGTCAAGTGGGTGTAAAGCGGCAAAATCACAGCAGTGAAAAGCAGGTAAACCCCATTATAAAAATCAATTACTTTTAAAAACCCGTGAAACAAAGACAGTGAAAGAGAGAGAAATTCTTACAAAAGTCGTTCAGGGGCTGTGATGCCACCTGGATTGACCATATCTAGACCCACAGCTGATTGAGACATAACGGTGGACACTCTTGGGGCTGAGAGGTTTGGTGAGGTTGGGTGAGCAAAGGCAGACTCTTTAAAGTAATACTGCGTGGTACCCATCCCATGGGTCCCAAATCTCCAGGTTCAAGGGCATCTTCCTACATCGAAAACATGCATGAGAAACCCAGAATATGGTACACCGTGTGATCTGGAAAGGTTTCTAAAACGCACCTCATTTCTCATCTCCTTGTTCTCGGGTTCGCCATTCCAGCCGCTTTACTAGCAATCTCCCTCCTTGGAGAATCAGCACCTTTAACCTCCTGTTCCGTACAGGTTGCAATTTGTCCTGAGGATGAACGGAAAGAGGGGGAACCAATGAGAGACTAGCTCTAGGTGTTGGGACAGGCACAGGTCACTCTAATTTCCCATCAGGAAGAAGAATTAACCACAGGCTCAGCCTGCCGCCTGGGACGAGAATAGGACCTGAAGCACTCCTGCGCCTTTGCGGCCAGCTCCCAAGAAAGCGGGTTGAAAAATGGAGCTCAGGGGCACTGCAATTCACAAACCTGCAGACTTATAAATGTAGACTCTCGTCCACAAATATATTGAGGGAAGGCAACGAAGAGGATTTGAAAGCAAGGCAGAATTGCAGGAAACAGATTTCAGGAGGGAGATTCGAATCGCCTTTAAAGCACAGGAAAAGCGGCAAAACCTCGACAATGATGCCCTTGGCCAAAAAGGGCGTATGCGTTTTTTCCTGAATATATTCAGGAAAAAACGCATACGCCCTTTTTGGCCAACCGAGCAACCTGGAAAGGCAAATCAGCGCTACAAAGAAGTCTCGCTTCCCATCGGTCAAAAGGGCCATGCTGAATAAAGTGTCAAAACCAGAAATGCAGGACAGGCCATGGAGAAACGGGAGCCTGGCTACGCTGATGGGCGGGATGGAAATTGCCAACAGCCACTCTGGAGAAGTGCACGGTGTGTCCTGAAACATCTAAAAAACTGAGCTTAGGGAGCATAGGGCACATCCACTCATGGGCGTATAAATTGGGAAAACTAAAAATCAGCAAGACACAGGCACCCCAAAGTTTAGGGCTGCTCTGTTGACAAGAATCTCCACTTCGTTACACCTTAAATATCCCAGGAAAGAGAAAAATGGATAAAGAAGTTGTGGTCCTTATGTACAATGGAATATCACTCAGCCATGAAATCAACGTCATAAGGCTAGTAGCAGCATGATGATTGGATTTAGGTACGACGATTCTAAGTGAAATAAGTCACACAGAAAAAGACACTTATCATAAGATATGACTTATAGAGGGAATGTAAAAACCGCTACCCTTGAACTGAATTACAAAACAGAATAGAGTCACACGTTTAGAAAACACACTATGGCTGCTTAACGGGAAAGGTGAGGTGGGGTGATGCATACAACAAGGGTTTCAAATTATCTCAGATACCGTTCCATAAACCCAATATGTAATAGACAAGCCCTACTCCTTCCTCAATGAATTGGACTCAACACCCCCAATTCACCGCCCAAGAATATATCTGACTAGTAAGAATCTTGAAACCTATGCATTGATATCTCTCTGTAAGTGAGTCAAGTGGGTGTAAAGCGGCAAAATCACAGCAGTGAAAAGCAGGTAAACCCCATTATAAAAATCAATTACTTTTAAAAACCCGTGAAACAAAGACAGTGAAAGAGAGAGAAATTCTTACAAAATTCGTTCAGCGGCTGTAATGCCACCTGGATTGACCATATCTAGACCCACAGCTGATTGAGACATAAGGGTGGACACTCTTGGGGCTGAGAGGTTTGGTGAGGTTGGGTGAGCAAACTCAGACCCTTTAAACTAATACTGCGTGGTACCCATCCCGTGGGTCCCAAATCTCCAGGTTCAAGGGCATCTTCCTACATCGAAAACATGCATGAGAAACCCAGAAGATGGTACACCGTGTGATCGGGAAAGGTTTCTAAAACGCACCTCATTTCTCATCTCCTTGTGCTCGGGTTCGCCATTCCAGCCGCTTTACTAGCAATCTCCCTCCTTGGAGAATCAGCACCTTTAACCTCCTGTTCCGTACAGGTTGCAATTTGTCCTGAGGATGAACGGAAAGAGGGGGAACCAATGAGAGACTAGCTCTAGGTGTTGGGACAGGCACAGGTCACTCTAATTTCCCATCAGGAAGAAGAATTAACCACAGGCTCAGCCTGCCGCCTGGGACGAGAATAGGACCTGAAGCACTCCTGCGCTTTTGCGGCCAGCTCCCAAGAAAGCGGGTTGAAAAATGGAGCTCAGGGGCACTGCAATTCACAAACCTGCAGACTTATAAATGTAGACTCTCGTCCACAAATATATTGAGGGAAGGCAACGAAGAGGATTTGAAAGCAAGGCAGAATTGCAGGAAACAGATTTCAGGAGGGAGATTCGAATCGCCTTTAAAGCACAGGAAAAGCGGCAAAACCTCGACAATGATGCCCTTGGCCAAAAAGGGCGTATGCGTTTTTTCCTGAATATATTCAGGAAAAAACGCATACGCCCTTTTTGGCCAACCGAGCAACCTGGAAAGGCAAATCAGCGCTACAAAGAAGTCTCGCTTCCCATCGGTCAAAAGGGCCATGCTGAATAAAGTGTCAAAACCAGAAATGCAGGACAGGCCATGGAGAAACGGGAGCCTGGCTACGCTGATGGGCGGGATGGAAATTGCCAACAGCCACTCTGGAGAAGTGCACGGTGTGTCCTGAAACATCTAAAAAACTGAGCTTAGGGAGCATAGGGCACATCCACTCATGGGCGTATAAATTGGGAAAACTAAAAATCAGCAAGACACAGGCACCCCAAAGTTTAGGGCTGCTCTGTTGACAAGAATCTCCACTTCGTTACACCTTAAATATCCCAGGAAAGAGAAAAATGGATAAAGAAGTTGTGGTCCTTATGTACAATGGAATATCACTCAGCCATGAAATCAACGTCATAAGGCTAGTAGCAGCATGATGATTGGATTTAGGTACGACGATTCTAAGTGAAATAAGTCACACAGAAAAAGACACTTATCATAAGATATGACTTATAGAGGGAATGTAAAAACCGCTACCCTTGAACTGAATTACAAAACAGAATAGAGTCACACGTTTAGAAAACACACTATGGCTGCTTAACGGGAAAGGTGAGGTGGGGTGATGCATACAACAAGGGTTTCAAATTATCTCAGATACCGTTCCATAAACCCAATATGTAATAGACAAGCCCTACTCCTTCCTCAATGAATTGGACTCAACACCCCCAATTCACCGCCCAAGAATATATCTGACTAGTAAGAATCTTGAAACCTATGCATTGATATCTCTCTGTAAGTGAGTCAAGTGGGTGTAAAGCGGCAAAATCACAGCAGTGAAAAGCAGGTAAACCCCATTATAAAAATCAATTACTTTTAAAAACCCGTGAAACAAAGACAGTGAAAGAGAGAGAAATTCTTACAAAATTCGTTCAGCGGCTGTAATGCCACCTGGATTGACCATATCTAGACCCACAGCTGATTGAGACATAAGGGTGGACACTCTTGGGGCTGAGAGGTTTGGTGAGGTTGGGTGAGCAAACTCAGACCCTTTAAAGTAATACTGCGTGGTACCCATCCCATGGGTCCCAAATCTCCAGGTTCAAGGGCATCTTCCTACATCGAAAACATGCATGAGAAACCCAGAAGATGGTACACCGTGTGATCGGGAAAGGTTTCTAAAACGCACCTCATTTCTGATCTCCTTGTGCTCGGGTTCGCCATTCCAGCCGCTTTACTAGCAATCTCCCTCCTTGGAGAATCAGCACCTTTAACCTCCTGTTCCGTACAGGTTGCAATTTGTCCTGAGGATGAACGGGAAGAGGGGGAACCAATGAGAGACTAGCTCTAGGTGTTGGGACAGGCACAGGTCACTCTATTTTCCCATCAGGAAGAAGAATTAACCACAGGCTCAGCCTGCCGCCCAGGACCAGTATAGGGCCTGAAGCAATCCTGCGCTTTTGCGGCCAGCTCCCAAGAAAGCGAGTTGAAAAATGGAGCTCAGGGGCACTGCAATTCACAAACCTGCAGACTTATAAATGATGACTCTCGTCCACAAATATATTGAGGGAAGGCAACGAAGAGGATTTGAAAGCAAGGCAGAATTGCAGGAAACAGATTTCAGGCGGGAGATTCGAATCGCCTTTAAAGCACAGGAAAAGGGGCAAAACCTCGACAATGATGCCCGTGGCCAAAAAGGGCGTATGCGTTTTTTCCTGAATATATTCAGGAAAAAACGCATACGCCCTTTTTGGCCAACCAAGCAACCTGGAAAGGCAAATCAGCGCTACAAAGAAGTCTCGCTTCCCATCGGTCAAAAGGGCCATGCTGAATAAAGTGTCAAAACCAGAAATGCAGGACAGGCCATGGAGAAACGGGAGCCTGGCTACGCTGATGGGCGGGATGTAAATTGCCAACAGCGACTCTGGAGAAGTGCACGGTGTGTCCTGAAACATCTAAAAAACTCAGCTTAGGGAGCATAGGGCACTTCCACTCATGGGCGTATAAATTGGGAAAACTAAAAATCAGCAAAACACAGGCACCGCAAAGTTTAGGGCTGCTCTGTTGACAAGAACCTCCACTTCGTTACACCTTAAATATCCCAGGAAAGAGAAAAATGGATAAAGAAGTTGTGGTCCTTATGTACAATGGAATATCACTCAGCCATGAAATCAACGTCATAAGGCTAGTAGCAGCATGATGAGTGGATTTAGGTACGACGATTCTAAGTGAAATAAGTCACACAGAAAAAGACACTTATCATAAGATATCACTTATAGAGGGAAGGTACAAACCGCTACCCTTGAACTGAATTACAAAACAGAATAGAGTCACACGTTTAGAAAACACACTATGGCTGCTTAACGGGAAAGGTGAGGTGGGGTGATGCATAAAACAAGGGTTTCAAATTATCTCAGATACCGTTCCATAAACCCAATATGTAATAGACAAGCCCTACTCCTTGCTCAATGAATTGGACTCAACACCACCTATTCACCGCTCAAGAATATATCTGACTAGTAAGAATCTTGAAACCTATGCATTGATATCTCTCTGTAAGTGAGTCAAGTGGGTGTAAAGCGGCAAAATCACAGCAGTGAAAAGCAGGTAAACCCCATTATAAAAATCAATTACTTTTAAAAACCCGTGAAACAAAGACAGTGAAAGAGAGAGAAATTCTTACACAAGTCGTTCAGGGGCTGTGATGCCACCTGGATTGACCATATCTAGACCCACAGCTGATTGAGACATAACGGTGGACACTCTTGGGGCTGAGAGGTTTGGTGAGGTTGGGTGAGCAAACGCAGACTCTTTAAAGTAATACTGCGTGGTACCCATCCCATGGGTCCCAAATCTCCAGGTTCAAGGGCATCTTCCTACATCGAAAACATGCATGAGAAACCCAGAAGATGGTACACCGTGTGATCGGGAAAGGTTTCTAAAACGCACCTCATTTCTCATCTCCTTGTTCTCGGGTTCGCCATTCCAGCCGCTTTACTAGCAATCTCCCTCCTTGGAGAATCAGCACCTTTAACCTCCTGTTCCGTACAGGTTGCAATTTGTCCTGAGGATGAACGGAAAGAGGGGGAACCAATGAGAGACTAGCTCTAGGTGTTGGGACAGGCACAGGTCACTCTAATTTCCCATCAGGAAGAAGAATTAACCACAGGCTCAGCCTGCCGCCTGGGACGAGAATAGGACCTGAAGCACTCCTGCGCTTTTGCGGCCAGCTCCCAAGAAAGCGGGTTGAAAAATGGAGCTCAGGGGCACTGCAATTCACAAACCTGCAGACTTATAAATGTAGACTCTCGTCCACAAATATATTGAGGGAAGGCAACGAAAAGGATTTGAAAGCAAGGCAGAATTGCAGGAAACAGATTTCAGGAGGGAGATTCGAATCGCCTTTAAAGCACAGGAAAAGCGGCAAAACCTCGACAATGATGCCCTTGGCCAAAAAGGCCGTATGCGTTTTTTCCTGAATATATTCAGGAAAAAACGCATACGCCCTTTTTGGCCAACCAAGCAACCTGGAAAGGCAAATCAGCGCTACAAAGAAGTCTCGCTTCCCATTGGTCAAAAGGGCCATGCTGAATAAAGTGTCAAAACCAGAAATGCAGGACAGGCCATGGAGAAACGGGAGCCTGGCTACGCTGATGGGCAGGATGTAAATTGCCAACAGCCACTCTGGAGAAGTGCACGGTGTGTCCTGAAACATCTAAAAACTCACCTTAGGGAGCATAGGGCACTTCCACTCATGGGCGTATAAATTGGGAAAGCTAAAAATCAGCAAGACACAGTCACCCCAAAGTTTAGGGCAGCCATGTTGACAAGAACCTCCACTTCGTTACACCTTAAATATCCCAGGAAAGAGAAAAATGGATAAAGAAGTTGTGGTCCTTATGTACAATGGAATATCACTCAGCCATGAAATCTACGTCATAAGGCTAGTAGCAGCATGATGAGTGGATTTAGGTACGAGGATTCTAAGTGAAATAAGTCACACAGAAAAAGACACTTATCATAAGATATCACTTATAGAGGGAATGTAAAAACCGCTACCCTTGAACTGAATTACAAAACAGAATAGAGTCACACGTTTAGAAAACACACTATGGCTGCTTAACGGGAAAGGTGAGGTGGGGTGATGCATAAAACAAGGGTTTCAAATTATCTCAGATACCGTTCCATAAACCCAATATGTAATAGACAAGCCCTACTCCTTGCTCAATGAATTGGACTCAACACCCCCTATTCACCGCTCAAGAATATACCTGACTAGTAAGAATCTTGAAACCTATGCATTGATATCTCTCTGTAAGTGAGTCAAGTGGGTGTAAAGCGGCAAAATCACAGCAGTGAAAAGCAGGTAAACCCCATTATAAAAATCAATTACTTTTAAAAACCCGTGAAACAAAGACAGTGAAAGAGAGAGAAATTCTTACAAAAGTCGTTCAGGGGCTGTGATGCCACCTGGATTGACCATATCTAGACCCACAGCTGATTGAGACATAACGGTGGACACTCTTGGGGCTGAGAGGTTTGGTGAGGTTGGGTGAGCAAACGCAGACTCTTTAAAGTAATACTGCGTGGTACCCATCCCATGGGTCCCAAATCTCCAGGTTCAAGGGCATCTTCCTACATCGAAAACATGCATGAGAAACCCAGAATATGGTACACCGTGTGATCTGGAAAGGTTTCTAAAACGCACCTCATTTCTCATCTCCTTGTTCTCGGGTTCGCCATTCCAGCCGCTTTACTAGCAATCTCCCTCCTTGGAGAATCAGCACCTTTAACCTCCTGTTCCGTACAGGTTGCAATTTGTCCTGAGGATGAACGGAAAGAGGGGGAACCAATGAGAGACTAGCTCTAGGTGTTGGGACAGGCACAGGTCACTCTAATTTCCCATCAGGAAGAAGAATTAACCACAGGCTCAGCCTGCCGCCTGGGACGAGAATAGGACCTGAAGCACTCCTGCGCTTTTGCGGCCAGCTCCCAAGAAAGCGGGTTGAAAAATGGAGCTCAGGGGCACTGCAATTCACAAACCTGCAGACTTATAAATGTAGACTCTCGTCCACAAATATATTGAGGGAAGGCAACGAAGAGGATTTGAAAGCAAGGCAGAATTGCAGGAAACAGATTTCAGGAGGGAGATTCGAATCGCCTTTAAAGCACAGGAAAAGCGGCAAAACCTCGACAATGATGCCCTTGGCCAAAAAGGGCGTATGCGTTTTTTCCTGAATATATTCAGGAAAAAACGCATACGCCCTTTTTGGCCAACCGAGCAACCTGGAAAGGCAAATCAGCGCTACAAAGAAGTCTCGCTTCCCATCGGTCAAAAGGGCCATGCTGAATAAAGTGTCAAAACCAGAAATGCAGGACAGGCCATGGAGAAACGGGAGCCTGGCTACGCTGATGGGCGGGATGGAAATTGCCAACAGCCACTCTGGAGAAGTGCACGGTGTGTCCTGAAACATCTAAAAAACTGAGCTTAGGGAGCATAGGGCACATCCACTCATGGGCGTATAAATTGGGAAAACTAAAAATCAGCAAGACACAGGCACCCCAAAGTTTAGGGCTGCTCTGTTGACAAGAATCTCCACTTCGTTACACCTTAAATATCCCAGGAAAGAGAAAAATGGATAAAGAAGTTGTGGTCCTTATGTACAATGGAATATCACTCAGCCATGAAATCAACGTCATAAGGCTAGTAGCAGCATGATGATTGGATTTAGGTACGACGATTCTAAGTGAAATAAGTCACACAGAAAAAGACACTTATCATAAGATATGACTTATAGAGGGAATGTAAAAACCGCTACCCTTGAACTGAATTACAAAACAGAATAGAGTCACACGTTTAGAAAACACACTATGGCTGCTTAACGGGAAAGGTGAGGTGGGGTGATGCATACAACAAGGGTTTCAAATTATCTCAGATACCGTTCCATAAACCCAATATGTAATAGACAAGCCCTACTCCTTCCTCAATGAATTGGACTCAACACCCCCAATTCACCGCCCAAGAATATATCTGACTAGTAAGAATCTTGAAACCTATGCATTGATATCTCTCTGTAAGTGAGTCAAGTGGGTGTAAAGCGGCAAAATCACAGCAGTGAAAAGCAGGTAAACCCCATTATAAAAATCAATTACTTTTAAAAACCCGTGAAACAAAGACAGTGAAAGAGAGAGAAATTCTTACAAAATTCGTTCAGCGGCTGTAATGCCACCTGGATTGACCATATCTAGACCCACAGCTGATTGAGACATAAGGGTGGACACTCTTGGGGCTGAGAGGTTTGGTGAGGTTGGGTGAGCAAACTCAGACCCTTTAAACTAATACTGCGTGGTACCCATCCCGTGGGTCCCAAATCTCCAGGTTCAAGGGCATCTTCCTACATCGAAAACATGCATGAGAAACCCAGAAGATGGTACACCGTGTGATCGGGAAAGGTTTCTAAAACGCACCTCATTTCTCATCTCCTTGTGCTCGGGTTCGCCATTCCAGCCGCTTTACTAGCAATCTCCCTCCTTGGAGAATCAGCACCTTTAACCTCCTGTTCCGTACAGGTTGCAATTTGTCCTGAGGATGAACGGAAAGAGGGGGAACCAATGAGAGACTAGCTCTAGGTGTTGGGACAGGCACAGGTCACTCTATTTTCCCATCAGGAAGAAGAATTAACCACAGGCTCAGCCTGCCGCCCAGGACCAGTATAGGGCCTGAAGCAATCCTGCGCTTTTGCGGCCAACTCCCAAGAAAGCGAGTTGAAAAATGGAGCTCAGGGGCACTGCAATTCACAAACCTGCAGACTTATAAATGATGACTCTCGTCCACAAATATATTGAGGGAAGGCAACGAAGAGGATTTGAAAGCAAGGCAGAATTGCAGGAAACAGATTTCAGGCGGGAGATTCGAATCGCCTTTAAAGCACAGGAAAAGGGGCAAAACCTCGACAATGATGCCCGTGGCCAAAAAGGGCGTATGCGTTTTTTCCTGAATATATTCAGGAAAAAACGCATACGCCCTTTTTGGCCAACCAAGCAACCTGGAAAGGCAAATCAGCGCTACAAAGAAGTCTCGCTTCCCATTGGTCAAAAGGGCCATGCTGAATAAAGTGTCAAAACCAGAAATGCAGGACAGGCCATGGAGAAACGGGAGCCTGGCTACGCTGATTGGCGGGATGTAAATTGCCAACAGCCACTCTGGAGAAGTGCACGGTGTGTCCTGAAACATCTAAAAAACTCAGCTTAGGGAGCATAGGGCACTTCCACTCATGGGCGTATAAATTGGGAAAACTAAAAATCAGCAAAACACAGGCACCGCAAAGTTTAGGGCTGCTCTGTTGACAAGAACCTCCACTTCGTTACACCTTAAATATCCCAGGAAAGAGAAAAATGGATAAAGAAGTTGTGGTCATTATGTACAATGGAATATCACTCAGCCATGAAATCAACGTCATAAGGCTAGTAGCAGCATGATGAGTGGATTTAGGTACGACGATTCTAAGTGAAATAAGTCACACAGAAAAAGACACTTATCATAAGATATCACTTATAGAGGGAAGGTACAAACCGCTACCCTTGAACTGAATTACAAAACAGAATAGAGTCACACGTTTAGAAAACACACTATGGCTGCTTAACGGGAAAGGTGAGGTGGGGTGATGCATAAAACAAGGGTTTCAAATTATCTCAGATACCGTTCCATAAACCCAATATGTAATAGACAAGACATACTCCTTGCTCAATGAATTGGACTCAACACCCCCTATTCACCGCTCAAGAATATATCTGACTAGTAAGAATCTTGAAACCTATGCATTGATATCTCTCTGTAAGTGAGTCAAGTGGGTGTAAAGCGGCAAAATCACAGCAGTGAAAAGCAGGTAAACCCCATTATAAAAATCAATTACTTTTAAAAACCCGTGAAACAAAGACAGTGAAAGAGAGAGAAATTCTTACAAAAGTCGTTCAGGGGCTGTGATGCCACCTGGATTGACCATATCTAGACCCACAGCTGATTGAGACATAACGGTGGACACACTTGGGGCTGAGAGGTTTGGTGAGGTTGGGTGAGCAAACGCAGACTCTTTAAAGTAATACTGCGTGGTACCCATCCCATGGGTCCCAAATCTCCAGGTTCAAGGGCATCTTCCTACATCGAAAACATGCATGAGAAACCCAGAAGATGGTACACCGTGTGATCGGGAAAGGTTTCTAAAACGCACCTCATTTCTCATCTCCTTGTTCTCGGGTTCGCCATTCCAGCCGCTTTACTAGCAATCTCCCTCCTTGGAGAATCAGCACCTTTAACCTCCTGTTCCGTACAGGTTGCAATTTGTCCTGAGGATGAACGGAAAGAGGGGGAACCAATGAGAGACTAGCTCTAGGTGTTGGGACAGGCACAGGTCACTCTAATTTCCCATCAGGAAGAAGAATTAACCACAGGCTCAGCCTGCCGCCTGGGACGAGAATAGGACCTGAAGCACTCCTGCGCTTTTGCGGCCAGCTCCTAAGAAAGCGAGTTGAAAAATGGAGCTCAGGGGCACTGCAATTCACAAACCTGCAGACTTATAAATGTAGACTCTCGTCCACAAATATATTGAGGGAAGGCAACGAAGAGGATTTGAAAGCAAGGCAGAATTGCAGGAAACAGATTTCAGGAGGGAGATTCGAAACGCCTTTAAAGCAAAGGAAAAGCGGCAAAACCTCGACAATGATGCCCTTGGCCAAAAAGGGCGTATGCGTTTTTTCCTGAATATATTCAGGAAAAAACGCATACGCCCTTTTTGGCCAAACAAGCAACCTGGAAAGGCAAATCAGCGCTACAAAGAAGTCTCCTTTCCCATCGGTCAAAAGGGCCATGCTGAATAAAGTGTCAAAACCAGAAATGCAGGACAGGCCATGGAGAAACGGGAGCCTGGCTACGCTGATGGGCGGGATGTAAATTGCCAACAGCCACTCTGGAGAAGTGCACGGTGTGTCCTGAAACATCTAAAAAACTCAGCTTAGGGAGCATAGGGCACTTCCACTCATGGGCGTATAAATTGGGAAAACTAAAAATCAGCAAGACACAGGCACCCCAAAGTTTAGGGCTGCTCTGTTGACAAGAACCTCCACTTCGTTACACCTTAAATATCCCAGGAAAGAGAAAAATGGATAAAGAAGTTGTGGTCCTTATGTACAATGGAATATCACTCAGCCATGAAATCTACGTCATAAGGCTAGTAGCAGCATGATGAGTGGATTTAGGTACGAGGATTCTAAGTGAAATAAGTCACACAGAAAAAGACACTTATCATAAGATATCACTTATAGAGGGAATGTAAAAACCGCTACCCTTGAACTGAATTACAAAACAGAATAGAGTCACACGTTTAGAAAACACACTATGGCTGCTTAACGGGAAAGGTGAGGTGGGGTGATGCATAAAACAAGGGTTTCAAATTATCTCAGATACCGTTCCATAAACCCAATATGTAATAGACAAGCCCTACTCCTTGCTCAATGAATTGGACTCAACACCCCCTATTCACCGCTCAAGAATATACCTGACTAGTAAGAATCTTGAAACCTATGCATTGATATCTCTCTGTAAGTGAGTCAAGTGGGTGTAAAGCGGCAAAATCACAGCAGTGAAAAGCAGGTAAACCCCATTATAAAAATCAATTACTTTTAAAAACCCGTGAAACAAAGACAGTGAAAGAGAGAGAAATTCTTACAAAAGTCGTTCAGGGGCTGTGATGCCACCTGGATTGACCATATCTAGACCGACAGCTGATTGAGACATAACGGTGGACACTCTTGGGGCTGAGAGGTTTGGTGAGGTTGGGTGAGCAAACGCAGACTCTTTAAAGTAATACTGCGTGGTACCCATCCCATGGGTCCCAAATCTCCAGGTTCAAGGGCATCTTCCTACATCGAAAACATGCATGAGAAACCCAGAATATGGTACACCGTGTGATCTGGAAAGGTTTCTAAAACGCACCTCATTTCTCATCTCCTTGTTCTCGGGTTCGCCATTCCAGCCGCTTTACTAGCAATCTCCCTCCTTGGAGAATCAGCACCTTTAACCTCCTGTTCCGTACAGGTTGCAATTTGTCCTGAGGATGAACGGAAAGAGGGGGAACCAATGAGAGACTAGCTCTAGGTGTTGGGACAGGCACAGGTCACTCTAATTTCCCATCAGGAAGAAGAATTAACCACAGGCTCAGCCTGCCGCCTGGGACGAGAATAGGACCTGAAGCACTCCTGCGCCTTTGCGGCCAGCTCCCAAGAAAGCGGGTTGAAAAATGGAGCTCAGGGGCACTGCAATTCACAAACCTGCAGACTTATAAATGTAGACTCTCGTCCACAAATATATTGAGGGAAGGCAACGAAGAGGATTTGAAAGCAAGGCAGAATTGCAGGAAACAGATTTCAGGAGGGAGATTCGAATCGCCTTTAAAGCACAGGAAAAGCGGCAAAACCTCGACAATGATGCCCTTGGCCAAAAAGGGCGTATGCGTTTTTTCCTGAATATATTCAGGAAAAAACGCATACGCCCTTTTTGGCCAACCGAGCAACCTGGAAAGGCAAATCAGCGCTACAAAGAAGTCTCGCTTCCCATCGGTCAAAAGGGCCATGCTGAATAAAGTGTCAAAACCAGAAATGCAGGACAGGCCATGGAGAAACGGGAGCCTGGCTACGCTGATGGGCGGGATGGAAATTGCCAACAGCCACTCTGGAGAAGTGCACGGTGTGTCCTGAAACATCTAAAAAACTGAGCTTAGGGAGCATAGGGCACATCCACTCATGGGCGTATAAATTGGGAAAACTAAAAATCAGCAAGACACAGGCACCCCAAAGTTTAGGGCTGCTCTGTTGACAAGAATCTCCACTTCGTTACACCTTAAATATCCCAGGAAAGAGAAAAATGGATAAAGAAGTTGTGGTCCTTATGTACAATGGAATATCACTCAGCCATGAAATCAACGTCATAAGGCTAGTAGCAGCATGATGATTGGATTTAGGTACGACGATTCTAAGTGAAATAAGTCACACAGAAAAAGACACTTATCATAAGATATGACTTATAGAGGGAATGTAAAAACCGCTACCCTTGAACTGAATTACAAAACAGAATAGAGTCACACGTTTAGAAAACACACTATGGCTGCTTAACGGGAAAGGTGAGGTGGGGTGATGCATACAACAAGGGTTTCAAATTATCTCAGATACCGTTCCATAAACCCAATATGTAATAGACAAGCCCTACTCCTTCCTCAATGAATTGGACTCAACACCCCCAATTCACCGCCCAAGAATATATCTGACTAGTAAGAATCTTGAAACCTATGCATTGATATCTCTCTGTAAGTGAGTCAAGTGGGTGTAAAGCGGCAAAATCACAGCAGTGAAAAGCAGGTAAACCCCATTATAAAAATCAATTACTTTTAAAAACCCGTGAAACAAAGACAGTGAAAGAGAGAGAAATTCTTACAAAATTCGTTCAGCGGCTGTAATGCCACCTGGATTGACCATATCTAGACCCACAGCTGATTGAGACATAAGGGTGGACACTCTTGGGGCTGAGAGGTTTGGTGAGGTTGGGTGAGCAAACTCAGACCCTTTAAACTAATACTGCGTGGTACCCATCCCGTGGGTCCCAAGTCTCCAGGTTCAAGGGCATCTTCCTACATCGAAAACATGCATGAGAAACCCAGAAGATGGTACACCGTGTGATCGGGAAAGGTTTCTAAAACGCACCTCATTTCTCATCTCCTTGTGCTCGGGTTCGCCATTCCAGCCGCTTTACTAGCAATCTCCCTCCTTGGAGAATCAGCACCTTTAACCTCCTGTTCCGTACAGGTTGCAATTTGTCCTGAGGATGAACGGAAAGAGGGGGAACCAATGAGAGACTAGCTCTAGGTGTTGGGATAGGCACAGGTCACTCTATTTTCCCATCAGGAAGAAGAATTAACCACAGGCTCAGCCTGCCGCCCAGGACCAGTATAGGGCCTGAAGCAATCCTGCGCTTTTGCGGCCAGCTCCCAAGAAAGCGAGTTGAAAAATGGAGCTCAGGGGCACTGCAATTCACAAACCTGCAGATTATAAATGATGACTCTCGTCCACAAATATATTGAGGGAAGGCAACGAAGAGGATTTGAAAGCAAGGCAGAATTGCAGGAAACAGATTTCAGGCGGGAGATTCGAATCGCCTTTAAAGCACAGGAAAAGGGGCAAAACCTCGACAATGATGCCCGTGGCCAAAAAGGGCGTATGCGTTTTTTCCTGAATATATTCAGGAAAAAACGCATACGCCCTTTTTGGCCAACCAAGCAACCTGGAAAGGCAAATCAGCGCTACAAAGAAGTCTCGCTTCCCATCGGTCAAAAGGGCCATGCTGAATAAAGTGTCAAAACCAGAAATGCAGGACAGGCCATGGAGAAACGGGAGCCTGGCTACGCTGATGGGCGGGATGTAAATTGCCAACAGCCACTCTGGAGAAGTGCACGGTGTGTCCTGAAACATCTAAAAAACTCAGCTTAGGGAGCATAGGGCACTTCCACTCATGGGCGTATAAATTGGGAAAACTAAAAATCAGCAAAACACAGGCACCGCAAAGTTTAGGGCTGCTCTGTTGACAAGAACCTCCACTTCGTTACACCTTAAATATCCCAGGAAAGAGAAAAATGGATAAAGAAGTTGTGGTCATTATGTACAATGGAATATCACTCAGCCATGAAATCAACGTCATAAGGCTAGTAGCAGCATGATGAGTGGATTTAGGTACGACGATTCTAAGTGAAATAAGTCACACAGAAAAAGACACTTATCATAAGATATCACTTATAGAGGGAAGGTACAAACCGCTACCCTTGAACTGAATTACAAAACAGAATAGAGTCACACGTTTAGAAAACACACTATGGCTGCTTAACGGGAAAGGTGAGGTGGGGTGATGCATAAAACAAGGGTTTCAAATTATCTCAGATACCGTTCCATAAACCCAATATGTAATAGACAAGACATACTCCTTGCTCAATGAATTGGACTCAACACCCCCGATTCAACCGCTCAAGAATATATCTGACTAGTAAGAATCTTGAAACCTATGCATTGATATCTCTCTGTAAGTGAGTCAAGTGGGTGTAAAGCGGCAAAATCACAGCAGTGAAAAGCAGGTAAACCCCATTATAAAAATCAATTACTTTTAAAAACCCGTGAAACAAAGACAGTGAAAGAGAGAGAAATTCTTACAAAAGTCGTTCAGGGGCTGTGATGCCACCTGGATTGACCATATCTAGACCCACAGCTGATTGAGACATAACGGTGGACACTCTTGGGGCTGAGAGGTTTGGTGAGGTTGGGTGAGCAAACGCAGACTCTTTAAAGTAATACTGCGTGGTACCCATCCCATGGGTCCCAAATCTCCAGGTTCAAGGGCATCTTCCTACATCGAAAACATGCATGAGAAACCCAGAAGATGGTACACCGTGTGATCGGGAAAGGTTTCTAAAACGCACCTCATTTCTCATCTCCTTGTTCTCGGGTTCGCCATTCCAGCCGCTTTACTAGCAATCTCCCTTCTTGGAGAATCAGCACCTTTAACCTCCTGTTCCGTACAGGTTGCAATTTGTCCTGAGGATGAACGGAAAGAGGGGGAACCAATGAGAGACTAGCTCTAGGTGTTGGGACAGGCACAGGTCACTCTAATTTCCCATCAGGAAGAAGAATTAACCACAGGCTCAGCCTGCCGCCTGGGACGAGAATAGGACCTGAAGCACTCCTGCGCTTTTGCGGCCAGCTCCTAAGAAAGCGAGTTGAAAAATGGAGCTCAGGGGCACTGCAATTCACAAACCTGCAGACTTATAAATGTAGACTCTCGTCCACAAATATATTGAGGGAAGGCAACGAAGAGGATTTGAAAGCAAGGCAGAATTGCAGGAAACAGATTTCAGGAGGGAGATTCGAAACGCCTTTAAAGCACAGGAAAAGCGGCAAAACCTCGACAATGATGCCCTTGGCCAAAAAGGGCGTATGCGTTTTTTCCTGAATATATTCAGGAAAAAACGCATACGCCCTTTTTGGCCAAACAAGCAACCTGGAAAGGCAAATCAGCGCTACAAAGAAGTCTCGCTTCCCATCGGTCAAAAGGGCCATGCTGAATAAAGTGTCAAAACCAGAAATGCAGGACAGGCCATGGAGAAACGGGAGCCTGGCTACGCTGATGGGCGGGATGTAAATTGCCAACAGCCACTCTGGAGAAGTGCACGGTGTGTCCTGAAACATCTAAAAAACTCAGCTTAGGGAGCATAGGGCACTTCCACTCATGGGCGTATAAATTGGGAAAACTAAAAATCAGCAAGACACAGGCACCCCAAAGTTTAGGGCTGCTCTGTTGACAAGAACCTCCACTTCGTTACACCTTAAATATCCCAGGAAAGAGAAAAATGGATAAAGAAGTTGTGGTCCTTATGTACAATGGAATATCACTCAGCCATGAAATCAACGTCATAAGGCTAGGAGCAGCATGATGAGTGGATTTAGGTACGACGATTCTAAGTGAAATAAGTCACACAGAAAAAGACACTTATCATAAGATATCACTTATAGAGGGAATGTAAAAACCGCTACCCTTGAACTGAATTACAAAACAGAATAGAGTCACACGTTTAGAAAACACACTATGGCTGCTTAACGGGAAAGGTGAGGTGGGGTGATGCATAAAACAAGGGTTTCAAATTATCTCAGATACCGTTCCATAAACCCAATATGTAATAGACAAGCCCTACTCCTTGCTCAATGAATTGGACTCAACACCCCCTATTCACCGCTCAAGAATATATCTGACTAGTAAGAATCTTGAAACCTATGCATTGATATCTCTCTGTAAGTGAGTCAAGTGGGTGTAAAGCGGCAAAATCACAGCAGTGAAAAGCAGGTAAACCCCATTATAAAAATCAATTACTTTTAAAAACCCGTGAAACAAAGACAGTGAAAGAGAGAGAAATTCTTACACAAGTCGTTCAGGGGCTGTGATGCCACCTGGATTGACCATATCTAGACCCACAGCTGATTGAGACATAACGGTGGACACTCTTGGGGCTGAGAGGTTTGGTGAGGTTGGGTGAGCAAACGCAGACTCTTTAACGTAATACTGCGTGGTACCCATCCCATGGGTCCCAAATCTCCAGGTTCAAGGGCATCTTCCTACATCGAAAACATGCATGAGAAACCCAAAATATGGTACACCGTGTGATCGGGAAAGGTTTCTAAAACGCACCTGATTTCTCATCTCCTTGTTCTCGGGTTCGTCATTCCAGCCGCTTTACTAGCAATCTCCCTCCTTGGAGAATCAGCACCTTTAACCTCCTGTTCCGTACAGGTTGCAATTTGTCCTGAGGATGAACGGGAAGAGGGGGAACCAATGAGAGACTAGCTCTAGGTGTTGGGACAGGCACAGGTCACTCTAATTTCCCATCAGGAAGAAGAATTAACCACAGGCTCAGCCTGCCGCCTGGGACGAGAATAGGACCTGAAGCACTCCTGCGCTTTTGCGGCCAGCTCCCAAGAAAGCGAGTTGAAAAATGGAGCTCATGGGCACTGCAATTCACAAACCTGCAGACTTATAAATGTAGACTCTCGTCCACAAATATATTGAGGGAAGGCAACGAAGAGGATTTGAAAGCAAGGCAGAATTGCAGGAAACAGATTTCAGGAGGGAGATTCGAATCGCCTTTAAAGCACAGGAAAAGCGGCAAAACCTCGACAATGATGCCCTTGGCCAAAAAGGGCGTATGCGTTTTTTCCTGAATATATTCAGGAAAAAACGCATACGCCCTTTTTGGCCAACCAAGCAACCTGGAAAGGCAAATCAGCGCTACAAAGAAGTCTCGCTTCCCATCGGTCAAAAGGGCCATGCTGAATAAAGTGTCAAAACCAGAAATGCAGGACAGGCCATGGAGAAACGGGAGCCTGGCTACGCTGATGGGCGGGATGTAAATTGCCAACAGCCACTCTGGAGAAGTGCACGGTGTGTCCTGAAACATCTAAAAACTCAGCTTAGGGAGCATAGGGCACTTCCACTCATGGGCGTATAAATTGGGAAAACTAAAAATCAGCAAGACACAGTCACCCCAAAGTTTAGGGCTGCCCTGTTGACAAGAACCTCCACTTCGTTACACCTTAAATATCCCAGGAAAGAGAAAAATGGATAAAGAAGTTGTGGTCCTTATGTACAATGGAATATCACTCAGCCATGAAATCAACGTCATAAGGCTAGTAGCAGCATGATGAGTGGATTTAGGTACGACGATTCTAAGTGAAATAAGTCACACAGAAAAAGACACTTATCATAAGATATCACTTATAGAGGGAATGTAAAAACCGCTACCCTTGAACTGAATTACAAAACAGAATAGAGTCACACGTTTAGAAAACACACTATGGCTGCTTAACGGGAAAGGTGAGGTGGGGTGATGCATAAAACAAGGGTTTCAAATTATCTCAGATACCGTTCCATAAACCCAATATGTAATAGACAAGCCCTACTCCTTGCTCAATGAATTGGACTCAACACCCCCTATTCACCGCTAAAGAATATATCTGACTAGTAAGAATCTTGAAACCTATGCATTGATATCTCTCTGTAAGTGAGTCAAGTGGGTGTAAAGCGGCAAAATCACAGCAGTGAAAAGCAGGTAAACCCCATTATAAAAATCAATTACTTTTAAAAACCCGTGAAACAAAGACAGTGAAAGAGAGAGAAATTCTTACACAAGTCGTTCAGGGGCTGTGATGCCACCTGGATTGACCATATCTAGACCCACAGCTGATTGAGACATAACGGTGGACACTCTTGGGGCTGAGAGGTTTGGTGAGGTTGGGTGAGCAAACGCAGACTCTTTAACGTAATACTGCGTGGTACCCATCCCATGGGTCCCAAATCTCCAGGTTCAAGGGCATCTTCCTACATCGAAAACATGCATGAGAAACCCAAAATATGGTACACCGTGTGATCGGGAAAGGTTTCTAAAACGCACCTGATTTCTCATCTCCTTGTTCTCGGGTTCGTCATTCCAGCCGCTTTACTAGCAATCTCCCTCCTTGGAGAATCAGCACCTTTAACCTCCTGTTCCGTACAGGTTGCAATTTGTCCTGAGGATGAACGGAAAGAGGGGGAACCAATGAGAGACTAGCTCTAGGTGTTGGGACAGGCACAGGTCACTCTAATTTCCCATCAGGAAGAAGAATTAACCACAGGCTCAGCCTGCCGCCTGGGACGAGAATAGGACCTGAAGCACTCCTGCGCTTTTGCGGCCAGCTCCCAAGAAAGCGGGTTGAAAAATGGAGCTCAGGGGCACTGCAATTCACAAACCTGCAGACTTATAAATGTAGACTCTCGTCCACAAATATATTGAGGGAAGGCAACGAAGAGGATTTGAAAGCAAGGCAGAATTGCAGGAAACAGATTTCAGGAGGGAGATTCGAATCGCCTTTAAAGCACAGGAAAAGCGGCAAAACCTCGACAATGATGCCCTTGGCCAAAAAGGGCGTATGCGTTTTTTCCTGAATATATTCAGGAAAAAACGCATACGCCCTTTTTGGCCAACCAAGCAACCTGGAAAGGCAAATCAGCGCTACAAAGAAGTCTCGCTTCCCATTGGTCAAAAGGGCCATGCTGAATAAAGTGTCAAAACCAGAAATGCAGGACAGGCCATGGAGAAACGGGAGCCTGGCTACGCTGATGGGCGGGATGTAAATTGCCAACAGCCACTCTGGAGAAGTGCACGGTGTGTCCTGAAACATCTAAAAACTCAGCTTAGGGAGCATAGGGCACTTCCACTCATGGGCGTATAAATTGGGAAAACTAAAATCAGCAAGACACAGTCACCCCAAAGTTTAGGGCTGCCCTGTTGACAAGAACCTCCACTTCGTTACACCTTAAATATCCCAGGAAAGAGAAAAATGGATAAAGAAGTTGTGGTCCTTATGTACAATGGAATATCACTCAGCCATGAAATCAACGTCATAAGGCTAGTAGCAGCATGATGAGTGGATTTAGGTACGACGATTCTAAGTGAAATAAGTCACACAGAAAAAGACACTTATCATAAGATATCACTTATAGAGGGAATGTAAAAACCGCTACCCTTGAACTGAATTACAAAACAGAATAGAGTCACACGTTTAGAAAACACACTATGGCTGCTTAACGGGAAAGGTGAGGTGGGGTGATGCATAAAACAAGGGTTTCAAATTATCTCAGATACCGTTCCATAAACCCAATATGTAATAGACAAGCCCTACTCCTTGCTCAATGAATTGGACTCAACACCCCCTATTCACCGCTCAAGAATATATCTGACTAGTAAGAATCTTGAAACCTATGCATTGATATCTCTCTGTAAGTGAGTCAAGTGGGTGTAAAGCGGCAAAATCACAGCAGTGAAAAGCAGGTAAACCCCATTATAAAAATCAATTACTTTTAAAAACCCGTGAAACAAAGACAGTGAAAGAGAGAGAAATTCTTACACAAGTCGTTCAGGGGCTGTGATGCCACCTGGATTGACCATATCTAGACCCACAGCTGATTGAGACATAACGGTGGACACTCTTGGGGCTGAGAGGTTTGGTGAGGTTGGGTGAGCAAACGCAGACTCTTTAAAGTAATACTGCGTGGTACCCATCCCATGGGTCCCAAATCTCCAGGTTCAAGGGCATCTTCCTACATCGAAAACATGCATCAGAAACCCAGAAGTTGGTACACCGTGTGATCGGGAAAGGTTTCTAAAACGCACCTCATTTCTCATCTCCTTGTTCTCGGGTTCGCCATTCCAGCCGCTTTACTAGCAATCTCCCTCCTTGGAGAATCAGCACCTTTAACCTCCTGTTCCGTACAGGTTGCAATTTGTCCTGAGGATGAACGGAAAGAGGGGGAACCAATGAGAGACTAGCTCTAGGTGTTGGGACAGGCACAGGTCACTCTAATTTCCCATCAGGAAGAAGAATTAACCACAGGCTCAGCCTGCCGCCTGGGACGAGAATAGGACCTGAAGCACTCCTGCGCTTTTGCGGCCAGCTCCTAAGAAAGCGAGTTGAAAAATGGAGCTCAGGGGCACTGCAATTCACAAACCTGCAGACTTATAAATGTAGACTCTCGTCCACAAATATATTGAGGGAAGGCAACGAAGAGGATTTGAAAGCAAGGCAGAAATGCAGGAAACAGATTTCAGGAGGGAGATTCGAATCGCCTTTAAAGCACAGGAAAAGCGGCAAAACCTCGACAATGATGCCCTTGGCCAAAAAGGGCGTATGCGTTTTTTCCTGAATATACTCAGGAAAAAACGCATACGCCCTTTTTGGCCAACCAAGCAACCTGGAAAGGCAAATCAGCGCTACAAAGAAGTCTCGCTTCCCATTGGTCAAAAGGGCCATGCTGAATAAAGTGTCAAAACCAGAAATGCAGGACAGGCCATGGAGAAACGGGAGCCTGGCTACGCTGATGGGCGGGATGTAAATTGCCAACAGCCACTCTGGAGAAGTGCACGGTGTGTCCTGAAACATTTAAAACTCAGCTTAGGGAGCATAGGGCACTTCCACTCATGGGCGTATAAATTGGGAAAACTAAAAATCAGCAAGACACAGGCACCCCAAAGTTTAGGGCTGCTCTGTTGACAAGAACCTCCACTTCGTTACACCTTAAATATCCCAGGAAAGAGAAAAATGGATAAAGAAGTTGTGGTCCTTATGTACAATAGAATATCACTCACCCATGAAATCAACGTCATAAGGCTAGTAGCAGCATGATGAGTGGATTTAGGTACGACGATTCTAAGTGAAATAAGTCACACAGAAAAAGACACTTATCATAAGATATCACTTATAGAGGGAATGTAAAAACCGCTACCCTTAAACTGAATTACAAAACAGAATAGAGTCACACGTTTAGAAAACACACTATGGCTGCTTAACGGGAAAGGTGAGGTGGGGTGATGCATAAAACAAGGGTTTCAAATTATCTCAGATACCGTTCCATAAACCCAATATGTAATAGACAAGCCCTACTCCTTGCTCAATGAATTGGACTCAACACCCCCTATTCACCGCTCAAGAATATATCTGACTAGTAAGAATCTTGAAACCTATGCATTGATATCTCTCTGTAAGTGAGTCAAGTGGGTGTAAAGCGGCAAAATCACAGCAGTGAAAAGCAGGTAAACCCCATTATAAAAATCAATTACTTTTAAAAACCCGTGAAACAAAGACAGTGAAAGAGAGAGAAATTCTTACACAAGTCGTTCAGGGGCTGTGATGCCACCTGGATTGACCATATCTAGACCCACAGCTGATTGAGACATAACGGTGGACACTCTTGGGGCTGAGAGGTTTGGTGAGGTTGGGTGAGCAAACGCAGACTCTTTAAAGTAATACTGCCTGGTACCCATCCCATGGGTCCCAAATCTCCAGGTTCAAGGGCATCTTCCTACATCGAAAACATGCATGAGAAACCCAGAAGATGGTACACCGTGTGATCGGGAAAGGTTTCTAAAACGCACCTCATTTCTCATCTCCTTGTTCTCGGGTTCGCCATTCCAGCCGCTTTACTAGCAATCTCCCTCCTTGGAGAATCAGCACCTTTAACCTCCTGTTCCGTACAGGTTGCAATTTGTCCTGAGGATGAACGGAAAGAGGGGGAACCAATGAAAGACTAGCTCTAGGTGTTGGGACAGGCACAGGTCACTCTAATTTCCCATCAGGAAGAAGAATTAACCACAGGCTCAGCCTGCCGCCTGGGACGAGAATAGGACCTGAAGCACTCCTGCGCTTTTGCGGCCAGCTCCCAAGAAAGCGGGTTGAAAAATGGAGCTCAGGGGCACTGCAATTCACAAACCTGCAGACTTATAAATGTAGACTCTCGTCCACAAATATATTGAGGGTAGGCAACGAAAAGGATTTGAAAGCAAGGCAGAATTGCAGGAAACAGATTTCAGGAGGGAGATTCGAATCGCCTTTAAAGCACAGGAAAAGCGGCAAAACCTCGACAATGATGCCCTTGGCCAAAAAGGGCGTATGCGTTTTTTCCTGAATATATTCAGGAAAAAACGCATACGCCCTTTTTGGCCAACCAAGCAACCTGGAAAGACAAATCAGCGCTACAAAGAAGTCTCGCTTCCCATCGGTCAAAAGGGCCATGCTGAATAAAGTGTCAAAACCAGAAATGCAGGACAGGCCATGGAGAAACGGGAACCTGGCTACGCTGATGGGCGGGATGTAAATTGCCAACAGCCACTCTGGAGAAGTGCACGGTGTGTCCTGAAACATCTAAAAAACTCAGCTTAGGGACCATAGGGCACTTCCACTCATGGGCGTATAAATTGGGAAAACTAAAAATCAGCAAGACACAGGCACCCCAAAGTTTAGGGCTGCTCTGTTGACAAGAACCTCCACTTCGTTACACCTTAAATATCCCAGGAAAGAGAAAAATGGATAAAGAAGTTGTGGTCCTTATGTACAATGGAATATCACTCAGCCATGAAATCAACGTCATAAGGCTAGTAGCAGCATGATGAGTGGATTTAGGTACGACGATTCTAAGTGAAATAAGTCACACAGAAAAAGACACTTATCATAAGATATCACTTATAGAGGGAATGTAAAAACCGCTACCCTTGAACTGAATTACAAAACAGAATAGAGTCACACGTTTAGAAAACACACTATGGCTGCTTAACGGGAAAGGTGAGGTGGGGTGATGCATAAAACAAGGGTTTCAAATTATCTCAGATACCGTTCCATAAACCCAATATGTAATAGACAAGCCCTACTCCTTGCTCAATGAATTGGACTCAACACCCCCTATTCACCGCTCAAGAATATATCTGACTAGTAAGAATCTTGAAACCTATGCATTGATATCTCTCTGTAAGTGAGTCAAGTGGGTGTAAAGCGGCAAAATCACAGCAGTGAAAAGCAGGTAAACCCCATTATAAAAATCAATTACTTTTAAAAACCCGTGAAACAAAACAGTGAAAGAGAGAGAAATTCTTACACAAGTCGTTCAGGGGCTGTGATGCCACCTGGATTGACCATATCTAGACCCACAGCTGATTGAGACATAACGGTGGACACTCTTGGGGCTGAGAGGTTTGGTGAGGTTGGGTGAGCAAAGGCAGACTCTTTAAAGTAATACTGCGTGCTACCCATCCCATGGGTCCCAAATCTCCAGGTTCAAGGGCATCTTCCTACATCGAAAACATGCATGAGAAACCCAGAAGATGGTACACCGTGTGATCGGGAAAGGTTTCTAAAACGCACCTCATTTCTCATCTCCTTGTTCTCGGGTTCGCCATTCCAGCCGCTTTACTAGCAATCTCCCTCCTTGGAGAATCAGCACCTTTAACCTCCTGTTCCGTACAGGTTGCAATTTGTCCTGAGGATGAACGGAAAGAGGGGGAACCAATGAAAGACTAGCTCTAGGTGTTGGGACAGGCACAGGTCACTCTAATTTCCCATCAGGAAGAAGAATTAACCACAGGCTCAGCCTGCCGCCTGGGACGAGAATAGGACCTGAAGCACTCCTGCGCTTTTGCGGCCAGCTCCCAAGAAAGCGAGTTGAAAAATGGAGCTCAGGGGCACTGCAATTCACAAACCTGCAGACTTATAAATGTAGACTCTCGTCCACGAATATATTGAGGGAAGGCAACGAAAAGGATTTGAAAGCAAGGCAGAATTGCAGGAAACAGATTTCAGGAGGGAGATTCGAATCGCCTTTAAAGCACAGGAAAAGCGGCAAAACCTCGACAATGATGCCCTTGGCCAAAAAGGGCGTATGCGTTTTTTCCTGAATATACTCAGGAAAAAACGCATACGCCCTTTTTGGCCAACCAAGCAACCTGGAAAGGCAAATCAGCGCTACAAAGAAGTCTCGCTTCCCATCGGTCAAAAGGGCCATGCTGAATAAAGTGTCAAAACCAGAAATGCAGGACAGGCCATGGAGAAACGGGAGCCTGGCTACGCTGATGGGCGGGATGTAAATTGCCAACAGCCACTCTGGAGAAGTGCACGGTGTGTCCTGAAACATCTAAAAACTCAGCTTAGGGAGCATAGGGCACTTCCACTCATGGGCGTATAAATTGGGAAAACTAAAAATCAGCAAGACACAGTCACCCCAAAGTTTAGGGCTGCCCTGTTGACAAGAACCTCCACTTCGTTACACCTTAAATATCCCAGGAAAGAGAAAAATGGATAAAGAAGTTGTGGTCCTTATGTACAATGGAATATCACTCAGCCATGAAATCAACGTCATAAGGCTAGTAGCAGGATGATGAGTGGATTTAGGTACGACGATTCTAAGTGAAATAAGTCACACAGAAAAAGACACTTATCATAAGATATGACTTATAGAGGGAATGTAAAAACCGCTACCCTTGAACTGAATTACAAAACAGAATAGAGTCACACGTTTAAAAAACACACTATGGCTGCTTAACGGGAAAGGTGAGGTGGGGTGATGCATAAAACAAGGGTTTCAAATTATCTCAGATACCGTTCCATAAACCCAATATGTAATAGACAAGCCCTACTCCTTGCTCAATGAATTGGACTCAACACCCCCTATTCACCGCTCAAGAATATATCTGACTAGTAAGAATCTTGAAACCTATGCATTGATATCTCTCTGTAAGTGAGTCAAGTGGGTGTAAAGCGGCAAAATCACAGCAGTGAAAAGCAGGTAAACCCCATTATAAAAATCAATTACTTTTAAAAACCCGTGAAACAAAGACAGTGAAAGAGAGAGAAATTCTTACACAAGTCGTTCAGGGGCTGTGATGCCACCTGGATTGACCATATCTAGACCCACAGCTGATTGAGACATAACGGTGGACACTCTTGGGGCTGAGAGGTTTGGTGAGGTTGGGTGAGCAAACGCAGACTCTTTAAAGTAATACTGCGTGGTACCCATCCCATGGGTCCCAAATCTCCAGGTTCAAGGGCATCTTCCTACATCGAAAACATGCATGAGAAACCCAGAAGATGGTACACCGTGTGATCGGGAAAGGTTTCTAAAACGCACCTCATTTCTCATCTCCTTGTTCTCGGGTTCGCCATTCCAGCCGCTTTACTAGCAATCTCCCTCCTTGGAGAATCAGCACCTTTAACCTCCTGTTCCGTACAGGTTGCAATTTGTCCTGAGGATGAACGGAAAGAGGGGGAACCAATGAAAGACTAGCTCTAGGTGTTGGGACAGGCACAGGTCACTCTAATTTCCCATCAGGAAGAAGAATTAACCACAGGCTCAGCCTGCCGCCTGGGACGAGAATAGGACCTGAAGCACTCCTGCGCTTTTGCGGCCAGCTCCCAAGAAAGCGAGTTGAAAAATGGAGCTCAGGGGCACTGCAATTCACAAACCTGCAGACTTATAAATGTAGACTCTCGTCCACGAATATATTGAGGGAAGGCAACGAAAAGGATTTGAAAGCAAGGCAGAATTGCAGGAAACAGATTTCAGGAGGGAGATTCGAATCGCCTTTAAAGCACAGGAAAAGCGGCAAAACCTCGACAATGATGCCCTTGGCCAAAAAGGGCGTATGCGTTTTTTCCTGAATATACTCAGGAAAAAACGCATACGCCCTTTTTGGCCAACCAAGCAACCTGGAAAGGCAAATCAGCGCTACAAAGAAGTCTCGCTTCCCATCGGTCAAAAGGGCCATGCTGAATAAAGTGTCAAAACCAGAAATGCAGGACAGGCCATGGAGAAACGGGAGCCTGGCTACCCTGATGGGCGGGATGTAAATTGCCAACAGCCACTCTGGAGAAGTGCACGGTGTGTCCTGAAACATCTAAAAACTCAGCTTAGGGAGCATAGGGCACTTCCACTCATGGGCGTATAAATTGGGAAAACTAAAAATCAGCAAGACACAGTCACCCCAAAGTTTAGGGCTGCCCTGTTGACAAGAACCTCCACTTCGTTACACCTTAAATATCCCAGGAAAGAGAAAAATGGATAAAGAAGTTGTGGTCCTTATGTACAATGGAATATCACTCAGCCATGAAATCAACGTCATAAGGCTAGTAGCAGGATGATGAGTGGATTTAGGTACGACGATTCTAAGTGAAATAAGTCACACAGAAAAAGACACTTATCATAAGATATGACTTATAGAGGGAATGTAAAAACCGCTACCCTTGAACTGAATTACAAAACAGAATAGAGTCACACGTTTAAAAAACACACTATGGCTGCTTAACGGGAAAGGTGAGGTGGGGTGATGCATAAAACAAGGGTTTCAAATTATCTCAGATACCGTTCCATAAACCCAATATGTAATAGACAAGCCCTACTCCTTGCTCAATGAATTGGACTCAACACCCCCTATTCACCGCTCAAGAATATATCTGACTAGTAAGAATCTTGAAACCTATGCATTGATATCTCTCTGTAAGTGAGTCAAGTGGGTGTAAAGCGGCAAAATCACAGCAGTGAAAAGCAGGTAAACCCCATTATAAAAATCAATTACTTTTAAAAACCCGTGAAACAAAGACAGTGAAAGAGAGAGAAATTCTTACACAAGTCGTTCAGGGGCTGTGATGCCACCTGGATTGACCATATCTAGACCCACAGCTGATTGAGACATAACGGTGGACACTCTTGGGGCTGAGAGGTTTGGTGAGGTTGGGTGAGCAAACGCAGACTCTTTAAAGTAATACTGCGTGGTACCCATCCCATGGGTCCCAAATCTCCAGGTTCAAGGGCATCTTCCTACATCGAAAATATGCATGAGAAACCCAGAATATGGTACACCGTGTGATCGGGAAAGGTTTCTAAAACGCACCTCATTTCTCATCTCTTTGTTCTCGGGTTCGCCATTCCAGCCGCTTTACTAGCAATCTCCCTCCTTGGAGAATCAGCACCTTTAACCTCCTGTTCCGTACAGGTTGCAATTTGTCCTGAGGATGAACGGAAAGAGGGGGAACCAATGAGAGACTAGCTCTAGGTGTTGGGACAGGCACAGGTCACTCTAATTTCCCATCAGGAAGAAGAATTAACCACAGGCTCAGCCTGCCGCCTGGGACGAGAATAGGACCTGAAGCACTCCTGCGCTTTTGCGGCCAGCTCCAGGAAAGCGAGTTGAAAAATGGAGCTCAGGGGCACTGCAATTCACAAACCTGCAGACTTATAAATGTAGACTCTCGTCCACAAATATATTGAGGGAAGGCAACGAAAAGGATTTGAAAGCAAGGCAGAATTGCAGGAAACAGATTTCAGGAGGGAGATTCGAATCGCCTTTAAAGCACAGGAAAAGCGGCAAAACCTCGACAATGATGCCCTTGGCCAAAAAGGGCGTATGCGTTTTTTCCTGAATATATTCAGGAAAAAACGCATACGCCCTTTTTGGCCAACCAAGCAACCTGGAAAGGCAAATCAGCGCTACAAAGAAGTCTCGCTTCCCATCGGTCAAAAGGGCCATGCTGAATAAAGTGTCAAAACCAGAAATGCAGGACAGGCCATGGAGAAACGGGAGCCTGGCTACGCTGATGGGCGGGATGTAAATTGCCAACAGCCACTCTGGAGAAGTGCACGGTGTGTCCTGAAACATCTAAAAAACTCAGCTTAGGGAGCATAGGGCAATTCCACTCATGGGCGTATAAATTGGGAAAACTAAAAATCAGCAAGACACAGGCACCCCAAAGTTTAGGGCTGCTCTGTTGACAAGAACCTCCACTTCGTTACACCTTAAATATCCCAGGAAAGAGAAAAATGAATAAAGAAGTTGTGGTCCTTATGTACAATGGAATATCACTCAGCCATAAAATCAACGTCATAAGGCTAGTAGCAGCATGATGAGTGGATTTAGGTACGACGATTCTAAGTGAAATAAGTCACACAGAAAAAGACACTTATCATAAGATATCACTTATAGAGCGAATGTAAAATCCGCTACCCTTGAACTGAATTACAAAACAGAATAGAGTCACACGTTTAGAAAACACACTATGGCTGCTTAACGGGAAAGTTGAGGAGGGGTGATGCATAAAACAAGGGTTTCAAATTATCTCAGATACCGTTCCATAAACCCAATATGTAATAGACAAGCCCTACTCCTTGCTCAATGAATTGGAATCAACACCCCCTATTCACCGCTCAAGAATATATCTGACTAGTAAGAATCTTGAAACCTATGCATTGATATCTCTCTGTAAGTGAGTCAAGTGGGTGTAAAGCGGCAAAATCACAGCAGTGAAAAGCAGGTAAACCCCATTATAAAAATCAATTACTTTTAAAAACCCGTGAAACAAAGACAGTGAAAGAGAGAGAAATTCTTACACAAGTCGTTCAGGGGCTGTGATGCCACCT
The DNA here is from genome assembly GCF_965194825.1 of Balaenoptera physalus. Lineage (NCBI taxonomy): Eukaryota > Metazoa > Chordata > Mammalia > Artiodactyla > Balaenopteridae > Balaenoptera > Balaenoptera physalus. The sequence goes on from NW_028125832.1 coordinate 304,521, forward strand.
GGATTGACCATATCTAGACCCACAGCTGATTGAGACATAACGGTGGACACTCTTGGGGCTGAGAGGTTTGGTGAGGTTGGGTGAGCAAACGCAGACTCTTTAAAGTAATACTGCGTGGTACCCATCCCATGGGTCCCAAATCTCCAGGTTCAAGGGCATCTTCCTACATCGAAAACATGCATGAGAAACCCAGAAGATGGTACACCGTGTGATCGGGAAAGGTTTCTAAAACGCACCTAATTTCTCATCTCCTTGTTCTCGGGTTCGCCATTCCAGCCGCTTTACTAGCAATCTCCCTCCTTGGAGAATCAGCACCTTTAACCTCCTGTTCCGTACAGGTTGCAATTTGTCCTGAGGATGAACGGAAAGAGGGGGAAAAAATGAGAGGCTAGCTCTAGGTGTTGGGACAGGCACAGGTCACTCTAATTTCCCATCAGGAAGAAGAATTAACCACAGGCTCAGCCTGCCGCCTGGGACGAGAATAGGACATGAAGCACTCCTGCGCTTTTGCGGCCAGCTCCCAAGAAAGCGAGTTGAAAAATGGAGCTCAGGGGCACTGCAATTCACAAACCTGCAGACTTATAAATGTAGACTCTCGTCCACAAATATATTGAGGGAAGGCAACGAAGAGGATTTGAAAGCAAGGCAGAATTGCAGGAAACAGATTTCAGGAGGGAGATTCGAATCGCCTTTAAAGCACAGGAAAAGCGGCAAAACCTCGACAATGATGCCCTTGGCCAAAAAGGGCGTATGCGTTTTTTCCTGAATATATTCAGGAAAAAACGCATACGCCCTTTTTGGCCAACCAAGCAACCTGGAAAGGCAAATCAGCGCTACAAAGAAGTCTCGCTTCCCATCGGTCAAAAGGGCCATGCTGAATAAAGTGTCAAAACCAGAAATGCAGGACAGGCCATGGAGAAACGGGAGCCTGGCTACGCTGATGGGCGGGATGTAAATTGCCAACAGCCACTCTGGAGAAGTGCACGGTGTGTCCTGAAACATCTAAAAAACTCAGCTTAGGGAGCATAGGGCACTTCCACTCATGGGCGTATAAATTGGGAAAACTAAAAATCAGCAAGACACAGGCACCCCAAAGTTTAGGGCTGCTCTGTTGACAAGAACCTCCACTTCGTTACACCTTAAATATCCCAGGAAAGAGAAAAATGGATAAAGAAGTTGTGGTCCTTATGTACAATGGAATATCACTCAGCCATGAAATCAACGTCATAAGGCTAGTAGCAGCATGATGAGTGGATTTAGGTACGACGATTCTAAGTGAAATAAGTCACACAGAAAAAGACACTTATCATAAGATACCACTTATAGAGGGAATGTAAAAACCGCTACCCTTGAACTGAATTACAAAACAGAATAGAGTCACACGTTTAGAAAACACACTATGGCTGCTTAACGGGAAAGGTGAGGTGGGGTGATGCATAAAACAAGGGTTTCAAATTATCTCAGATACCGTTCCATAAACCCAATATGTAATAGACAAGCCCTACTCCTTGCTCAATGAATTGGACTCAACACCCCCTATTCACCGCTCAAGAATATATCTGACTAGTAAGAATCTTGAAACCTATGCATTGATATCTCTCTGTAAGTGAGTCAAGTGGGTGTAAAGCGGCAAAATCACAGCAGTGAAAAGCAGGTAAACCCCATTATAAAAATCAATTACTTTTAAAAACCCGTGAAACAAAGACAGTGAAAGAGAGAGAAATTCTTACACAAGTCGTTCAGGGGCTGTGATGCCACCTGGATTGACCATATCTAGACCCACAGCTGATTGAGACATAACGGTGGACACTCTTGGGGCTGAGAGGTTTGGTGAGGTTGGGTGAGCAAACGCAGACTCTTTAAAGTAATACTGCGTGGTACCCATCCCATGGGTCCCAAATCTCCAGGTTCAAGGGCATCTTCCTACATCGAAAACATGCATGAGAAACCCAGAAGATGGTACACCGTGTGATCGGGAAAGGTTTCTAAAACGCACCTAATTTCTCATCTCCTTGTTCTCGGGTTCGCCATTCCAGCCGCTTTACTAGCAATCTCCCTCCTTGGAGAATCAGCACCTTTAACCTCCTGTTCCGTACAGGTTGCAATTTGTCCTGAGGATGAACGGAAAGAGGGGGAACCAATGAGAGACTAGCTCTAGGTGCTGGGACAGGCACAGGTCACTCTAATTTCCCATCAGGAAGAAGAATTAACCACAGGCTCAGCCTGCCGCCTGGGACGAGAATAGGACATGAAGCACTCCTGCGCTTTTGCGGCCAGCTCCCAAGAATGCGAGTTGAAAAATGGAGCTCAGGGGCACTGCAATTCACAAACCTGCAGACTTATAAATGTAGACTCTCGTCCACAAATATATTGAGGTAAGGCAACGAAGAGGATTTGAAAGCAAGGCAGAATTGCAGGAAACAGATTTCAGGAGGGAGATTCGAATCGCCTTTAAAGCACAGGAAAAGCGGCAAAACCTCGACAATGATGCCCTTGGCCAAAAAGGGCGTATGCGTTTTTTCCTGAATATATTCAGGAAAAAACGCATACGCCCTTTTTGGCCAACCAAGCAACCTGGAAAGGCAAATCAGCGCTACAAAGAAGTCTCGCTTCCCATCGGTCAAAAGGGCCATGCTGAATAAAGTGTCAAAACCAGAAATGCAGGACAGGCCATGGAGAAACGGGAGCCTGGCTACGCTGATGGGCGGGATGTAAATTGCCAACAGCCACTCTGGAGAAGTGCACGGTGTGTCCTGAAACATCTAAAAAACTCAGCTTAGGGAGCATAGGGCACTTCCACTCATGGGCGTATAAATTGGGAAAACTAAAAATCAGCAAGACACAGGCACCCCAAAGTTTAGGGCTGCTCTGTTGACAAGAACCTCCACTTCGTTACACCTTAAATATCCCAGGAAAGAGAAAAATGGATAAAGAAGTTGTGGTCCTTATGTACAATGGAATATCACTCAGCCATGAAATCAACGTCATAAGGCTAGTAGCAGCATGATGAGTGGATTTAGGTACGACGATTCTAAGTGAAATAAGTCACACAGAAAAAGACACTTATCATAAGATATCACTTATAGAGGGAATGTAAAAACCGCTACCCTTGAACTGAATTACAAAACAGAATAGAGTCACACGTTTAGAAAACACACTATGGCTGCTTAACGGGAAAGGTGAGGTGGGGTAATGCATAAAACAAGGGTTTCAAATTATCTGAGATACCGTTCCATAAACCCAATATGTAATAGAGAAGCCCTACTCCTTGCTCAATGAATTGGACTCAACACCCCCTATTCACCGCTCAAGAATATATCTGACTAGTAAGAATCTTGAAACCTATGCATTGATATCTCTCTGTAAGTGAGTCAAGTGGGTGTAAAGCGGCAAAATCACAGCAGTGAAAAGCAGGTAAACCCCATTATAAAAATCAATTACTTTTAAAAACCCGTGAAACAAAGACAGTGAAAGAGAGAGAAATTCTTACACAAGTCGTTCAGGGGCTGTGATGCCACCTGGATTGACCATATCTAGACCCACAGCTGATTGAGACATAACGGTGGACCCTCTTGGGGCTGAGAGGTTTGGTGAGGTTGGGTGAGCAAACGCAGACTCTTTAAAGTAATACTGCGTGGTACCCATCCCATGGGTCCCAAATCTCCAGGTTCAAGGGCATCTTCCTACATCGAAAACATGCATGAGAAACCCAGAAGATGGTACACCGTGTGATCGGGAAAGGTTTCTAAAACGCACCTAATTTCTCATCTCCTTGTTCTCGGGTTCGCCATTCCAGCCGCTTTACTAGCAATCTCCCTCCTTGGAGAATCAGCACCTTTAACCTCCTGTTCCGTACAGGTTGCAATTTGTCCTGAGGATGAACGGAAAGAGGGGGAACCAATGAGAGACTAGCTCTAGGTGCTGGGACAGGCACAGGTCACTCTAATTTCCCGTCAGGAAGAAGAATTAACCACAGGCTCAGCCTGCCGCCTGGGACGAGAATAGGACATGAAGCACTCCTGCGCTTTTGCGGCCAGCTCCCAAGAATGCGAGTTGAAAAATGGAGCTCAGGGGCACTGCAATTCACAAACCTGCAGACTTATAAATGTAGACTCTCGTCCACAAATATATTGAGGTAAGGCAACGAAGAGGATTTGAAAGCAAGGCAGAATTGCAGGAAACAGATTTCAGGAGGGAGATTCGAATCGCCTTTAAAGCACAGGAAAAGCGGCAAAACCTCGACAATGATGCCCTTGGCCAAAAAGGGCGTATGCGTTTTTTCCTGAATATATTCAGGAAAAAACGCATACGCCCTTTTTGGCCAACCAAGCAACCTGGAAAGGCAAATCAGCGCTACAAAGAAGTCTCGCTTCCCATCGGTCAAAAGGGCCATGCTGAATAAAGTGTCAAAACCAGAAATGCAGGACAGGCCATGGAGAAACGGGAGCCTGGCTACGCTGATGGGCGGGATGTAAATTGCCAACAGCCACTCTGGAGAAGTGCACGGTGTGTCCTGAAACATCTAAAAAACTCAGCTTAGGGAGCATAGGGCACTTCCACTCATGGGCGTATAAATTGGGAAAACTAAAAATCAGCAAGACACAGGCACCCCAAAGTTTAGGGCTGCTCTGTTGACAAGAACCTCCACTTCGTTACACCTTAAATATCCCAGGAAAGAGAAAAATGGATAAAGAAGTTGTGGTCCTTATGTACAATGGAATATCACTCAGCCATGAAATCAACGTCATAAGGCTAGTAGCAGCATGATGAGTGGATTTAGGTACGACGATTCTAAGTGAAATAAGTCACACAGAAAAAGACACTTATCATAAGATATCACTTATAGAGGGAATGTAAAAACCGCTACCCTTGAACTGAATTACAAAACAGAATAGAGTCACACGTTTAGAAAACACACTATGGCTGCTTAACGGGAAAGGTGAGGTGGGGTAATGCATAAAACAAGGGTTTCAAATTATCTGAGATACCGTTCCATAAACCCAATATGTAATAGAGAAGCCCTACTCCTTGCTCAATGAATTGGACTCAACACCCCCTATTCACCGCTCAAGAATATATCTGACTAGTAAGAATCTTGAAACCTATGCATTGATATCTCTCTGTAAGTGAGTCAAGTGGGTGTAAAGCGGCAAAATCACAGCAGTGAAAAGCAGGTAAACCCCATTATAAAAATCAATTACTTTTAAAAACCCGTGAAACAAAGACAGTGAAAGAGAGAGAAATTCTTACACAAGTCGTTCAGGGGCTGTGATGCCACCTGGATTGACCATATCTAGACCCACAGCTGATTGAGACATAACGGTGGACCCTCTTGGGGCTGAGAGGTTTGGTGAGGTTGGGTGAGCAAACGCAGACTCTTTAAAGTAATACTGCGTGGTACCCATCCCATGGGTCCCAAATCTCCAGGTTCAAGGGCATCTTCCTACATCGAAAACATGCATGAGAAACCCAGAAGATGGTACACCGTGTGATCGGGAAAGGTTTCTAAAACGCACCTCATTTCTCATCTCCTTGTTCTCGGGTTCGCCATTCCAGCCGCTTTACTAGCAATCTCCCTCCTTGGAGAATCAGCACCTTTAACTTCCTGTTCCGTACAGGTTGCAATTTGTCCTGAGGATGAACGGAAAGAGGGGGAACCAATGAGAGACTAGCTCTAGGTGTTGGGACAGGCACAGGTCACTCTAATTTCCCGTCAGGAAGAAGAATTAACCACAGGCTCAGCCTGCCGCCTGGGACGAGAATAGGACCTGAAGCACTCCTGCGCTTTTGCGGCCAGCTCCCAAGAAAGCGGGTTGAAAAATGGAGCTCAGGGGCACTGCAATTCACAAACCTGCAGACTTATAAATGTAGACTCTCGTCCACAAATATATTGAGGGAAGGCAACGAAGAGGATTTGAAAGCAAGGCAGAATTGCAGGAAACAGATTTCAGGAGGGAGATTCGAATCGCCTTTAAAGCACAGGAAAAGCGGCAAAACCTCGACAATGATGCCCTTGGCCAAAAAGGGCGTATGCGTTTTTTCCTGAATATATTCAGGAAAAAACGCATACGCCCTTTTTGGCCAACCAAGCAACCTGGAAAGGCAAATCAGCGCTACAAAGAAGTCTCGCTTCCCATCGGTCAAAAGGGCCATGCTGAATAAAGTGTCAAAACCAGAAATGCAGGACAGGCCATGGAGAAACGGGAGCCTGGCTACGCTGATGGGCGGGATGTAAATTGCCAACAGCCACTCTGGAGAAGTGCACGGTGTGTCCTGAAACATCTAAAAACTCAGCTTAGGGAGCATAGGGCACTTCCACTCATGGGCGTATAAATTGGGAAAACTAAAATCAGCAAGACACAGTCACCCCAAAGTTTAGGGCTGCCCTGTTGACAAGAACCTCCACTTCGTTACACCTTAAATATCCCAGGAAAGAGAAAAATGGATAAAGAAGTTGTGGTCCTTATGTACAATGGAATATCACTCAGCCATGAAATCAACGTCATAAGGCTAGTAGCAGCATGATGAGTGGATTTAGGTACGACGATTCTAAGTGAAATAAGTCACACAGAAAAAGACACTTATCATAAGATATCACTTATAGAGGGAATGTAAAAACCGCTACCCTTGAACTGAATTACAAAACAGAATAGAGTCACACGTTTAGAAAACACACTATGGCTGCTTAACGGGAAAGGTGAGGTGGGGTGATGCATAAAACAAGGGTTTCAAATTATCTCAGATACCGTTCCATAAACCCAATATGTAATAGACAAGCCCTACTCCTTCCTCAATGAATTGGACTCAACACCCCCTATTCACCGCTCAAGAATATATCTGACTAGTAAGAATCTTGAAACCTATGCATTGATATCTCTCTGTAAGTGAGTCAAGTGGGTGTAAAGCGGCAAAATCACAGCAGTGAAAAGCAGGTAAACCCCATTATAAAAATCAATTACTTTTAAAAACCCGTGAAACAAAGACAGTGAAAGAGAGAGAAATTCTTACACAAGTCGTTCAGGGGCTGTGATGCCACCTGGATTGACCATATCTAGACCCACAGCTGATTGAGACATAAGGGTGGACACTCTTGGGGCTGAGAGGTTTGGTGAGGTTGGGTGAGCAAACGCAGACTCTTTAAAGTAATACTGCGTGGTACCCATCCCATGGGTCCCAAATCTCCAGGTTCAAGGGCATCTTCCTACATCGAAAACATGCATGAGAAACCCAGAAGATGGTACACCGTGTGATCGGGAAAGGTTTCTAAAACGCACCTCATTTCTCATCTCCTTGTTCTCGGGTTCGCCATTCCAGCCGCTTTACTAGCAATCTCCCTCCTTGGAGAATCAGCACCTTTAACCTCCTGTTCCGTACAGGTTGCAATTTGTCCTGAGGATGAACGGAAAGAGGGGGAACCAATGAGAGACTAGCTCTAGGTGTTGGGACAGGCACAGGTCACTCTAATTTCCCATCAGGAAGAAGAATTAACCACAGGCTCAGCCTGCCGCCTGGGACGAGAATAGGACCTGAAGCACTCCTGCGCTTTTGCGGCCAGCTCCTAAGAAAGCGAGTTGAAAAATGGAGCTCAGGGGCACTGCAATTCACAAACCTGCAGACTTATAAATGTAGACTCTCGTCCACAAATATATTGAGGGAAGGCAACGAAGAGGATTTGAAAGCAAGGCAGAATTGCAGGAAACAGATTTCAGGAGGGAGATTCGAATCGCCTTTAAAGCACAGGAAAAGCGGCAAAACCTCGACAATGATGCCCTTGGCCAAAAAGGGCGTATGCGTTTTTTCCTGAATATATTCAGGAAAAAACGCATACGCCCTTTTTGGCCAACCAAGCAACCTGGAAAGACAAATCAGCGCTACAAAGAAGTCTCGCTTCCCATCGGTCAAAAGGGCCATGCTGAATAAAGTGTCAAAACCAGCAATGCAGGACAGGCCATGGAGAAACGGGAGCCTGGCTACGCTGATGGGCGGGATGTAAATTGCCAACAGCCACTCTGGAGAAGTGCACGGTGTGTCCTGAAACATCTAAAAAACTCAGCTTAGGGAGCATAGGGCACTTCCACTCATGGGCGTATAAATTGGGAAAACTAAAAATCAGCAAGACACAGGCACCCCAAAGTTTAGGGCTGCTCTGTTGACAAGAACCTCCACTTCGTTACACCTTAAATATCCCAGGAAAGAGAAAAATGGATAAAGAAGTTGTGGTCCTTATGTACAATGGAATATCACTCAGCCATGAAATCAACGTCATAAGGCTAGTAGCAGCATGATGAGTGGATTTAGGTACGACGATTCTAAGTGAAATAAGTCACACAGAAAAAGACACTTATCATAAGATATCACTTATAGAGGGAATGTAAAAACCGCTACCCTTGAACTGAATTACAAAACAGAATAGAGTCACACGTTTAGAAAACACACTATGGCTGCTTAACGGGAAAGGTGAGGTGGGGTAATGCATAAAACAAGGGTTTCAAATTATCTCAGATACCGTTCCATAAACCCAATATGTAATAGAGAAGCCCTACTCCTTGCTCAATGAATTGGACTCAACACCCCCTATTCACCGCTCAAGAATATATCTGACTAGTAAGAATCTTGAAACCTATGCATTGATATCTCTCTGTAAGTGAGTCAAGTGGGTGTAAAGCGGCAAAATCACAGCAGTGAAAAGCAGGTAAACCCCATTATAAAAATCAATTACTTTTAAAAACCCGTGAAACAAAGACAGTGAAAGAGAGAGAAATTCTTACACAAGTCGTTCAGGGGCTGTGATGCCACCTGGATTGACCATATCTAGACCCACAGCTGATTGAGACATAAGGGTGGACACTCTTGGGGCTGAGAGGTTTGGTGAGGTTGGGTGAGCAAACGCAGACTCTTTAAAGTAATACTGCGTGGTACCCATCCCATGGGTCCCAAATCTCCAGGTTCAAGGGCATCTTCCTACATCGAAAACATGCATGAGAAACCCAGAAGATGGTACACCGTGTGATCGGGAAAGGTTTCTAAAACGCACCTCATTTCTCATCTCCTTGTTCTCGGGTTCGCCATTCCAGCCGCTTTACTAGCAATCTCCCTCCTTGGAGAATCAGCACCTTTAACCTCCTGTTCCGTACAGGTTGCAATTTGTCCTGAGGATGAACGGAAAGAGGGGGAACCAATGAGAGACTAGCTCTAGGTGTTGGGACAGGCACAGGTCACTCTAATTTCCCATCAGGAAGAAGAATTAACCACAGGCTCAGCCTGCCGCCTGGGACGAGAATAGGACCTGAAGCACTCCTGCGCTTTTGCGGCCAGCTCCTAAGAAAGCGAGTTGAAAAATGGAGCTCAGGGGCACTGCAATTCACAAACCTGCAGACTTATAAATGTAGACTCTCGTCCACAAATATATTGAGGGAAGGCAACGAAGAGGATTTGAAAGCAAGGCAGAATTGCAGGAAACAGATTTCAGGAGGGAGATTCGAATCGCCTTTAAAGCACAGGAAAAGCGGCAAAACCTCGACAATGATGCCCTTGGCCAAAAAGGGCGTATGCGTTTTTTCCTGAATATATTCAGGAAAAAACGCATACGCCCTTTTTGGCCAACCAAGCAACCTGGAAAGACAAATCAGCGCTACAAAGAAGTCTCGCTTCCCATCGGTCAAAAGGGCCATGCTGAATAAAGTGTCAAAACCAGAAATGCAGCACAGGCCATGGAGAAACGGGAGCCTGGCTACGCTGATGGGCGGGATGTAAATTGCCAACAGCCACTCTGGAGAAGTGCACGGTGTGTCCTGAAACTTCTAAGAAACTCAGCTTAGGGAGCATAGGGCACTTCCACTCATGGGCGTATAAATTGGGAAAACTAAAAATCAGCAAGACACAGGCACCCCAAAGTTTAGGGCTGCTCTGTTGACAAGAACCTCCACTTCGTTACACCTTAAATATCCCAGGAAAGAGAAAAATGGATAAAGAAGTTGTGGTCCTTATGTACAATGGAATATCACTCAGCCATGAAATCAACGTCATAAGGCTAGTAGCAGCATGATGAGTGGATTTAGGTACGACGATTCTAAGTGAAATAAGACACACAGAAAAAGACACTTATCATAAGATATCACTTATAGAGGGAATGTAAAAACCGCTACCCTTGAACTGAATTACAAAACAGAATAGAGTCACACGTTTAGAAAACACACTATGGCTGCTTAACGGGAAAGGTGAGGTGGGGTGATGCATACAACAAGGGTTTCAAATTATCTCAGATACCGTTCCATAAACCCAATATGTAATAGACAAGCCCTACTCCTTGCTCAATGAATTGGACTCAACACCCCCTATTCACCGCTCAAGAATATATCTGACTAGTAAGAATCTTGAAACCTATGCATTGATATCTCTCTGTAAGTGAGTCAAGTGGGTGTAAAGCGGCAAAATCACAGCAGTGAAAAGCAGGTAAACCCCATTATAAAAATCAATTACTTTTAAAAATCCGTGAAACAAAGACAGTGAAAGAGAGAGAAATTCTTACACAAGTCGTTCAGGGGCTGTGATGCCACCTGGATTGACCATATCTAGACCCACAGCTGATTGAGACATAACGGTGGACACTCTTGGGGCTGAGAGGTTTGGTGAGGTTGGGTGAGCAAACGCAGACTCTTTAAAGTAATACTGCGTGGTACCCATCCCATGGGTCCCAAATCTCCAGGTTCAAGGGCATCTTCCTACATCGAAAACATGCATGAGAAACCCAGAAGATGGTACACCGTGTGATCGGGAAAGGTTTCTAAAACGCACCTCATTTCTCATCTCCTTGTTCTCGGGTTCGCCATTCCAGCCGCTTTACTAGCAATCTCCCTCCTTGGAGAATCAGCACCTTTAACCTCCTGTTCCGTACAGGTTGCAATTTGTCCTGAGGATGAACGGAAAGAGGGGGAACCAATGAGAGACTAGCTCTAGGTGTTGGGACAGGCACAGGTCACTCTAATTTCCCATCAGGAAGAAGAATTAACCACAGGCTCAGCCTGCCGCCTGGGACGAGAATAGGACCTGAAGCACTCCTGCGCTTTTGCGGCCAGCTCCTAAGAAAGCGAGTTGAAAAATGGAGCTCAGGGGCACTGCAATTCACAAACCTGCAGACTTATAAATGTAGACTCTCGTCCACAAATATATTGAGGGAAGGCAACGAAGAGGATTTGAAAGCAAGGCAGAATTGCAGGAAACAGATTTCAGGAGGGAGATTCGAATCGCCTTTAAAGCACAGGAAAAGCGGCGAAACCTCGACAATGATGCCCTTGGCCAAAAAGGGCGTATGCGTTTTTTCCTGAATATATTCAGGAAAAAACGCATACGCCCTTTTTGGCCAACCAAGCAACCTGGAAAGGCAAATCAGCGCTACAAAGAAGTCTCGCTTCCCATCGGTCAAAAGGGCCATGCTGAATAAAGTGTCAAAACCAGAAATGCAGGACAGGCCATGGAGAAACGGGAGCCTGGCTACGCTGATGGGCGGGATGTAAATTGCCAACAGCCACTCTGGAGAAGTGCACGGTGTGTCCTGAAACATCTAAAAAACTCAGCTTAGGGAGCATAGGGCACTTCCACTCATGGGCGTATAAATTGGGAAAACTAAAAATCAGCAAGACACAGGCACCCCAAAGTTTAGGGCTGCCCTGTTGACAAGAACCTCCACTTCGTTACACCTTAAATATCCCAGGAAAGAGAAAAATGGATAAAGAAGTTGTGGTCCTTATGTACAATGGAATATCACTCAGCCATGAAATCAACGTCATAAGGCTAGTAGCAGCATGATGAGTGGATTTAGGTACGACGATTCTAAGTGAAATAAGTCACACAGAAAAAGACACTTATCATAAGATATCACTTATAGAGGGAATGTAAAAACCGCTACCCTTGAACTGAATTACAAAACAGAATAGAGTCACACGTTTAGAAAACACACTATGGCTGCTTAACGGGAAAGGTGAGGTGGGGTGATGCATAAAACAAGGGTTTCAAATTATCTCAGATACCGTTCCATAAACCCAATATGTAATAGACAAGCCCTACTCCTTGCTCAATGAATTGGACTCAACACCCCCTATTCACCGCTCAAGAATATATCTGACTAGTAAGAATCTTGAAACCTATGCATTGATATCTCTCTGTAAGTGAGTCAAGTGGGTGTAAAGCGGCAAAATCACAGCAGTGAAAAGCAGGTAAACCCCATTATAAAAATCAATTACTTTTAAAAACCCGTGAAACAAAGACAGTGAAAGAGAGAGAAATTCTTACACAAGTCGTTCAGGGGCTGTGATGCCACCTGGATTGACCATATCTAGACCCACAGCTGATTGAGACATAACGGTGGACACTCTTGGGGCTGAGAGGTTTGGTGAGGTTGGGTGAGCAAACGCAGACTCTTTAAAGTAATACTGCGTGGTACCCATCCCATGGGTCCCAAATCTCCAGGTTCAAGGGCATCTTCCTACATCGAAAACATGCATGAGAAACCCAGAAGATGGTACACCGTGTGATCGGGAAAGGTTTCTAAAACGCACCTCATTTCTCATCTCCTTGTTCTCGGGTTCGCCATTCCAGCCGCTTTACTAGCAATCTCCCTCCTTGGAGAATCAGCACCTTTAACCTCCTGTTCCGTACAGGTTGCAATTTGTCCTGAGGATGAACGGAAAGAGGGGGAACCAATGAGAGACTAGCTCTAGGTGTTGGGACAGGCACAGGTCACTCTAATTTCCCATCAGGAAGAAGAATTAACCACAGGCTCAGCCTGCCGCCTGGGACGAGAATAGGACCTGAAGCACTCCTGCGCTTTTGCGGCCAGCTCCCAAGAAAGCGGGTTGAAAAATGGAGCTCAGGGGCACTGCAATTCACAAACCTGCAGACTTATAAATGTAGACTCTCGTCCACAAATATATTGAGGGAAGGCAACGAAGAGGATTTGAAAGCAAGGCAGAATTGCAGGAAACAGATTTCAGGAGGGAGATTCGAATCGCCTTTAAAGCACAGGAAAAGCGGCAAAACCTCGACAATGATGCCCTTGGCCAAAAAGGGCGTATGCGTTTTTTCCTGAATATATTCAGGAAAAAACGCATACGCCCTTTTTGGCCAACCAAGCAACCTGGAAAGGCAAATCAGCGCTACAAAGAAGTCTCGCTTCCCATTGGTGAAAAGGGCCATGCTGAATAAAGTGTCAAAACCAGAAATGCAGGACAGGCCATGGAGAAACGGGAGCCTGGCTACGCTGATGGGCGGGATGTAAATTGCCAACAGCCACTCTGGAGAAGTGCACGGTGTGTCCTGAAACATCTAAAAACTCAGCTTAGGGAGCATAGGGCACTTCCACTCATGGGCGTATAAATTGGGAAAACTAAAATCAGCAAGACACAGTCACCCCAAAGTTTAGGGCTGCCCTGTTGACAAGAACCTCCACTTCGTTACACCTTAAATATCCCAGGAAAGAGAAAAATGGATAAAGAAGTTGTGGTCCTTATGTACAATGGAATATCACTCAGCCATGAAATCAACGTCATAAGGCTAGTAGCAGCATGATGAGTGGATTTAGGTACGACGATTCTAAGTGAAATAAGACACACAGAAAAAGACACTTATCATAAGATATCACTTATAGAGGGAATGTAAAAACCGCTACCCTTGAACTGAATTACAAAACAGAATAGAGTCACACGTTTAGAAAACACACTATGGCTGCTTAACGGGAAAGGTGAGGTGGGGTGATGCATAAAACAAGGGTTTCAAATTATCTCAGATACCGTTCCATAAACCCAATATGTAATAGACAAGCCCTACTCCTTGCTCAATGAATTGGACTCAACACCCCCTATTCACCGCTCAAGAATATATCTGACTAGTAAGAATCTTGAAACCTATGCATTGATATCTCTCTGTAAGTGAGTCAAGTGGGTGTAAAGCGGCAAAATCACAGCAGTGAAAAGCAGGTAAACCCCATTATAAAAATCAATTACTTTTAAAAATCCGTGAAACAAAGACAGTGAAAGAGAGAGAAATTCTTACACAAGTCGTTCAGGGGCTGTGATGCCACCTGGATTGACCATATCTAGACCCACAGCTGATTGAGACATAACGGTGGACACTCTTGGGGCTGAGAGGTTTGGTGAGGTTGGGTGAGCAAACGCAGACTCTTTAAAGTAATACTGCGTGGTACCCATCCCATGGGTCCCAAATCTCCAGGTTCAAGGGCATCTTCCTACATCGAAAACATGCATGAGAAACCCAGAAGATGGTACACCGTGTGATCGGGAAAGGTTTCTAAAACGCACCTCATTTCTCATCTCCTTGTTCTCGGGTTCGCCATTCCAGCCGCTTTACTAGCAATCTCCCTCCTTGGAGAATCAGCACCTTTAACCTCCTGTTCCGTACAGGTTGCAATTTGTCCTGAGGATGAACGGAAAGAGGGGGAACCAATGAGAGACTAGCTCTAGGTGTTGGGACAGGCACAGGTCACTCTAATTTCCCATCAGGAAGAAGAATTAACCACAGGCTCAGCCTGCCGCCTGGGACGAGAATAGGACCTGAAGCACTCCTGCGCTTTTGCGGCCAGCTCCTAAGAAAGCGAGTTGAAAAATGGAGCTCAGGGGCACTGCAATTCACAAACCTGCAGACTTATAAATGTAGACTCTCGTCCACAAATATATTGAGGGAAGGCAACGAAGAGGATTTGAAAGCAAGGCAGAATTGCAGGAAACAGATTTCAGGAGGGAGATTCGAATCGCCTTTAAAGCACAGGAAAAGCGGCGAAACCTCGACAATGATGCCCTTGGCCAAAAAGGGCGTATGCGTTTTTTCCTGAATATATTCAGGAAAAAACGCATACGCCCTTTTTGGCCAACCAAGCAACCTGGAAAGGCAAATCAGCGCTACAAAGAAGTCTCGCTTCCCATCGGTCAAAAGGGCCATGCTGAATAAAGTGTCAAAACCAGAAATGCAGGACAGGCCATGGAGAAACGGGAGCCTGGCTACGCTGATGGGCGGGATGTAAATTGCCAACAGCCACTCTGGAGAAGTGCACGGTGTGTCCTGAAACATCTAAAAAACTCAGCTTAGGGAGCATAGGGCACTTCCACTCATGGGCGTATAAATTGGGAAAACTAAAAATCAGCAAGACACAGGCACCCCAAAGTTTAGGGCTGCCCTGTTGACAAGAACCTCCACTTCGTTACACCTTAAATATCCCAGGAAAGAGAAAAATGGATAAAGAAGTTGTGGTCCTTATGTACAATGGAATATCACTCAGCCATGAAATCAACGTCATAAGGCTAGTAGCAGCATGATGAGTGGATTTAGGTACGACGATTCTAAGTGAAATAAGTCACACAGAAAAAGACACTTATCATAAGATATCACTTATAGAGGGAATGTAAAAACCGCTACCCTTGAACTGAATTACAAAACAGAATAGAGTCACACGTTTAGAAAACACACTATGGCTGCTTAACGGGAAAGGTGAGGTGGGGTGATGCATAAAACAAGGGTTTCAAATTATCTCAGATACCGTTCCATAAACCCAATATGTAATAGACAAGCCCTACTCCTTGCTCAATGAATTGGACTCAACACCCCCTATTCACCGCTCAAGAATATATCTGACTAGTAAGAATCTTGAAACCTATGCATTGATATCTCTCTGTAAGTGAGTCAAGTGGGTGTAAAGCGGCAAAATCACAGCAGTGAAAAGCAGGTAAACCCCATTATAAAAATCAATTACTTTTAAAAACCCGTGAAACAAAGACAGTGAAAGAGAGAGAAATTCTTACACAAGTCGTTCAGGGGCTGTGATGCCACCTGGATTGACCATATCTAGACCCACAGCTGATTGAGACATAACGGTGGACACTCTTGGGGCTGAGAGGTTTGGTGAGGTTGGGTGAGCAAACGCAGACTCTTTAAAGTAATACTGCGTGGTACCCATCCCATGGGTCCCAAATCTCCAGGTTCAAGGGCATCTTCCTACATCGAAAACATGCATGAGAAACCCAGAAGATGGTACACCGTGTGATCGGGAAAGGTTTCTAAAACGCACCTCATTTCTCATCTCCTTGTTCTCGGGTTCGCCATTCCAGCCGCTTTACTAGCAATCTCCCTCCTTGGAGAATCAGCACCTTTAACCTCCTGTTCCGTACAGGTTGCAATTTGTCCTGAGGATGAACGGAAAGAGGGGGAACCAATGAGAGACTAGCTCTAGGTGTTGGGACAGGCACAGGTCACTCTAATTTCCCATCAGGAAGAAGAATTAACCACAGGCTCAGCCTGCCGCCTGGGACGAGAATAGGACCTGAAGCACTCCTGCGCTTTTGCGGCCAGCTCCCAAGAAAGCGGGTTGAAAAATGGAGCTCAGGGGCACTGCAATTCACAAACCTGCAGACTTATAAATGTAGACTCTCGTCCACAAATATATTGAGGGAAGGCAACGAAGAGGATTTGAAAGCAAGGCAGAATTGCAGGAAACAGATTTCAGGAGGGAGATTCGAATCGCCTTTAAAGCACAGGAAAAGCGGCAAAACCTCGACAATGATGCCCTTGGCCAAAAAGGGCGTATGCGTTTTTTCCTGAATATATTCAGGAAAAAACGCATACGCCCTTTTTGGCCAACCAAGCAACCTGGAAAGGCAAATCAGCGCTACAAAGAAGTCTCGCTTCCCATTGGTGAAAAGGGCCATGCTGAATAAAGTGTCAAAACCAGAAATGCAGGACAGGCCATGGAGAAACGGGAGCCTGGCTACGCTGATGGGCGGGATGTAAATTGCCAACAGCCACTCTGGAGAAGTGCACGGTGTGTCCTGAAACATCTAAAAAACTCAGCTTAGGGAGCATAGGGCACTTCCACTCATGGGCGTATAAATTGGGAAAACTAAAAATCAGCAAGACACAGGCACCCCAAAGTTTAGGGCTGCCCTGTTGACAAGAACCTCCACTTTGTTACATCTTAAATATCCCAGGAAAGAGAAAAATGGATAAAGAAGATGTGGTCCTTATGTACAATGGAATATCACTCAGCCATGAAATCAACGTCATAAGGCTAGTAGCAGCATGATGAGTGGATTTAGGTACGACGATTCTAAGTGAAATAAGTCACACAGAAAAAGACACTTATCATAAGATATCACTTATAGGGGGAATGTAAAAACCGCTACCCTTGAACTGAATTACAAAACAGAATAGAGTCACACGTTTAGAAAACACACTATGGCTGCTTAACGGGAAAGGTGAGGTGGGGTGATGCATAAAACAAGGGTTTCAAATTATCTCAGATACCGTTCCATAAACCCAATATGTAATAGACAAGCCCTACTCCTTGCTCAATGAATTGGACTCAACACCCCCTATTCACCGCTCAAGAATATATCTGACTAGTAAGAATCTTGAAACCTATGCATTGATATCTCTCTGTAAGTGAGTCAAGTGGGTGTAAAGCGGCAAAATCACAGTAGTGAAAAGCAGGTAAACCCCATTATAAAAATCAATTACTTTTAAAAACCCGTGAAACAAAGACAGTGAAAGAGAGAGAAATTCTTACACAAGTCGTTCAGGGGCTGTGATGCCACCTGGATTGACCATATCTAGACCCACAGCTGATTGAGACATAACGGTGGACACTCTTGGGGCTGAGAGGTTTGGTGAGGTTGGGTGAGCAAACGCAGACTCTTTAAAGTAATACTGCGTGGTACCCATCCCATGGGTCCCAAATCTCCAGGTTCAAGGGCATCTTCCTACATCGAAAACATGCATGAGAAACCCAGAAGATGGTACACCGTGTGATCGGGAAAGGTTTCTAAAACGCACCTCATTTCTCATCTCCTTGTTCTCGGGTTCGCCATTCCAGCCGCTTTACTAGCAATCTCCCTCCTTGGAGAATCAGCACCTTTAACCTCCTGTTCCGTACAGGTTGCAATTTGTCCTGAGGATGAACGGAAAGAGGGGGAACCAATGAGAGACTAGCTCTAGGTGTTGGGACAGGCACAGGTCACTCTAATTTCCCATCAGGAAGAAGAATTAACCACAGGCTCAGCCTGCCGCCTGGGACGAGAATAGGACCTGAAGCACTCCTGCGCTTTTGCGGCCAGCTCCTAAGAAAGCGAGTTGAAAAATGGAGCTCAGGGGCACTGCAATTCACAAACCTGCAGACTTATAAATGTAGACTCTCGTCCACAAATATATTGAGGGAAGGCAACGAAGAGGATTTGAAAGCAAGGCAGAATTGCAGGAAACAGATTTCAGGAGGGAGATTCGAATCGCCTTTAAAGCACAGGAAAAGCGGCAAAACCTCGACAATGATGCCCTTGGCCAAAAAGGGCGTATGCGTTTTTTCCTGAATATATTCAGGAAAAAACGCATACGCCCTTTTTGGCCAACCAAGCAACCTGGAAAGACAAATCAGCGCTACAAAGAAGTCTCGCTTCCCATCGGTCAAAAGGGCCATGCTGAATAAAGTGTCAAAACCAGCAATGCAGGACAGGCCATGGAGAAACGGGAGCCTGGCTACGCTGATGGGCGGGATGTAAATTGCCAACAGCCACTCTGGAGAAGTGCACGGTGTGTCCTGAAACATCTAAAAAACTCAGCTTAGGGAGCATAGGGCACTTCCACTCATGGGCGTATAAATTGGGAAAACTAAAAATCAGCAAGACACAGGCACCCCAAAGTTTAGGGCTGCTCTGTTGACAAGAACCTCCACTTCGTTACACCTTAAATATCCCAGGAAAGAGAAAAATGGATAAAGAAGTTGTGGTCCTTATGTACAATGGAATATCACTCAGCCATGAAATCAACGTCATAAGGCTAGTAGCAGCATGATGAGTGGATTTAGGTACGACGATTCTAAGTGAAATAAGTCACACAGAAAAAGACACTTATCATAAGATATCACTTATAGAGGGAATGTAAAAACCGCTACCCTTGAACTGAATTACAAAACAGAATAGAGTCACACGTTTAGAAAACACACTATGGCTGCTTAACGGGAAAGGTGAGGTGGGGTAATGCATAAAACAAGGGTTTCAAATTATCTCAGATACCGTTCCATAAACCCAATATGTAATAGAGAAGCCCTACTCCTTGCTCAATGAATTGGACTCAACACCCCCTATTCACCGCTCAAGAATATATCTGACTAGTAAGAATCTTGAAACCTATGCATTGATATCTCTCTGTAAGTGAGTCAAGTGGGTGTAAAGCGGCAAAATCACAGCAGTGAAAAGCAGGTAAACCCCATTATAAAAATCAATTACTTTTAAAAACCCGTGAAACAAAGACAGTGAAAGAGAGAGAAATTCTTACACAAGTCGTTCAGGGGCTGTGATGCCACCTGGATTGACCATATCTAGACCCACAGCTGATTGAGACATAAGGGTGGACACTCTTGGGGCTGAGAGGTTTGGTGAGGTTGGGTGAGCAAACGCAGACTCTTTAAAGTAATACTGCGTGGTACCCATCCCATGGGTCCCAAATCTCCAGGTTCAAGGGCATCTTCCTACATCGAAAACATGCATGAGAAACCCAGAAGATGGTACACCGTGTGATCGGGAAAGGTTTCTAAAACGCACCTCATTTCTCATCTCCTTGTTCTCGGGTTCGCCATTCCAGCCGCTTTACTAGCAATCTCCCTCCTTGGAGAATCAGCACCTTTAACCTCCTGTTCCGTACAGGTTGCAATTTGTCCTGAGGATGAACGGAAAGAGGGGGAACCAATGAGAGACTAGCTCTAGGTGTTGGGACAGGCACAGGTCACTCTAATTTCCCATCAGGAAGAAGAATTAACCACAGGCTCAGCCTGCCGCCTGGGACGAGAATAGGACCTGAAGCACTCCTGCGCTTTTGCGGCCAGCTCCTAAGAAAGCGAGTTGAAAAATGGAGCTCAGGGGCACTGCAATTCACAAACCTGCAGACTTATAAATGTAGACTCTCGTCCACAAATATATTGAGGGAAGGCAACGAAGAGGATTTGAAAGCAAGGCAGAATTGCAGGAAACAGATTTCAGGAGGGAGATTCGAATCGCCTTTAAAGCACAGGAAAAGCGGCAAAACCTCGACAATGATGCCCTTGGCCAAAAAGGGCGTATGCGTTTTTTCCTGAATATATTCAGGAAAAAACGCATACGCCCTTTTTGGCCAACCAAGCAACCTGGAAAGACAAATCAGCGCTACAAAGAAGTCTCGCTTCCCATCGGTCAAAAGG
This sequence comes from Balaenoptera physalus, assembly GCF_965194825.1. NCBI lineage: Eukaryota > Metazoa > Chordata > Mammalia > Artiodactyla > Balaenopteridae > Balaenoptera > Balaenoptera physalus. The sequence continues at coordinate 324,745 of NW_028125832.1, forward strand.
GCCATGCTGAATAAAGTGTCAAAACCAGAAATGCAGCACAGGCCATGGAGAAACGGGAGCCTGGCTACGCTGATGGGCGGGATGTAAATTGCCAACAGCCACTCTGGAGAAGTGCACGGTGTGTCCTGAAACTTCTAAGAAACTCAGCTTAGGGAGCATAGGGCACTTCCACTCATGGGCGTATAAATTGGGAAAACTAAAAATCAGCAAGACACAGGCACCCCAAAGTTTAGGGCTGCTCTGTTGACAAGAACCTCCACTTCGTTACACCTTAAATATCCCAGGAAAGAGAAAAATGGATAAAGAAGTTGTGGTCCTTATGTACAATGGAATATCACTCAGCCATGAAATCAACGTCATAAGGCTAGTAGCAGCATGATGAGTGGATTTAGGTACGACGATTCTAAGTGAAATAAGACACACAGAAAAAGACACTTATCATAAGATATCACTTATAGAGGGAATGTAAAAACCGCTACCCTTGAACTGAATTACAAAACAGAATAGAGTCACACGTTTAGAAAACACACTATGGCTGCTTAACGGGAAAGGTGAGGTGGGGTGATGCATACAACAAGGGTTTCAAATTATCTCAGATACCGTTCCATAAACCCAATATGTAATAGACAAGCCCTACTCCTTGCTCAATGAATTGGACTCAACACCCCCTATTCACCGCTCAAGAATATATCTGACTAGTAAGAATCTTGAAACCTATGCATTGATATCTCTCTGTAAGTGAGTCAAGTGGGTGTAAAGCGGCAAAATCACAGCAGTGAAAAGCAGGTAAACCCCATTATAAAAATCAATTACTTTTAAAAATCCGTGAAACAAAGACAGTGAAAGAGAGAGAAATTCTTACACAAGTCGTTCAGGGGCTGTGATGCCACCTGGATTGACCATATCTAGACCCACAGCTGATTGAGACATAACGGTGGACACTCTTGGGGCTGAGAGGTTTGGTGAGGTTGGGTGAGCAAACGCAGACTCTTTAAAGTAATACTGCGTGGTACCCATCCCATGGGTCCCAAATCTCCAGGTTCAAGGGCATCTTCCTACATCGAAAACATGCATGAGAAACCCAGAAGATGGTACACCGTGTGATCGGGAAAGGTTTCTAAAACGCACCTCATTTCTCATCTCCTTGTTCTCGGGTTCGCCATTCCAGCCGCTTTACTAGCAATCTCCCTCCTTGGAGAATCAGCACCTTTAACCTCCTGTTCCGTACAGGTTGCAATTTGTCCTGAGGATGAACGGAAAGAGGGGGAACCAATGAGAGACTAGCTCTAGGTGTTGGGACAGGCACAGGTCACTCTAATTTCCCATCAGGAAGAAGAATTAACCACAGGCTCAGCCTGCCGCCTGGGACGAGAATAGGACCTGAAGCACTCCTGCGCTTTTGCGGCCAGCTCCCAAGAAAGCGGGTTGAAAAATGGAGCTCAGGGGCACTGCAATTCACAAACCTGCAGACTTATAAATGTAGACTCTCGTCCACAAATATATTGAGGGAAGGCAACGAAGAGGATTTGAAAGCAAGGCAGAATTGCAGGAAACAGATTTCAGGAGGGAGATTCGAATCGCCTTTAAAGCACAGGAAAAGCGGCAAAACCTCGACAATGATGCCCTTGGCCAAAAAGGGCGTATGCGTTTTTTCCTGAATATATTCAGGAAAAAACGCATACGCCCTTTTTGGCCAACCAAGCAACCTGGAAAGGCAAATCAGCGCTACAAAGAAGTCTCGCTTCCCATTGGTCAAAAGGGCCATGCTGAATAAAGTGTCAAAACCAGAAATGCAGGACAGGCCATGGAGAAACGGGAGCCTGGCTACGCTGATGGGCGGGATGTAAATTGCCAACAGCCACTCTGGAGAAGTGCACGGTGTGTCCTGAAACATCTAAAAACTCAGCTTAGGGAGCATAGGGCACTTCCACTCATGGGCGTATAAATTGGGAAAACTAAAATCAGCAAGACACAGTCACCCCAAAGTTTAGGGCTGCCCTGTTGACAAGAACCTCCACTTCGTTACACCTTAAATATCCCAGGAAAGAGAAAAATGGATAAAGAAGTTGTGGTCCTTATGTACAATGGAATATCACTCAGCCATGAAATCAACGTCATAAGGCTAGTAGCAGCATGATGAGTGGATTTAGGTACGACGATTCTAAGTGAAATAAGACACACAGAAAAAGACACTTATCATAAGATATCACTTATAGAGGGAATGTAAAAACCGCTACCCTTGAACTGAATTACAAAACAGAATAGAGTCACACGTTTAGAAAACACACTATGGCTGCTTAACGGGAAAGGTGAGGTGGGGTGATGCATAAAACAAGGGTTTCAAATTATCTCAGATACCGTTCCATAAACCCAATATGTAATAGACAAGCCCTACTCCTTGCTCAATGAATTGGACTCAACACCCCCTATTCACCGCTCAAGAATATATCTGACTAGTAAGAATCTTGAAACCTATGCATTGATATCTCTCTGTAAGTGAGTCAAGTGGGTGTAAAGCGGCAAAATCACAGCAGTGAAAAGCAGGTAAACCCCATTATAAAAATCAATTACTTTTAAAAATCCGTGAAACAAAGACAGTGAAAGAGAGAGAAATTCTTACACAAGTCGTTCAGGGGCTGTGATGCCACCTGGATTGACCATATCTAGACCCACAGCTGATTGAGACATAACGGTGGACACTCTTGGGGCTGAGAGGTTTGGTGAGGTTGGGTGAGCAAACGCAGACTCTTTAAAGTAATACTGCGTGGTACCCATCCCATGGGTCCCAAATCTCCAGGTTCAAGGGCATCTTCCTACATCGAAAACATGCATGAGAAACCCAGAAGATGGTACACCGTGTGATCGGGAAAGGTTTCTAAAACGCACCTCATTTCTCATCTCCTTGTTCTCGGGTTCGCCATTCCAGCCGCTTTACTAGCAATCTCCCTCCTTGGAGAATCAGCACCTTTAACCTCCTGTTCCGTACAGGTTGCAATTTGTCCTGAGGATGAACGGAAAGAGGGGGAACCAATGAGAGACTAGCTCTAGGTGTTGGGACAGGCACAGGTCACTCTAATTTCCCATCAGGAAGAAGAATTAACCACAGGCTCAGCCTGCCGCCTGGGACGAGAATAGGACCTGAAGCACTCCTGCGCTTTTGCGGCCAGCTCCTAAGAAAGCGAGTTGAAAAATGGAGCTCAGGGGCACTGCAATTCACAAACCTGCAGACTTATAAATGTAGACTCTCGTCCACAAATATATTGAGGGAAGGCAACGAAGAGGATTTGAAAGCAAGGCAGAATTGCAGGAAACAGATTTCAGGAGGGAGATTCGAATCGCCTTTAAAGCACAGGAAAAGCGGCGAAACCTCGACAATGATGCCCTTGGCCAAAAAGGGCGTATGCGTTTTTTCCTGAATATATTCAGGAAAAAACGCATACGCCCTTTTTGGCCAACCAAGCAACCTGGAAAGGCAAATCAGCGCTACAAAGAAGTCTCGCTTCCCATCGGTCAAAAGGGCCATGCTGAATAAAGTGTCAAAACCAGAAATGCAGGACAGGCCATGGAGAAACGGGAGCCTGGCTACGCTGATGGGCGGGATGTAAATTGCCAACAGCCACTCTGGAGAAGTGCACGGTGTGTCCTGAAACATCTAAAAAACTCAGCTTAGGGAGCATAGGGCACTTCCACTCATGGGCGTATAAATTGGGAAAACTAAAAATCAGCAAGACACAGGCACCCCAAAGTTTAGGGCTGCCCTGTTGACAAGAACCTCCACTTCGTTACACCTTAAATATCCCAGGAAAGAGAAAAATGGATAAAGAAGTTGTGGTCCTTATGTACAATGGAATATCACTCAGCCATGAAATCAACGTCATAAGGCTAGTAGCAGCATGATGAGTGGATTTAGGTACGACGATTCTAAGTGAAATAAGTCACACAGAAAAAGACACTTATCATAAGATATCACTTATAGAGGGAATGTAAAAACCGCTACCCTTGAACTGAATTACAAAACAGAATAGAGTCACACGTTTAGAAAACACACTATGGCTGCTTAACGGGAAAGGTGAGGTGGGGTGATGCATAAAACAAGGGTTTCAAATTATCTCAGATACCGTTCCATAAACCCAATATGTAATAGACAAGCCCTACTCCTTGCTCAATGAATTGGACTCAACACCCCCTATTCACCGCTCAAGAATATATCTGACTAGTAAGAATCTTGAAACCTATGCATTGATATCTCTCTGTAAGTGAGTCAAGTGGGTGTAAAGCGGCAAAATCACAGCAGTGAAAAGCAGGTAAACCCCATTATAAAAATCAATTACTTTTAAAAACCCGTGAAACAAAGACAGTGAAAGAGAGAGAAATTCTTACACAAGTCGTTCAGGGGCTGTGATGCCACCTGGATTGACCATATCTAGACCCACAGCTGATTGAGACATAACGGTGGACACTCTTGGGGCTGAGAGGTTTGGTGAGGTTGGGTGAGCAAACGCAGACTCTTTAAAGTAATACTGCGTGGTACCCATCCCATGGGTCCCAAATCTCCAGGTTCAAGGGCATCTTCCTACATCGAAAACATGCATGAGAAACCCAGAAGATGGTACACCGTGTGATCGGGAAAGGTTTCTAAAACGCACCTCATTTCTCATCTCCTTGTTCTCGGGTTCGCCATTCCAGCCGCTTTACTAGCAATCTCCCTCCTTGGAGAATCAGCACCTTTAACCTCCTGTTCCGTACAGGTTGCAATTTGTCCTGAGGATGAACGGAAAGAGGGGGAACCAATGAGAGACTAGCTCTAGGTGTTGGGACAGGCACAGGTCACTCTAATTTCCCATCAGGAAGAAGAATTAACCACAGGCTCAGCCTGCCGCCTGGGACGAGAATAGGACCTGAAGCACTCCTGCGCTTTTGCGGCCAGCTCCCAAGAAAGCGGGTTGAAAAATGGAGCTCAGGGGCACTGCAATTCACAAACCTGCAGACTTATAAATGTAGACTCTCGTCCACAAATATATTGAGGGAAGGCAACGAAGAGGATTTGAAAGCAAGGCAGAATTGCAGGAAACAGATTTCAGGAGGGAGATTCGAATCGCCTTTAAAGCACAGGAAAAGCGGCAAAACCTCGACAATGATGCCCTTGGCCAAAAAGGGCGTATGCGTTTTTTCCTGAATATATTCAGGAAAAAACGCATACGCCCTTTTTGGCCAACCAAGCAACCTGGAAAGGCAAATCAGCGCTACAAAGAAGTCTCGCTTCCCATTGGTGAAAAGGGCCATGCTGAATAAAGTGTCAAAACCAGAAATGCAGGACAGGCCATGGAGAAACGGGAGCCTGGCTACGCTGATGGGCGGGATGTAAATTGCCAACAGCCACTCTGGAGAAGTGCACGGTGTGTCCTGAAACATCTAAAAAACTCAGCTTAGGGAGCATAGGGCACTTCCACTCATGGGCGTATAAATTGGGAAAACTAAAAATCAGCAAGACACAGGCACCCCAAAGTTTAGGGCTGCCCTGTTGACAAGAACCTCCACTTTGTTACATCTTAAATATCCCAGGAAAGAGAAAAATGGATAAAGAAGATGTGGTCCTTATGTACAATGGAATATCACTCAGCCATGAAATCAACGTCATAAGGCTAGTAGCAGCATGATGAGTGGATTTAGGTACGACGATTCTAAGTGAAATAAGTCACACAGAAAAAGACACTTATCATAAGATATCACTTATAGGGGGAATGTAAAAACCGCTACCCTTGAACTGAATTACAAAACAGAATAGAGTCACACGTTTAGAAAACACACTATGGCTGCTTAACGGGAAAGGTGAGGTGGGGTGATGCATAAAACAAGGGTTTCAAATTATCTCAGATACCGTTCCATAAACCCAATATGTAATAGACAAGCCCTACTCCTTGCTCAATGAATTGGACTCAACACCCCCTATTCACCGCTCAAGAATATATCTGACTAGTAAGAATCTTGAAACCTATGCATTGATATCTCTCTGTAAGTGAGTCAAGTGGGTGTAAAGCGGCAAAATCACAGCAGTGAAAAGCAGGTAAACCCCATTATAAAAATCAATTACTTTTAAAAACCCGTGAAACAAAGACAGTGAAAGAGAGAGAAATTCTTACACAAGTCGTTCAGGGGCTGTGATGTCACCTGGATTGACCATATCTAGACCCACAGCTGATTGAGACATAACGGTGGACACTCTTGGGGCTGAGAGGTTTGGTGAGGTTGGGTGAGCAAACGCAGACTCTTTAAAGTAATACTGCGTGGTACCCATCCCATGGGTCCCAAATCTCCAGGTTCAAGGGCATCTTCCTACATCGAAAACATGCATGAGAAACCCAGAAGATGGTACACCGTGTGATCGGGAAAGGTTTCTAAAACGCACCTCATTTCTCATCTCCTTGTTCTCGGGTTCGCCATTCCAGCCGCTTTACTAGCAATCTCCCTCCTTGGAGAATCAGCACCTTTAACCTCCTGTTCCGTACAGGTTGCAATTTGTCCTGAGGATGAACGGAAAGAGGGGGAACCAATGAGAGACTAGCTCTAGGTGTTGGGACAGGCACAGGTCACACTAATTTCCCATCAGGAAGAAGAATTAACCACAGGCTCAGCCTGCCGCCTGGGACGAGAATAGGACCTGAAGCACTCCTGCGCTTTTGCGGCCAGCTCCCAAGAAAGCGGGTTGAAAAATGGAGCTCAGGGGCACTGCAATTCACAAAACTGCAGACTTATAAATGTAGACTCTCGTCCACAAATATATTGAGGGAAGGCAACGAAGAGGATTTGAAAGCAAGGCAGAATTGCAGGAAACAGATTTCAGGAGGGAGATTCGAATCGCCTTTAAAGCACAGGAAAAGCGGCAAAACCTCGACAATGATGCCCTTGGCCAAAAAGGGCGTATGCGTTTTTTCCTGAATATATTCAGGAAAAAACGCATACGCCCTTTTTGGCCAACCAAGCAACCTGGAAAGGCAAATCAGCGCTACAAAGAAGTCTCGCTTCCCATTGGTGAAAAGGGCCATGCTGAATAAAGTGTCAAAACCAGAAATGCAGGACAGGCCATGGAGAAACGGGAGCCTGGCTACGCTGATGGGCGGGATGTAAATTGCCAACAGCCACTCTGGAGAAGTGCACGGTGTGTCCTGAAACATCTAAAAAACTCAGCTTAGGGAGCATAGGGCACTTCCACTCATGGGCGTATAAATTGGGAAAACTAAAAATCAGCAAGACACAGGCACCCCAAAGTTTAGGGCTGCCCTGTTGACAAGAACCTCCACTTTGTTACATCTTAAATATCCCAGGAAAGAGAAAAATGGATAAAGAAGATGTGGTCCTTATGTACAATGGAATATCACTCAGCCATGAAATCAACGTCATAAGGCTAGTAGCAGCATGATGAGTGGATTTAGGTACGACGATTCTAAGTGAAATAAGTCACACAGAAAAAGACACTTATCATAAGATATCACTTATAGGGGGAATGTAAAAACCGCTACCCTTGAACTGAATTACAAAACAGAATAGAGTCACACGTTTAGAAAACACACTATGGCTGCTTAACGGGAAAGGTGAGGTGGGGTGATGCATAAAACAAGGGTTTCAAATTATCTCAGATACCGTTCCATAAACCCAATATGTAATAGACAAGCCCTACTCCTTGCTCAATGAATTGGACTCAACACCCCCTATTCACCGCTCAAGAATATATCTGACTAGTAAGAATCTTGAAACCTATGCATTGATATCTCTCTGTAAGTGAGTCAAGTGGGTGTAAAGCGGCAAAATCACAGCAGTGAAAAGCAGGTAAACCCCATTATAAAAATCAATTACTTTTAAAAACCCGTGAAACAAAGACAGTGAAAGAGAGAGAAATTCTTACACAAGTCGTTCAGGGGCTGTGATGCCACCTGGATTGACCATATCTAGACCCACAGCTGATTGAGACATAACGGTGGACACTCTTGGGGCTGAGAGGTTTGGTGAGGTTGGGTGAGCAAACTCAGACTCTTTAAAGTAATACTGCGTGGTACCCATCCCATGGGTCCCAAATCTCCAGGTTCAAGGGCATCTTCCTACATCGAAAACATGCATGAGAAACCCAGAAGATGGTACACCGTGTGATCGGGAAAGGTTTCTAAAACGCACCTCATTTCTCATCTCCTTGTTCTCGGGTTCGCCATTCCAGCCGCTTTACTAGCAATCTCCCTCCTTGGAGAATCAGCACCTTTAACCTCCTGTTCCGTACAGGTTGCAATTTGTCCTGAGGATGAACGGAAAGAGGGGGAACCAATGAGAGACTAGCTCTAGGTGTTGGGACAGGCACAGGTCACACTAATTTCCCATCAGGAAGAAGAATTAACCACAGGCTCAGCCTGCCGCCTGGGACGAGAATAGGACCTGAAGCACTCCTGCGCTTTTGCGGCCAGCTCCCAAGAAAGCGGGTTGAAAAATGGAGCTCAGGGGCACTGCAATTCACAAAACTGCAGACTTATAAATGTAGACTCTCGTCCACAAATATATTGAGGGAAGGCAACGAAGAGGATTTGAAAGCAAGGCAGAATTGCAGGAAACAGATTTCAGGAGGGAGATTCGAATCGCCTTTAAAGCACAGGAAAAGCGGCAAAACCTCGACAATGATGCCCTTGGCCAAAAAGGGCGTATGCGTTTTTTCCTGAATATATTCAGGAAAAAACGCATACGCCCTTTTTGGCCAACCAAGCAACCTGGAAAGGCAAATCAGCGCTACAAAGAAGTCTCGCTTCCCATTGGTGAAAAGGGCCATGCTGAATAAAGTGTCAAAACCAGAAATGCAGGACAGGCCATGGAGAAACGGGAGCCTGGCTACGCTGATGGGCGGGATGTAAATTGCCAACAGCCACTCTGGAGAAGTGCACGGTGTGTCCTGAAACATCTAAAAAACTCAGCTTAGGGAGCATAGGGCACTTCCACTCATGGGCGTATAAATTGGGAAAACTAAAAATCAGCAAGACACAGGCACCCCAAAGTTTAGGGCTGCCCTGTTGACAAGAACCTCCACTTTGTTACATCTTAAATATCCCAGGAAAGAGAAAAATGGATAAAGAAGATGTGGTCCTTATGTACAATGGAATATCACTCAGCCATGAAATCAACGTCATAAGGCTAGTAGCAGCATGATGAGTGGATTTAGGTACGACGATTCTAAGTGAAATAAGTCACACAGAAAAAGACACTTATCATAAGATATCACTTATAGAGGGAATGTAAAAACCGCTACCCTTGAACTGAATTACAAAACAGAATAGAGTCACACGTTTAGAAAACACACTATGGCTGCTTAACGGGAAAGGTGAGGTGGGGTGATGCATAAAACAAGGGTTTCAAATTATCTCAGATACCGTTCCATAAACCCAATATGTAATAGACAAGCCCTACTCCTTGCTCAATGAATTGGACTCAACACCCCCTATTCACCGCTCAAGAATATATCTGACTAGTAAGAATCTTGAAACCTATGCATTGATATCTCTCTGTAAGTGAGTCAAGTGGGTGTAAAGCGGCAAAATCACAGCAGTGAAAAGCAGGTAAACCGCATTATAAAAATCAATTACTTTTAAAAACCCGTGAAACAAAGACAGTGAAAGAGAGAGAAATTCTTACACAAGTCGTTCAGGGGCTGTGATGCCACCTGGATTGACCATATCTAGACCCACAGCTGATTGAGACATAACGGTGGACACTCTTGGGGCTGAGAGGTTTGGTGAGGTTGGGTGAGCAAACGCAGACTCTTTAAAGTAATACTGCGTGGTACCCATCCCATGGGTCCCAAATCTCCAGGTTCAAGGGCATCTTCCTACATCGAAAACATGCATGAGAAACCCAGAAGATGGTACACCGTGTGATCGGGAAAGGTTTCTAAAACGCACCTCATTTCTCATCTCCTTGTTCTCGGGTTCGCCATTCCAGCCGCTTTACTAGCAATCTCCCTCCTTGGAGAATCAGCACCTTTAACCTCCTGTTCCGTACAGGTTGCAATTTGTCCTGAGGATGAACGGAAAGAGGGGGAACCAATGAGAGACTAGCTCTAGGTGTTGGGACAGGCACAGGTCACACTAATTTCCCATCAGGAAGAAGAATTAACCACAGGCTCAGCCTGCCGCCTGGGACGAGAATAGGACATGAAGCACTCCTGCGCTTTTGCGGCCAGCTCCCAAGAAAGCGAGTTGAAAAATGGAGCTCAGGGGCACTGCAATTCACAAACCTGCAAACTTATAAATGTAGACTCTCGTCCACAAATATATTGAGGGAAGACAAGGAAGAGGATTTGAAAGCAAGGCAGAATTGCAGGAAACAGATTTCAGGAGGGAGATTCGAATCGCCTTTAAAGCACAGGAAAAGCGGCAAAACCTCGACAATGATGCCCTTGGCCAAAAAGGGCGTATGCGTTTTTTCCTGAATATATTCAGGAAAAAACGCATACGCCCTTTTTGGCCAACCAAGCAACCTGGAAAGCAAATCAGCGCTACAAAGAAGTCTCGCTTCCCATCGGTCAAAAGGGCCATGCTGAATAAAGTGTCAAAACCAGAAATGCAGGACAGGCCATGGAGAAACGGGAGCCTGGCTACGCTGATGGGCGGGATGTAAATTGCCAACAGCCACTCTGGAGAAGTGCACGGTGTGTCCTGAAACATCTAAAAACTCAGCTTAGGGAGCATAGGGCACTTCCACTCATGGGCGTATAAATTGTGAAAACTAAAAATCAGCAAGACACAGTCACCCCAAAGTTTAGGGCTGCCGTGTTGACAAGAACCTCCACTTCGTTACACCTTAAATATCCCAGGAAAGAGAAAAATGGATAAAGAAGTTGTGGTCCTTATGTACAATGGAATATCACTCAGCCATGAAATCAACGTCATAAGGCTAGTAGCAGCATGATGAGTGGATTTAGGTACGACGATTCTAAGTGAAATAAGTCACACAGAAAAAGACACTTATCATAAGATATCACTTATAGAGGGAATGTAAAAACCGCTACCCTTGAACTGAATTACAAAACAGAATAGAGTCACACGTTTAGAAAACACACTATGGCTGCTTAACGGGAAAGGTGAGGTGGGGTGATGCATAAAACAAGGGTTTCAAATTATCTCAGATACCGTTCCATAAACCCAATATGTAATAGACAAGCCCTACTCCTTGCTCAATGAATTGGACTCAACACCCCCTATTCACCGCTCAAGAATATATCTGACTAGTAAGAATCTTGAAACCTATGCATTGATATCTCTCTGTAAGTGAGTCAAGTGGGTGTAAAGCGGCAAAATCACAGCAGTGAAAAGCAGGTAAACCCCATTATAAAAATCAATTACTTTTAAAAACCCGTGAAACAAAGACAGTGAAAGAGAGAGAAATTCTTACACAAGTCGTTCAGGGGCTGTGATGCCACCTGGATTGACCATATCTAGACCCACAGCTGATTGAGACATAACGGTGGACACTCTTGGGGCTGAGAGGTTTGGTGAGGTTGGGTGAGCAAACGCAGACTCTTTAAAGTAATACTGCGTGGTACCCATCCCATGGGTCCCAAATCTCCAGGTTCAAGGGCATCTTCCTACATCGAAAACATGCATGAGAAACCCAGAATATGGTACACCGTGTGATCGGAAAAGGTTTCTAAAACGCACCTCATTTCTCATCTCCTTGTTCTCGGGTTCGCCATTCCAGCCGCTTTACTAGCAATCTCCCTCCTTGGAGAATCAGCACCTTTAACCTCCTGTTCCGTACAGGTTGCAATTTGTCCTGAGGATGAACGGAAAGAGGGGGAACCAATGAGAGACTAGCTCTAGGTGTTGGGACAGGCACAGGTCACTCTAATTTCCCATCAGGAAGAAGAATTAACCACAGGCTCAGCCTGCCGCCTGGGACGAGAATAGGACCTGAAGCACTCCTGCGCTTTTGCGGCCAGCTCCCAAGAAAGCGGGTTGAAAAATGGAGCTCAGGGGCACTGCAATTCACAAACCTGCAGACTTATAAATGTAGACTCTCGTCCACAAATATATTGAGGGAAGGCAACGAAAAGGATTTGAAAGCAAGGCAGAATTGCAGGAAACAGATTTCAGGAGGGAGATTCAAATCGCCTTTAAAGCACAGGAAAAGCGGCAAAACCTCGACAATGATGCCCTTGGCCAAAAAGGGCGTATGCGTTTTTTCCTGAATATATTCAGGAAAAAACGCATACGCCCTTTTTGGCCAACCAAGCAACCTGGAAAGGCAAATCAGCGCTACAAAGAAGTCTCGCTTCCCATCGGTCAAAAGGGCCATGCTGAATAAAGTGTCAAAACCAGAAATGCTGGACAGGCCATGGAGAAACGGGAGCCTGGCTACGCTGATGGGCAGGATGTAAATTGCCAACAGCCACTCTGGAGAAGTGCACGGTGTGTCCTGAAACATCTAAAAACTCAGCTTAGGGAGCATAGGGCACTTCCACTCATGGGCGTATAAATTGGGAAAACTAAAAATCAGCAAGACACAGTCACCCCAAAGTTTAGGGCAGCCCTGTTGACAAGAACCTCCACTTCGTTACACCTTAAATATCCCAGGAAAGAGAAAAATGGATAAAGAAGTTGTGGTCCTTATGTACAATGGAATATCACTCAGCCATGAAATCAACGTCATAAGGCTAGTAGCAGCATGATGAGTGGATTTAGGTACGACGATTCTAAGTGAAATAAGTCACACAGAAAAAGACACTTATCATAAGATATCACTTATAGAGGGAATGTAAAAACCGCTACCCTTGAACTGAATTACAAAACAGAATAGAGTCACACGTTTAGAAAACACACTATGGCTGCTTAACGGGAAAGGTGAGGTGGGGTGATGCATAAAACAAGGGTTTCAAATTATCTCAGATACCGTTCCATAAACCCAATATGTAATAGACAAGCCCTACTCCTTGCTCAATGAATTGGACTCAACACCCCCTATTCACCGCTCAAGAATATATCTGACTAGTAAGAATCTTGAAACCTATGCATTGATATCTCTCTGTAAGTGAGTCAAGTGGGTGTAAAGCGGCAAAATCACAGCAGTGAAAAGCAGGTAAACCCCATTATAAAAATCAATTACTTTTAAAAACCCGTGAAACAAAGACAGTGAAAGAGAGAGAAATTCTTACAAAAGTCGTTCAGGGGCTGTGATGCCACCTGGATTGACCATATCTAGACCCACAGCTGATTGAGACATAACGGTGGACACTCTTGGGGCTGAGAGGTTTGGTGAGGTTGGGTGAGCAAACGCAGACTCTTTAAAGTAATACTGCGTGGTACCCATCCCATGGGTCCCAAATCTCCAGGTTCAAGGGCATCTTCCTACATCGAAAACATGCATGAGAAACCCAGAAGATGGTACACCGTGTGATCGGGAAAGGTTTCTAAAACGCACCTCATTTCTCATCTCCTTGTTCTCGGGTTCGCCATTCCAGCCGCTTTACTAGCAATCTCCCTCCTTGGAGAATCAGCACCTTTAACCTCCTGTTCCGTACAGGTTGCAATTTGTCCTGAGGATGAACGGAAAGAGGGGGAACCAATGAGAGACTAGCTCTAGGTGTTGGGACAGGCACAGGTCACTCAAATTTCCCATCAGGAAGAAGAATTAACCACAGGCTCAGCCTGCCGCCTGGGACGAGAATAGGACCTGAAGCACTCCTGCGCTTTTGCGGCCAGCTCCTAAGAAAGCGAGTTGAAAAATGGAGCTCAGGGGCACTGCAATTCACAAACCTGCAGACTTATAAATGTAGACTCTCGTCCACAAATATATTGAGGGAAGGCAACGAAGAGGATTTGAAAGCAAGGCAGAATTGCAGGAAACAGATTTCAGGAGGGAGATTCGAATCGCCTTTAAAGCACAGGAAAAGCGGCAAAACCTCGACAATGATGCCCTTGGCCAAAAAGGGCGTATGCGTTTTTTTCTGAATATATTCAGGAAAAAACGCATACGCCCTTTTTGGCCAACCAAGCAACCTGGAAAGACAAATCAGCGCTACAAAGAAGTCTCGCTTCCCATCGGTCAAAAGGGCCATGCTGAATAAAGTGTCAAAACCAGAAATGCAGGACAGGCCATGGAGAAACGGGAGCCTGGCTACGCTGATGGGCGGGATGTAAATTGCCAACAGCCACTCTGGAGAAGTGCACGGTGTGTCCTGAAACATCTAAAAACTCAGCTTAGGGAGCATAGGGCACTTCCACTCATGGGCGTATAAATTGGGAAAACTAAAATCAGCAAGACACAGTCACCCCAAAGTTTAGGGCTGCCCTGTTGACAAGAACCTCCACTTCGTTACACCTTAAATATCCCAGGAAAGAGAAAAATGGATAAAGAAGTTGTGGTCCTTATGTACAATGGAATATCACTCAGCCATGAAATCAACGTCATAAGGCTAGTAGCAGCATGATGAGTGGATTTAGGTACGACGATTCTAAGTGAAATAAGTCACACAGAAAAAGACACTTATCATAAGATATCACTTATAGAGGGAATGTAAAAACCGCTACCCTTGAACTGAATTACAAAACAGAATAGAGTCACACGTTTAGAAAACACACTATGGCTGCTTAACGGGAAAGGTGAGGTGGGGTAATGCATAAAACAAGGGTTTCAAATTATCTCAGATACCGTTCCATAAACCCAATATGTAATAGACAAGCCCTACTCCTTGCTCAATGAATTGGACTCAACACCCCCTATTCACCGCCCAAGAATATATCTGACTAGTAAGAATCTTGAAACCTATGCATTGATATCTCTCTGTAAGTGAGTCAAGTGGGTGTAAAGCGGCAAAATCACAGCAGTGAAAAGCAGGTAAACCCCATTATAAAAATCAATTACTTTTAAAAACCCGTGAAACAAAGACAGTGAAAGAGAGAGAAATTCTTACACAAGTCGTTCAGGGGCTGTGATGCCACCTGGATTGACCATATCTAGACCCACAGCTGATTGAGACATAAGGGTGGACACTCTTGGGGCTGAGAGGTTTGGTGAGGTTGGGTGAGCAAACGCAGACTCTTTAAAGTAATACTGCGTGGTACCCATCCCATGGGTCCCAAATCTCCAGGTTCAAGGGCATCTTCCTACATCGAAAACATGCATGAGAAACCCAGAAGATGGTACACCGTGTGATCGGGAAAGGTTTCTAAAACGCACCTCATTTCTCATCTCCTTGTTCTCGGGTTCGCCATTCCAGCCGCTTTACTAGCAATCTCCCTCCTTGGAGAATCAGCACCTTTAACCTCCTGTTCCGTACAGGTTGCAATTTGTCCTGAGGATGAACGGAAAGAGGGGGAACCAATGAGAGACTAGCTCTAGGTGTTGGGACAGGCACAGGTCACTCTAATTTCCCATCAGGAAGAAGAATTAACCACAGGCTCAGCCTGCCGCCTGGGACGAGAATAGGACCTGAAGCACTCCTGCGCTTTTGCGGCCAGCTCCTAAGAAAGCGAGTTGAAAAATGGAGCTCAGGGGCACTGCAATTCACAAACCTGCAGACTTATAAATGTAGACTCTCGTCCACAAATATATTGAGGGAAGGCAACGAAGAGGATTTGAAAGCAAGGCAGAATTGCAGGAAACAGATTTCAGGAGGGAGATTCGAATCGCCTTTAAAGCACAGGAAAAGCGGCAAAACCTCGACAATGATGCCCTTGGCCAAAAAGGGCGTATGCGTTTTTTCCTGAATATATTCAGGAAAAAACGCATACGCCCTTTTTGGCCAACCAAGCAACCTGGAAAGACAAATCAGCGCTACAAAGAAGTCTCGCTTCCCATCGGTCAAAAGGGCCATGCTGAATAAAGTGTCAAAACCAGAAATGCAGCACAGGCCATGGAGAAACGGGAGCCTGGCTACGCTGATGGGCGGGATGTAAATTGCCAACAGCCACTCTGGAGAAGTGCACGGTGTGTCCTGAAACTTCTAAGAAACTCAGCTTAGGGAGCATAGGGCACTTCCACTCATGGGCGTATAAATTGGGAAAACTAAAAATCAGCAAGACACAGGCACCCCAAAGTTTAGGGCTGCTCTGTTGACAAGAACCTCCACTTCGTTACACCTTAAATATCCCAGGAAAGAGAAAAATGGATAAAGAAGTTGTGGTCCTTATGTACAATGGAATATCACTCAGCCATGAAATCAACGTCATAAGGCTAGTAGCAGCATGATGAGTGGATTTAGGTACGACGATTCTAAGTGAAATAAGACACACAGAAAAAGACACTTATCATAAGATATCACTTATAGAGGGAATGTAAAAACCGCTACCCTTGAACTGAATTACAAAACAGAATAGAGTCACACGTTTAGAAAACACACTATGGCTGCTTAACGGGAAAGGTGAGGTGGGGTGATGCATACAACAAGGGTTTCAAATTATCTCAGATACCGTTCCATAAACCCAATATGTAATAGACAAGCCCTACTCCTTGCTCAATGAATTGGACTCAACACCCCCTATTCACCGCTCAAGAATATATCTGACTAGTAAGAATCTTGAAACCTATGCATTGATATCTCTCTGTAAGTGAGTCAAGTGGGTGTAAAGCGGCAAAATCACAGCAGTGAAAAGCAGGTAAACCCCATTATAAAAATCAATTACTTTTAAAAATCCGTGAAACAAAGACAGTGAAAGAGAGAGAAATTCTTACACAAGTCGTTCAGGGGCTGTGATGCCACCTGGATTGACCATATCTAGACCCACAGCTGATTGAGACATAACGGTGGACACTCTTGGGGCTGAGAGGTTTGGTGAGGTTGGGTGAGCAAACGCAGACTCTTTAAAGTAATACTGCGTGGTACCCATCCCATGGGTCCCAAATCTCCAGGTTCAAGGGCATCTTCCTACATCGAAAACATGCATGAGAAACCCAGAAGATGGTACACCGTGTGATCGGGAAAGGTTTCTAAAACGCACCTCATTTCTCATCTCCTTGTTCTCGGGTTCGCCATTCCAGCCGCTTTACTAGCAATCTCCCTCCTTGGAGAATCAGCACCTTTAACCTCCTGTTCCGTACAGGTTGCAATTTGTCCTGAGGATGAACGGAAAGAGGGGGAACCAATGAGAGACTAGCTCTAGGTGTTGGGACAGGCACAGGTCACTCTAATTTCCCATCAGGAAGAAGAATTAACCACAGGCTCAGCCTGCCGCCTGGGACGAGAATAGGACCTGAAGCACTCCTGCGCTTTTGCGGCCAGCTCCCAAGAAAGCGAGTTGAAAAATGGAGCTCAGGGGCACTGCAATTCACAAACCTGCAGACTTATAAATGTAGACTCTCGTCCACAAATATATTGAGGGAAGGCAACGAAAAGGATTTGAAAGCAAGGCAGAATTGCAGGAAACAGATTTCAGGAGGGAGATTCGAATCGCCTTTAAAGCACAGGAAAAGCGGCAAAACCTCGACAATGATGCCCTTGGCCAAAAAGGGCGTATGCGTTTTTTCCTGAATATATTCAGGAAAAAACGCATACGCCCTTTTTGGCCAACCAAGCAACCTGGAAAGGCAAATCAGCGCTACAAAGAAGTCTCGCTTCCCATCGGTCAAAAGGGCCATGCTGAATAAAGTGTCAAAACCAGAAATGCAGGACAGGCCATGGAGAAACGGGAGCCTGGCTACGCTGATGGGCGGGATGTAAATTGCCAACAGCCACTCTGGAGAAGTGCACGGTGTGTCCTGAAACATCTAAAAACTCAGCTTAGGGAGCATAGGGCACTTCCACTCATGGGCGTATAAATTGGGAAAACTAAAAATCAGCAAGACACAGTCACCCCAAAGTTTAGGGCTGCCCTGTTGACAAGAACCTCCACTTTGTTACACCTTAAATATCCCAGGAAAGAGAAAAATGGATAAAGAAGTTGTGGTCCTTATGTACAATGGAATATCACTCAGCCATGAAATCAACGTCATAAGGCTAGTAGCAGCATGATGAGTGGATTTAGGTACGACGATTCTAAGTGAAATAAGTCACTCAGAAAAAGACACTTATCATAAGATATGACTTATAGAGGGAATGTAAAAACCGCTACCCTTGAACTGAATTACAAAACAGAATAGAGTCACACGTTTAGAAAACACACTATGGCTGCTTAACGGGAAAGGTGAGGTGGGGTGATGCATACAACAAGGGTTTCAAATTATCTCAGATACCGTTCCATAAACCCAATATGTAATAGACAAGCCCTACTCCTTCCTCAATGAATTGGACTCAACACCCCCAATTCACCGCCCAAGAATATATCTGACTAGTAAGAATCTTGAAACCTATGCATTGATATCTCTCTGTAAGTGAGTCAAGTGGGTGTAAAGCGGCAAAATCACAGCAGTGAAAAGCAGGTAAACCCCATTATAAAAATCAATTACTTTTAAAAACCCGTGAAACAAAGACAGTGAAAGAGAGAGAAATTCTTACAAAATTCGTTCAGCGGCTGTAATGCCACCTGGATTGACCATATCTAGACCCACAGCTGATTGAGACATAAGGGTGGACACTCTTGGGGCTGAGAGGTTTGGTGAGGTTGGGTGAGCAAACTCAGACCCTTTAAAGTAATACTGCGTGGTACCCATCCCATGGGTCCCAAATCTCCAGGTTCAAGGGCATCTTCCTACATCGAAAACATGCATGAGAAACCCAGAAGATGGTACACCGTGTGATCGGGAAAGGTTTCTAAAACGCACCTCATTTCTGATCTCCTTGTGCTCGGGTTCGCCATTCCAGCCGCTTTACTAGCAATCTCCCTCCTTGGAGAATCAGCACCTTTAACCTCCTGTTCCGTACAGGTTGCAATTTGTCCTGAGGATGAACGGGAAGAGGGGGAACCAATGAGAGACTAGCTCTAGGTGTTGGGACAGGCACAGGTCACTCTATTTTCCCATCAGGAAGAAGAATTAACCACAGGCTCAGCCTGCCGCCCAGGACCAGTATAGTGCCTGAAGCAATCCTGCGCTTTTGCGGCCAGCTCCCAAGAAAGCGAGTTGAAAAATGGAGCTCAGGGGCACTGCAATTCACAAACCTGCAGACTTATAAATGATGACTCTCGTCCACAAATATATTGAGGGAAGGCAACGAAGAGGATTTGAAAGCAAGGCAGAATTGCAGGAAACAGATTTCAGGCGGGAGATTCGAATCGCCTTTAAAGCACAGGAAAAGGGGCAAAACCTCGACAATGATGCCCGTGGCCAAAAAGGGCGTATGCGTTTTTTCCTGAATATATTCAGGAAAAAACGCATACGCCCTTTTTGGCCAACCAAGCAACCTGGAAAGGCAAATCAGCGCTACAAAGAAGTCTCGCTTCCCATCGGTCAAAAGGGCCATGCTGAATAAAGTGTCAAAACCAGAAATGCAGGACAGGCCATGGAGAAACGGGAGCCTGGCTACGCTGATGGGCGGGATGTAAATTGCCAACAGCGACTCTGGAGAAGTGCACGGTGTGTCCTGAAACATCTAAAAAACTCAGCTTAGGGAGCATAGGGCACTTCCACTCATGGGCGTATAAATTGGGAAAACTAAAAATCAGCAAAACACAGGCACCGCAAAGTTTAGGGCTGCTCTGTTGACAAGAACCTCCACTTCGTTACACCTTAAATATCCCAGGAAAGAGAAAAATGGATAAAGAAGTTGTGGTCCTTATGTACAATGGAATATCACTCAGCCATGAAATCAACGTCATAAGGCTAGTAGCAGCATGATGAGTGGATTTAGGTACGACGATTCTAAGTGAAATAAGTCACACAGAAAAAGACACTTATCATAAGATATCACTTATAGAGGGAAGGTACAAACCGCTACCCTTGAACTGAATTACAAAACAGAATAGAGTCACACGTTTAGAAAACACACTATGGCTGCTTAACGGGAAAGGTGAGGTGGGGTGATGCATAAAACAAGGGTTTCAAATTATCTCAGATACCGTTCCATAAACCCAATATGTAATAGACAAGCCCTACTCCTTGCTCAATGAATTGGACTCAACACCACCTATTCACCGCTCAAGAATATATCTGACTAGTAAGAATCTTGAAACCTATGCATTGATATCTCTCTGTAAGTGAGTCAAGTGGGTGTAAAGCGGCAAAATCACAGCAGTGAAAAGCAGGTAAACCCCATTATAAAAATCAATTACTTTTAAAAACCCGTGAAACAAAGACAGTGAAAGAGAGAGAAATTCTTACACAAGTCGTTCAGGGGCTGTGATGCCACCTGGATTGACCATATCTAGACCCACAGCTGATTGAGACATAACGGTGGACACTCTTGGGGCTGAGAGGTTTGGTGAGGTTGGGTGAGCAAACGCAGACTCTTTAAAGTAATACTGCGTGGTACCCATCCCATGGGTCCCAAATCTCCAGGTTCAAGGGCATCTTCCTACATCGAAAACATGCATGAGAAACCCAGAAGATGGTACACCGTGTGATCGGGAAAGGTTTCTAAAACGCACCTCATTTCTCATCTCCTTGTTCTCGGGTTCGCCATTCCAGCCGCTTTACTAGCAATCTCCCTCCTTGGAGAATCAGCACCTTTAACCTCCTGTTCCGTACAGGTTGCAATTTGTCCTGAGGATGAACGGAAAGAGGGGGAACCAATGAGAGACTAGCTCTAGGTGTTGGGACAGGCACAGGTCACTCTAATTTCCCATCAGGAAGAAGAATTAACCACAGGCTCAGCCTGCCGCCTGGGACGAGAATAGGACCTGAAGCACTCCTGCGCTTTTGCGGCCAGCTCCCAAGAAAGCGGGTTGAAAAATGGAGCTCAGGGGCACTGCAATTCACAAACCTGCAGACTTATAAATGTAGACTCTCGTCCACAAATATATTGAGGGAAGGCAACGAAAAGGATTTGAAAGCAAGGCAGAATTGCAGGAAACAGATTTCAGGAGGGAGATTCGAATCGCCTTTAAAGCACAGGAAAAGCGGCAAAACCTCGACAATGATGCCCTTGGCCAAAAAGGCCGTATGCGTTTTTTCCTGAATATATTCAGGAAAAAACGCATACGGCCTTTTTGGCCAACCAAGCAACCTGGAAAGGCAAATCAGCGCTACAAAGAAGTCTCGCTTCCCATTGGTCAAAAGGGCCATGCTGAATAAAGTGTCAAAACCAGAAATGCAGGACAGGCCATGGAGAAACGGGAGCCTGGCTACGCTGATGGGCAGGATGTAAATTGCCAACAGCCACTCTGGAGAAGTGCACGGTGTGTCCTGAAACATCTAAAAACTCACCTTAGGGAGCATAGGGCACTTCCACTCATGGGCGTATAAATTGGGAAAGCTAAAAATCAGCAAGACACAGTCACCCCAAAGTTTAGGGCAGCCATGTTGACAAGAACCTCCACTTCGTTACACCTTAAATATCCCAGGAAAGAGAAAAATGGATAAAGAAGTTGTGGTCCTTATGTACAATGGAATATCACTCAGCCATGAAATCTACGTCATAAGGCTAGTAGCAGCATGATGAGTGGATTTAGGTACGAGGATTCTAAGTGAAATAAGTCACACAGAAAAAGACACTTATCATAAGATATCACTTATAGAGGGAATGTAAAAACCGCTACCCTTGAACTGAATTACAAAACAGAATAGAGTCACACGTTTAGAAAACACACTATGGCTGCTTAACGGGAAAGGTGAGGTGGGGTGATGCATAAAACAAGGGTTTCAAATTATCTCAGATACCGTTCCATAAACCCAATATGTAATAGACAAGCCCTACTCCTTGCTCAATGAATTGGACTCAACACCCCCTATTCACCGCTCAAGAATATACCTGACTAGTAAGAATCTTGAAACCTATGCATTGATATCTCTCTGTAAGTGAGTCAAGTGGGTGTAAAGCGGCAAAATCACAGCAGTGAAAAGCAGGTAAACCCCATTATAAAAATCAATTACTTTTAAAAACCCGTGAAACAAAGACAGTGAAAGAGAGAGAAATTCTTACAAAAGTCGTTCAGGGGCTGTGATGCCACCTGGATTGACCATATCTAGACCCACAGCTGATTGAGACATAACGGTGGACACTCTTGGGGCTGAGAGGTTTGGTGAGGTTGGGTGAGCAAACGCAGACTCTTTAAAGTAATACTGCGTGGTACCCATCCCATGGGTCCCAAATCTCCAGGTTCAAGGGCATCTTCCTACATCGAAAACATGCATGAGAAACCCAGAATATGGTACACCGTGTGATCTGGAAAGGTTTCTAAAACGCACCTCATTTCTCATCTCCTTGTTCTCGGGTTCGCCATTCCAGCCGCTTTACTAGCAATCTCCCTCCTTGGAGAATCAGCACCTTTAACCTCCTGTTCCGTACAGGTTGCAATTTGTCCTGAGGATGAACGGAAAGAGGGGGAACCAATGAGAGACTAGCTCTAGGTGTTGGGACAGGCACAGGTCACTCTAATTTCCCATCAGGAAGAAGAATTAACCACAGGCTCAGCCTGCCGCCTGGGACGAGAATAGGACCTGAAGCACTCCTGCGCTTTTGCGGCCAGCTCCCAAGAAAGCGGGTTGAAAAATGGAGCTCAGGGGCACTGCAATTCACAAACCTGCAGACTTATAAATGTAGACTCTCGTCCACAAATATATTGAGGGAAGGCAACGAAGAGGATTTGAAAGCAAGGCAGAATTGCAGGAAACAGATTTCAGGAGGGAGATTCGAATCGCCTTTAAAGCACAGGAAAAGCGGCAAAACCTCGACAATGATGCCCTTGGCCAAAAAGGGCGTATGCGTTTTTTCCTGAATATATTCAGGAAAAAACGCATACGCCCTTTTTGGCCAACCGAGCAACCTGGAAAGGCAAATCAGCGCTACAAAGAAGTCTCGCTTCCCATCGGTCAAAAGGGCCATGCTGAATAAAGTGTCAAAACCAGAAATGCAGGACAGGCCATGGAGAAACGGGAGCCTGGCTACGCTGATGGGCGGGATGGAAATTGCCAACAGCCACTCTGGAGAAGTGCACGGTGTGTCCTGAAACATCTAAAAAACTGAGCTTAGGGAGCATAGGGCACATCCACTCATGGGCGTATAAATTGGGAAAACTAAAAATCAGCAAGACACAGGCACCCCAAAGTTTAGGGCTGCTCTGTTGACAAGAATCTCCACTTCGTTACACCTTAAATATCCCAGGAAAGAGAAAAATGGATAAAGAAGTTGTGGTCCTTATGTACAATGGAATATCACTCAGCCATGAAATCAACGTCATAAGGCTAGTAGCAGCATGATGATTGGATTTAGGTACGACGATTCTAAGTGAAATAAGTCACACAGAAAAAGACACTTATCATAAGATATGACTTATAGAGGGAATGTAAAAACCGCTACCCTTGAACTGAATTACAAAACAGAATAGAGTCACACGTTTAGAAAACACACTATGGCTGCTTAACGGGAAAGGTGAGGTGGGGTGATGCATACAACAAGGGTTTCAAATTATCTCAGATACCGTTCCATAAACCCAATATGTAATAGACAAGCCCTACTCCTTCCTCAATAAATTGGACTCAACACCCCCAATTCACCGCCCAAGAATATATCTGACTAGTAAGAATCTTGAAACCTATGCATTGATATCTCTCTGTAAGTGAGTCAAGTGGGTGTAAAGCGGCAAAATCACAGCAGTGAAAAGCAGGTAAACCCCATTATAAAAATCAATTACTTTTAAAAACCCGTGAAACAAAGACAGTGAAAGAGAGAGAAATTCTTACAAAATTCGTTCAGCGGCTGTAATGCCACCTGGATTGACCATATCTAGACCCACAGCTGATTGAGACATAAGGGTGGACACTCTTGGGGCTGAGAGGTTTGGTGAGGTTGGGTGAGCAAAATCAGACCCTTTAAACTAATACTGCGTGGTACCCATCCCGTGGGTCCCAAATCTCCAGGTTCAAGGGCATCTTCCTACATCGAAAACATGCATGAGAAACCCAGAAGATGGTACACCGTGTGATCGGGAAAGGTTTCTAAAACGCACCTCATTTCTCATCTCCTTGTGCTCGGGTTCGCCATTCCAGCCGCTTTACTAGCAATCTCCCTCCTTGGAGAATCAGCACCTTTAACCTCCTGTTCCGTACAGGTTGCAATTTGTCCTGAGGATGAACGGAAAGAGGGGGAACCAATGAGAGACTAGCTCTAGGTGTTGGGACAGGCACAGGTCACTCTATTTTCCCATCAGGAAGAAGAATTAACCACAGGCTCAGCCTGCCGCCCAGGACCAGTATAGGGCCTGAAGCAATCCTGCACTTTTGCGGCCAACTCCCAAGAAAGCGAGTTGAAAAATGGAGCTCAGGGGCACTGCAATTCACAAACCTGCAGACTTATAAATGATGACTCTCGTCCACAAATATATTGAGGGAAGGCAACGAAGAGGATTTGAAAGCAAGGCAGAATTGCAGGAAACAGATTTCAGGCGGGAGATTCGAATCGCCTTTAAAGCACAGGAAAAGGGGCAAAACCTCGACAATGATGCCCGTGGCCAAAAAGGGCGTATGCGTTTTTTCCTGAATATATTCAGGAAAAAACGCATACGCCCTTTTTGGCCAACCAAGCAACCTGGAAAGGCAAATCAGCGCTACAAAGAAGTCTCGCTTCCCATTGGTCAAAAGGGCCATGCTGAATAAAGTGTCAAAACCAGAAATGCAGGACAGGCCATGGAGAAACGGGAGCCTGGCTACGCTGATTGGCGGGATGTAAATTGCCAACAGCCACTCTGGAGAAGTGCACGGTGTGTCCTGAAACATCTAAAAAACTCAGCTTAGGGAGCATAGGGCACTTCCACTCATGGGCGTATAAATTGGGAAAACTAAAAATCAGCAAAACACAGGCACCGCAAAGTTTAGGGCTGCTCTGTTGACAAGAACCTCCACTTCGTTACACCTTAAATATCCCAGGAAAGAGAAAAATGGATAAAGAAGTTGTGGTCATTATGTACAATGGAATATCACTCAGCCATGAAATCAACGTCATAAGGCTAGTAGCAGCATGATGAGTGGATTTAGGTACGACGATTCTAAGTGAAATAAGTCACACAGAAAAAGACACTTATCATAAGATATCACTTATAGAGGGAAGGTACAAACCGCTACCCTTGAACTGAATTACAAAACAGAATAGAGTCACACGTTTAGAAAACACACTATGGCTGCTTAACGGGAAAGGTGAGGTGGGGTGATGCATAAAACAAGGGTTTCAAATTATCTCAGATACCGTTCCATAAACCCAATATGTAATAGACAAGACATACTCCTTGCTCAATGAATTGGACTCAACACCCCCTATTCACCACTCAAGAATATATCTGACTAGTAAGAATCTTGAAACCTATGCATTGATATCTCTCTGTAAGTGAGTCAAGTGGGTGTAAAGCGGCAAAATCACAGCAGTGAAAAGCAGGTAAACCCCATTATAAAAATCAATTACTTTTAAAAACCCGTGAAACAAAGACAGTGAAAGAGAGAGAAATTCTTACAAAAGTCGTTCAGGGGCTGTGATGCCACCTGGATTGACCATATCTAGACCCACAGCTGATTGAGACATAACGGTGGACACTCTTGGGGCTGAGAGGTTTGGTGAGGTTGGGTGAGCAAACGCAGACTCTTTAAAGTAATACTGCGTGGTACCCATCCCATGGGTCCCAAATCTCCAGGTTCAAGGGCATCTTCCTACATCGAAAACATGCATGAGAAACCCAGAAGATGGTACACCGTGTGATCGGGAAAGGTTTCTAAAACGCACCTCATTTCTCATCTCCTTGTTCTCGGGTTCGCCATTCCAGCCGCTTTACTAGCAATCTCCCTCCTTGGAGAATCAGCACCTTTAACCTCCTGTTCCGTACAGGTTGCAATTTGTCCTGAGGATGAACGGAAAGAGGGGGAACCAATGAGAGACTAGCTCTAGGTGTTGGGACAGGCACAGGTCACTCTAATTTCCCATCAGGAAGAAGAATTAACCACAGGCTCAGCCTGCCGCCTGGGACGAGAATAGGACCTGAAGCACTCCTGCGCTTTTGCGGCCAGCTCCTAAGAAAGCGAGTTGAAAAATGGAGCTCAGGGGCACTGCAATTCACAAACCTGCAGACTTATAAATGTAGACTCTCGTCCACAAATATATTGAGGGAAGGCAACGAAGAGGATTTGAAAGCAAGGCAGAATTGCAGGAAACAGATTTCAGGAGGGAGATTCGAAACGCCTTTAAAGCAAAGGAAAAGCGGCAAAACCTCGACAATGATGCCCTTGGCCAAAAAGGGCGTATGCGTTTTTTCCTGAATATATTCAGGAAAAAACGCATACGCCCTTTTTGGCCAAACAAGCAACCTGGAAAGGCAAATCAGCGCTACAAAGAAGTCTCCTTTCCCATCGGTCAAAAGGGCCATGCTGAATAAAGTATCAAAACCAGAAATGCAGGACAGGCCATGGAGAAACGGGAGCCTGGCTACGCTGATGGGCGGGATGTAAATTGCCAACAGCCACTCTGGAGAAGTGCACGGTGTGTCCTGAAACATCTAAAAAACTCAGCTTAGGGAGCATAGGGCACTTCCACTCATGGGCGTATAAATTGGGAAAACTAAAAATCAGCAAGACACAGGCACCCCAAAGTTTAGGGCTGCTCTGTTGACAAGAACCTCCACTTCGTTACACCTTAAATATCCCAGGAAAGAGAAAAATGGATAAAGAAGTTGTGGTCCTTATGTACAATGGAATATCACTCAGCCATGAAATCAACGTCATAAGGCTAGTAGCAGCATGATGAGTGGATTTAGGTACGACGATTCTAAGTGAAATAAGTCACACAGAAAAAGACACTTATCATAAGATATCACTTATAGAGGGAATGTAAAAACCGCTACCCTTGAACTGAATTACAAAACAGAATAGAGTCACACGTTTAGAAAACACACTATGGCTGCTTAACGGGAAAGGTGAGGTGGGGTGATGCATAAAACAAGGGTTTCAAATTATCTCAGATACCGTTCCATAAACCCAATATGTAATAGACAAGCCCTACTCCTTGCTCAATGAATTGGACTCAACACCCCCTATTCACCGCTCAAGAATATATCTGACTAGTAAGAATCTTGAAACCTATGCATTGATATCTCTCTGTAAGTGAGTCAAGTGGGTGTAAAGCGGCAAAATCACAGCAGTGAAAAGCAGGTAAACCCCATTATAAAAATCAATTACTTTTAAAAACCCGTGAAACAAAGACAGTGAAAGAGAGAGAAATTCTTACACAAGTCGTTCAGGGGCTGTGATGCCACCTGGATTGACCATATCTAGACCCACAGCTGATTGAGACATAACGGTGGACACTCTTGGGGCTGAGAGGTTTGGTGAGGTTGGGTGAGCAAACGCAGACTCTTTAACGTAATACTGCGTGGTACCCATCCCATGGGTCCCAAATCTCCAGGTTCAAGGGCATCTTCCTACATCGAAAACATGCATGAGAAACCCAAAATATGGTACACCGTGTGATCGGGAAAGGTTTCTAAAACGCACCTGATTTCTCATCTCCTTGTTCTCGGGTTCGTCATTCCAGCCGCTTTACTAGCAATCTCCCTCCTTGGAGAATCAGCACCTTTAACCTCCTGTTCCGTACAGGTTGCAATTTGTCCTGAGGATGAACGGGAAGAGGGGGAACCAATGAGAGACTAGCTCTAGGTGTTGGGACAGGCACAGGTCACTCTAATTTCCCATCAGGAAGAAGAATTAACCACAGGCTCAGCCTGCCGCCTGGGACGAGAATAGGACCTGAAGCACTCCTGCGCTTTTGCGGCCAGCTCCCAAGAAAGCGAGTTGAAAAATGGAGCTCATGGGCACTGCAATTCACAAACCTGCAGACTTATAAATGTAGACTCTCGTCCACAAATATATTGAGGGAAGGCAACGAAGAGGATTTGAAAGCAAGGCAGAATTGCAGGAAACAGATTTCAGGAGGGAGATTCGAATCGCCTTTAAAGCACAGGAAAAGCGGCAAAACCTCGACAATGATGCCCTTGGCCAAAAAGGGCGTATGCGTTTTTTCCTGAATATATTCAGGAAAAAACGCATACGCCCTTTTTGGCCAACCAAGCAACCTGGAAAGGCAAATCAGCGCTACAAAGAAGTCTCGCTTCCCATCGGTCAAAAGGGCCATGCTGAATAAAGTGTCAAAACCAGAAATGCAGGACAGGCCATGGAGAAACGGGAGCCTGGCTACGCTGATGGGCGGGATGTAAATTGCCAACAGCCACTCTGGAGAAGTGCACGGTGTGTCCTGAAACATCTAAAAACTCAGCTTAGGGAGCATAGGGCACTTCCACTCATGGGCGTATAAATTGGGAAAACTAAAAATCAGCAAGACACAGTCACCCCAAAGTTTAGGGCTGCCCTGTTGACAAGAACCTCCACTTCGTTACACCTTAAATATCCCAGGAAAGAG
This sequence comes from Balaenoptera physalus, assembly GCF_965194825.1. Lineage (NCBI taxonomy): Eukaryota > Metazoa > Chordata > Mammalia > Artiodactyla > Balaenopteridae > Balaenoptera > Balaenoptera physalus. The sequence continues at coordinate 353,186 of NW_028125832.1, forward strand.
AAAAATGGATAAAGAAGTTGTGGTCCTTATGTACAATGGAATATCACTCAGCCATGAAATCTACGTCATAAGGCTAGTAGCAGCATGATGAGTGGATTTAGGTACGAGGATTCTAAGTGAAATAAGTCACACAGAAAAAGACACTTATCATAAGATATCACTTATAGAGGGAATGTAAAAACCGCTACCCTTGAACTGAATTACAAAACAGAATAGAGTCACACGTTTAGAAAACACACTATGGCTGCTTAACGGGAAAGGTGAGGTGGGGTGATGCATAAAACAAGGGTTTCAAATTATCTCAGATACCGTTCCATAAACCCAATATGTAATAGACAAGCCCTACTCCTTGCTCAATGAATTGGACTCAACACCCCCTATTCACCGCTCAAGAATATACCTGACTAGTAAGAATCTTGAAACCTATGCATTGATATCTCTCTGTAAGTGAGTCAAGTGGGTGTAAAGCGGCAAAATCACAGCAGTGAAAAGCAGGTAAACCCCATTATAAAAATCAATTACTTTTAAAAACCCGTGAAACAAAGACAGTGAAAGAGAGAGAAATTCTTACAAAAGTCGTTCAGGGGCTGTGATGCCACCTGGATTGACCATATCTAGACCCACAGCTGATTGAGACATAACGGTGGACACTCTTGGGGCTGAGAGGTTTGGTGAGGTTGGGTGAGCAAACGCAGACTCTTTAAAGTAATACTGCGTGGTACCCATCCCATGGGTCCCAAATCTCCAGGTTCAAGGGCATCTTCCTACATCGAAAACATGCATGAGAAACCCAGAATATGGTACACCGTGTGATCTGGAAAGGTTTCTAAAACGCACCTCATTTCTCATCTCCTTGTTCTCGGGTTCGCCATTCCAGCCGCTTTACTAGCAATCTCCCTCCTTGGAGAATCAGCACCTTTAACCTCCTGTTCCGTACAGGTTGCAATTTGTCCTGAGGATGAACGGAAAGAGGGGGAACCAATGAGAGACTAGCTCTAGGTGTTGGGACAGGCACAGGTCACTCTAATTTCCCATCAGGAAGAAGAATTAACCACAGGCTCAGCCTGCCGCCTGGGACGAGAATAGGACCTGAAGCACTCCTGCGCCTTTGCGGCCAGCTCCCAAGAAAGCGGGTTGAAAAATGGAGCTCAGGGGCACTGCAATTCACAAACCTGCAGACTTATAAATGTAGACTCTCGTCCACAAATATATTGAGGGAAGGCAACGAAGAGGATTTGAAAGCAAGGCAGAATTGCAGGAAACAGATTTCAGGAGGGAGATTCGAATCGCCTTTAAAGCACAGGAAAAGCGGCAAAACCTCGACAATGATGCCCTTGGCCAAAAAGGGCGTATGCGTTTTTTCCTGAATATATTCAGGAAAAAACGCATACGCCCTTTTTGGCCAACCGAGCAACCTGGAAAGGCAAATCAGCGCTACAAAGAAGTCTCGCTTCCCATCGGTCAAAAGGGCCATGCTGAATAAAGTGTCAAAACCAGAAATGCAGGACAGGCCATGGAGAAACGGGAGCCTGGCTACGCTGATGGGCGGGATGGAAATTGCCAACAGCCACTCTGGAGAAGTGCACGGTGTGTCCTGAAACATCTAAAAAACTGAGCTTAGGGAGCATAGGGCACATCCACTCATGGGCGTATAAATTGGGAAAACTAAAAATCAGCAAGACACAGGCACCCCAAAGTTTAGGGCTGCTCTGTTGACAAGAATCTCCACTTCGTTACACCTTAAATATCCCAGGAAAGAGAAAAATGGATAAAGAAGTTGTGGTCCTTATGTACAATGGAATATCACTCAGCCATGAAATCAACGTCATAAGGCTAGTAGCAGCATGATGATTGGATTTAGGTACGACGATTCTAAGTGAAATAAGTCACACAGAAAAAGACACTTATCATAAGATATGACTTATAGAGGGAATGTAAAAACCGCTACCCTTGAACTGAATTACAAAACAGAATAGAGTCACACGTTTAGAAAACACACTATGGCTGCTTAACGGGAAAGGTGAGGTGGGGTGATGCATACAACAAGGGTTTCAAATTATCTCAGATACCGTTCCATAAACCCAATATGTAATAGACAAGCCCTACTCCTTCCTCAATGAATTGGACTCAACACCCCCAATTCACCGCCCAAGAATATATCTGACTAGTAAGAATCTTGAAACCTATGCATTGATATCTCTCTGTAAGTGAGTCAAGTGGGTGTAAAGCGGCAAAATCACAGCAGTGAAAAGCAGGTAAACCCCATTATAAAAATCAATTACTTTTAAAAACCCGTGAAACAAAGACAGTGAAAGAGAGAGAAATTCTTACAAAATTCGTTCAGCGGCTGTAATGCCACCTGGATTGACCATATCTAGACCCACAGCTGATTGAGACATAAGGGTGGACACTCTTGGGGCTGAGAGGTTTGGTGAGGTTGGGTGAGCAAACTCAGACCCTTTAAACTAATACTGCGTGGTACCCATCCCGTGGGTCCCAAATCTCCAGGTTCAAGGGCATCTTCCTACATCGAAAACATGCATGAGAAACCCAGAAGATGGTACACCGTGTGATCGGGAAAGGTTTCTAAAACGCACCTCATTTCTCATCTCCTTGTGCTCGGGTTCGCCATTCCAGCCGCTTTACTAGCAATCTCCCTCCTTGGAGAATCAGCACCTTTAACCTCCTGTTCCGTACAGGTTGCAATTTGTCCTGAGGATGAACGGAAAGAGGGGGAACCAATGAGAGACTAGCTCTAGGTGTTGGGACAGGCACAGGTCACTCTATTTTCCCATCAGGAAGAAGAATTAACCACAGGCTCAGCCTGCCGCCCAGGACCAGTATAGGGCCTGAAGCAATCCTGCGCTTTTGCGGCCAACTCCCAAGAAAGCGAGTTGAAAAATGGAGCTCAGGGGCACTGCAATTCACAAACCTGCAGACTTATAAATGATGACTCTCGTCCACAAATATATTGAGGGAAGGCAACGAAGAGGATTTGAAAGCAAGGCAGAATTGCAGGAAACAGATTTCAGGCGGGAGATTCGAATCGCCTTTAAAGCACAGGAAAAGGGGCAAAACCTCGACAATGATGCCCGTGGCCAAAAAGGGCGTATGCGTTTTTTCCTGAATATATTCAGGAAAAAACGCATACGCCCTTTTTGGCCAACCAAGCAACCTGGAAAGGCAAATCAGCGCTACAAAGAAGTCTCGCTTCCCATTGGTCAAAAGGGCCATGCTGAATAAAGTGTCAAAACCAGAAATGCAGGACAGGCCATGGAGAAACGGGAGCCTGGCTACGCTGATTGGCGGGATGGAAATTGCCAACAGCCACTCTGGAGAAGTGCACGGTGTGTCCTGAAACATCTAAAAAACTCAGCTTAGGGAGCATAGGGCACTTCCACTCATGGGCGTATAAATTGGGAAAACTAAAAATCAGCAAAACACAGGCACCGCAAAGTTTAGGGCTGCTCTGTTGACAAGAACCTCCACTTCGTTACACCTTAAATATCCCAGGAAAGAGAAAAATGGATAAAGAAGTTGTGGTCATTATGTACAATGGAATATCACTCAGCCATGAAATCAACGTCATAAGGCTAGTAGCAGCATGATGAGTGGATTTAGGTACGACGATTCTAAGTGAAATAAGTCACACAGAAAAAGACACTTATCATAAGATATCACTTATAGAGGGAAGGTACAAACCGCTACCCTTGAACTGAATTACAAAACAGAATAGAGTCACACGTTTAGAAAACACACTATGGCTGCTTAACGGGAAAGGTGAGGTGGGGTGATGCATAAAACAAGGGTTTCAAATTATCTCAGATACCGTTCCATAAACCCAATATGTAATAGACAAGACATACTCCTTGCTCAATGAATTGGACTCAACACCCCCTATTCACCGCTCAAGAATATATCTGACTAGTAAGAATCTTGAAACCTATGCATTGATATCTCTCTGTAAGTGAGTCAAGTGGGTGTAAAGCGGCAAAATCACAGCAGTGAAAAGCAGGTAAACCCCATTATAAAAATCAATTACTTTTAAAAACCCGTGAAACAAAGACAGTGAAAGAGAGAGAAATTCTTACAAAAGTCGTTCAGGGGCTGTGATGCCACCTGGATTGACCATATCTAGACCCACAGCTGATTGAGACATAACGGTGGACACTCTTGGGGCTGAGAGGTTTGGTGAGGTTGGGTGAGCAAACGCAGACTCTTTAAAGTAATACTGCGTGGTACCCATCCCATGGGTCCCAAATCTCCAGGTTCAAGGGCATCTTCCTACATCGAAAACATGCATGAGAAACCCAGAAGATGGTACACCGTGTGATCGGGAAAGGTTTCTAAAACGCACCTCATTTCTCATCTCCTTGTTCTCGGGTTCGCCATTCCAGCCGCTTTACTAGCAATCTCCCTCCTTGGAGAATCAGCACCTTTAACCTCCTGTTCCGTACAGGTTGCAATTTGTCCTGAGGATGAACGGAAAGAGGGGGAACCAATGAGAGACTAGCTCTAGGTGTTGGGACAGGCACAGGTCACTCTAATTTCCCATCAGGAAGAAGAATTAACCACAGGCTCAGCCTGCCGCCTGGGACGAGAATAGGACCTGAAGCACTCCTGCGCTTTTGCGGCCAGCTCCTAAGAAAGCGAGTTGAAAAATGGAGCTCAGGGGCACTGCAATTCACAAACCTGCAGACTTATAAATGTAGACTCTCGTCCACAAATATATTGAGGGAAGGCAACGAAGAGGATTTGAAAGCAAGGCAGAATTGCAGGAAACAGATTTCAGGAGGGAGATTCGAAACGCCTTTAAAGCAAAGGAAAAGCGGCAAAACCTCGACAATGATGCCCTTGGCCAAAAAGGGCGTATGCGTTTTTTCCTGAATATATTCAGGAAAAAACGCATACGCCCTTTTTGGCCAAACAAGCAACCTGGAAAGGCAAATCAGCGCTACAAAGAAGTCTCCTTTCCCATCGGTCAAAAGGGCCATGCTGAATAAAGTGTCAAAACCAGAAATGCAGGACAGGCCATGGAGAAACGGGAGCCTGGCTACGCTGATGGGCGGGATGTAAATTGCCAACAGCCACTCTGGAGAAGTGCACGGTGTGTCCTGAAACATCTAAAAAACTCAGCTTAGGGAGCATAGGGCACTTCCACTCATGGGCGTATAAATTGGGAAAACTAAAAATCAGCAAGACACAGGCACCCCAAAGTTTAGGGCTGCTCTGTTGACAAGAACCTCCACTTCGTTACACCTTAAATATCCCAGGAAAGAGAAAAATGGATAAAGAAGTTGTGGTCCTTATGTACAATGGAATATCACTCAGCCATGAAATCAACGTCATAAGGCTAGTAGCAGCATGATGAGTGGATTTAGGTACGACGATTCTAAGTGAAATAAGTCACACAGAAAAAGACACTTATCATAAGATATCACTTATAGAGGGAATGTAAAAACCGCTACCCTTGAACTGAATTACAAAACAGAATAGAGTCACACGTTTAGAAAACACACTATGGCTGCTTAACGGGAAAGGTGAGGTGGGGTGATGCATAAAACAAGGGTTTCAAATTATCTCAGATACCGTTCCATAAACCCAATATGTAATAGACAAGCCCTACTCCTTGCTCAATGAATTGGACTCAACACCCCCTATTCACCGCTCAAGAATATATCTGACTAGTAAGAATCTTGAAACCTATGCATTGATATCTCTCTGTAAGTGAGTCAAGTGGGTGTAAAGCGGCAAAATCACAGCAGTGAAAAGCAGGTAAACCCCATTATAAAAATCAATTACTTTTAAAAACCCGTGAAACAAAGACAGTGAAAGAGAGAGAAATTCTTACACAAGTCGTTCAGGGGCTGTGATGCCACCTGGATTGACCATATCTAGACCCACAGCTGATTGAGACATAACGGTGGACACTCTTGGGGCTGAGAGGTTTGGTGAGGTTGGGTGAGCAAACGCAGACTCTTTAACGTAATACTGCGTGGTACCCATCCCATGGGTCCCAAATCTCCAGGTTCAAGGGCATCTTCCTACATCGAAAACATGCATGAGAAACCCAAAATATGGTACACCGTGTGATCGGGAAAGGTTTCTAAAACGCACCTGATTTCTCATCTCCTTGTTCTCGGGTTCGTCATTCCAGCCGCTTTACTAGCAATCTCCCTCCTTGGAGAATCAGCACCTTTAACCTCCTGTTCCGTACAGGTTGCAATTTGTCCTGAGGATGAACGGGAAGAGGGGGAACCAATGAGAGACTAGCTCTAGGTGTTGGGACAGGCACAGGTCACTCTAATTTCCCATCAGGAAGAAGAATTAACCACAGGCTCAGCCTGCCGCCTGGGACGAGAATAGGACCTGAAGCACTCCTGCGCTTTTGCGGCCAGCTCCCAAGAAAGCGAGTTGAAAAATGGAGCTCATGGGCACTGCAATTCACAAACCTGCAGACTTATAAATGTAGACTCTCGTCCACAAATATATTGAGGGAAGGCAACGAAGAGGATTTGAAAGCAAGGCAGAATTGCAGGAAACAGATTTCAGGAGGGAGATTCGAATCGCCTTTAAAGCACAGGAAAAGCGGCAAAACCTCGACAATGATGCCCTTGGCCAAAAAGGGCGTATGCGTTTTTTCCTGAATATATTCAGGAAAAAACGCATACGCCCTTTTTGGCCAACCAAGCAACCTGGAAAGGCAAATCAGCGCTACAAAGAAGTCTCGCTTCCCATCGGTCAAAAGGGCCATGCTGAATAAAGTGTCAAAACCAGAAATGCAGGACAGGCCATGGAGAAACGGGAGCCTGGCTACGCTGATGGGCGGGATGTAAATTGCCAACAGCCACTCTGGAGAAGTGCACGGTGTGTCCTGAAACATCTAAAAACTCAGCTTAGGGAGCATAGGGCACTTCCACTCATGGGCGTATAAATTGGGAAAACTAAAAATCAGCAAGACACAGTCACC